>NC_143515.1:61592788-61966955 GCF_031878675.1 Megascapheus bottae
GGCCCCTAACCACTTCTTGGTGTTTTATTTTGCTGAACTTTGATTTGGGCTTTCAAAGGAATTACACTATTTGGGACATTTCTCTATTTTTAATACTCGCTATCGGTGATAAATTTGCACCAGAAGATACATGTAAATCAATGGGTCCCAGTGTATGACCAAGATCATATCCTTTGCATTTTTCTCAATGTGCTTAATCACTCCGCTCTGCAGATATTTACATTTTTACATCTGTGTGGTACTTCACAGGCTCTTCTGTATTTCAGGACTTCCATGGGGAAGATGAGGACAAAAATGCATAGCACCGGGATGATGCACAGACCGTCCAGTCTGGAGACTGATGCATCATGGATCTCTTCCAGTCGCATGCATGCATGAACCTCTATCAGCAGTCTATGCAGGGATGAATTTGGGGATAAACAGTTTGCAAGAGGAACTGTGGAAGTCACTAGAACACAGCAATGCTGTGAGGTGGGTGTGATTAGTGTTATGTGGACGACTAATAGTGTTCTGCCATTTGGATCCATTCATGGACATATACACTCTCTCACTCATCTGCCACCCTCCCCCTCCGCACACACGCTCTGGCCCTTTCCATCTGGATTCTGATCTGACAGATCTGGTAGAAAATAGAGCTGAGTTCTAAACTGTACAGCAAAGTCTGCCAGAGAACCATGGTAAATTTCAAGGGCACCCAAAGATATTTCAAAGTTCTAAGTGAAGAGTATTGGTCAGATGCCACGAAAGGACCACAAAACAACCACTTCAAAGCAACCCACACCTAGTTCTTTACCAGGTCGCACAAAATGTCTCACAATGATGTCATATCTTTGTGAAGGAAAAAAAAAAATCAATGCAGAGCAGGAAAAAATGAGGAAGGATCACTTCCAATTTGATTCCAAGACAAGAAATTGGTACAACAGACTCATATATCCACTAGTAAGAACCGGTGGTTCTTTATGAATGTGGTAAGCATACTTAACCTGTCTTTCTGTTTATACATATTCTTTTAAAATTAAATTAAGTCAATTGGAACTTACTGTTCTCTAATACAACTGGTGGGTATTTCTTTATCTTAGGGTACCCTGAAATTAAACACACACACACACACACACACACACACACACACACACACACACAACCTGTGGTGACAGAGTTAGCAAGACACTGTAAACAAAAGCAGAGACCTTCTGGGACTGCCTGTTGAGGTGAAATCAGTCACACTAAAGACATTCAAGCCACCGGCTTTGAGTAACAGAATCCTGTCTAGAAATTACTCTCTGGCTATTTGCAGAGTCAGAGACCTGGAAATACATTTTTCAAACATTCACAGGATTTGAGCACTTGTTCCAAGGGGCTTTGAAAATTTGTACTCTTTCAACTACTTGGCTTTTCTGTGTTAGTAGTCTCTCTTACATTAGGCAAAAAACTTACCCCAGAAATTAAACTAGAAAAATCTAATGAAGCACAAAGCAATGCTCCTTTGACCTCTTCCTCCACTGTTCTTACTGTGAGGACACCAGTAATGGCACAGACATAGGAGACAGACCTGAGACTGAATCCCTGCAGCCAGCTTAGGGGCGGGGCATCTATACTTCACTGGCCTGGTTTCCTCACAGAGATACCATAACACAAATGTGATGCCATGCAGGCTTCCAGTGACTGGTAGCGAATAAAAGGACATGGGGAAAGAGCAGAGGGAGATGTTCCAGGATAGAACAGCCTTGTGCACAGTGTGTTCCTAACACACCCTACCCAAGTTTTTCCTACTAAACCCACAGGTGAGACAGGAGATTATAAATTCTCATACCTCCATCAGGCTGAGCTGCCAGGGTCCCACTACTCCCTTTCTCTCAGTGATACCTTCCTATGGGCCTCTGGCCTCCAGTGTTCCCAGGAGATGGCCTCTGGGACTGGTGGATGATGGACAGGTGAATGGAACCCCTGGGAGCATTATTGATTATGATGATTTTTAGGTTCTGGGAGGTTAACTAACTTAGACTCAAGGGCAGCTCTGCCAGTTCTGAGTCACTCGGTTGCTTTCACTCCAATGGTTTTGGAATTGAAGTAGTTGTCAATTATTGTTAGATTTAGTTGCCAGAGGTGCTGTTACCATTCCACAGAACCAACTATGTGAAAGACTGTGCATGAGAACTTTTGTAGGAAAACTTATTTGGGGGCTGGAAATGGGCCTCAAGAGGGAGAGTATGTACCTACCAAGTGTGAAGCTCTGAGTTCAAACCCGGGAATAGAAAGCGGGGGGAGAGGGGGAGAATATTATCTTGAGCTATAACTAGATGAAACAAACACAGACACTTTTTTCTTCCAAGATGCAAACAGCATGCAGATGGTAAACTTGAATCCAGGATTTCATTCATATTAGGCAAGCCCTCTGCTACAGGAACTATAACCCCAGTCTATCCAGGCATTTTTCTTTTTTAGTATAAAACATTTCTAAATTTAGCTGTAAACATTCAGGGAAGACATTCTTCAATCCCATTACATACTGCTTAGTTACACTGGGCCAGCTATTAATTACATAAGACACTATCTAGTGTGATGTTGGAATTCTGAGTCAACTTTTACATGCAGTCTAGAGAACTTTGTGAGTTTTAAATTAAAATCAAAGTATTAAAAATTTATTAAATCTAGTGTTATAGTGAATCAAGTTTTTACAAAGCCTGGAAGATCATAAGTGATCTTAAACAGTAAGATTAGTTTTCTTTTATTCCCTTTGGTCCTAGGTAGAGGGGTTATAAAAATAGAATATTAATAATAAAATGGAGTGATAGAAAAATGTTTCTCCTTGTTATTAGAAATAATTCTCAAACTATCAGAGCTAAACTGTTCTACCTATAAAGTGGGAATAATTTTTTTTTGCCAGTACCAGAGTTTGGACTCAGGGTCTCATGTGTTTAGCTAGCACTCTACCCCTTGAGCCATGTCACCAGCCCATCCTTTTGCTGGTTAAGTAGAAATGAAGTCTTTTAGTGTTTTCCATCTAGGTTAGCTTTACATTTAATCCTCAAATCACAGCCTCCAGAGGAGCTAGAATAACAGGCAGGAGTCACCGAAACCCAGCAAACTCTTCAGACTTTAGAACACAGTACACACCAGGTGCAATGGCTCACACCTGTAATCCTAGCTACTCAAGAGGCTGAGAGGATTGCGGTTCAAAGCCAGCCAGAGCACTAAAATCTGAGAGACACTTAGCTCCAATTAACCATTAGAAAACCAGAAATGGCAGCACTGTGGTGCAAGGCAGTAGCCTTAAACTGAAGAGCTCAGGGACAGCACCCAGGCCCAGGGCTAGGGTGGTAGTCTTCAGCTGAAGGGCTCAGGGGCAGCACCCAGGCCCAGAGTTCAAGCCCCACAACCAACACACACACACACACACACACACACACACACGCACACAGAGAGACAGAGAGAGAGAGAGAGAGAGAGAGAGAGAGAGAGAGAGAGAGAGAGAGAGAGAACACAGTAAACCACTTAATAGCCAGTTACAAGGAAAGATAACAGCAATGGTTAGCACTGCAAGAAACAATACCTACTGATTTAGAATTCCTAGGCTCCAGCACCAGTGACAGCTTGTAAATGTCATCTTCTGTGTGATAGAGGTCCAGAGAAAGCTACAACAGAATTTGAGGGTGTAAATAATTGTTGGATTATTTTTATTTTTAACTTTTTTTTTGCTAACCCTAGGACTTGAACTCAGGGTCTGGGCACTATCCCTGAGCTTCTTTTGCTCAAGGCTAGCATTCTACCATTTGAGCAACAGCACCAGTTCTGGCTTTTTCTCTTAATACGGCACTGAGGAATTGAACCCAGGGCTTCATGCATGCTAGGTAAGCACTAGAGCACTAAGCCACATTCCCACCCCTAATAGTTCTTAACTGAAACTTTAAACTGAATATTTCAAGTCCAATAATCTAACAAATGAAGAACAATTAAAAATGATATGCAGGGGCCAGGAGCTTGGCCTAGTGGTAGAGTGCTTGCCTAGCATGCACAAAGACCCAGGTTCGATTCCTTGGTACCACATACATAGAAAAAATCCAGAAGTGGTGCTGTGGCTCAAGTGGTAGAGTTCTGGCCTTGAGAAAATTCAAGGACAGTGATAAGACCCTGAGCCCAAACCCAGGACTGGCCAAAAATAAATAAATAAAAATGACATGCAGAAGTAAAACATAAAAAGACAAAATTAATCCAGATGGGTTTGTCAGCATGAATAAGGACTATGCATATTTATTGGGCAATTTGTACGTGCTCAGGACAGAAGCTAGACAGCTAGAATAAGACCTGAAAGTGTAATGAAAACTACCTTAGAGATTTGATTCAAGAACTGGAGATATAAAGGAGAGATGAACTCAGCTCCTGTTTTGGACCAGTGAGAAATGTCTTGACGATACAAAATAGTAGAAAGTAATTTTCTGTCCCCCACTCCCTGACAAGTATTTGAATAAATAGCACCTGAACAAAAATGACATGTTCATAGTAATGCAGGCTTAGCCTGACAAAAACAACACAGGGATTATTCAGAGAAGCAGGGGGAACATGTATAATATCAGAGGACCTTATATATACTTATACACACACATAAATGTATGTATGTATAAGGTATTTTACCTATATTTTTTCACCTAAAGTTTCTTCCAAAGCAAAATAAAATTTTGCCATCCATCATTCCAGCATCTTTTCAGATCTTAAAAATTCCGCTCACAACCCAGGATATTATAAAGACACCTGCTCAGCTATGTTCATCTCAGCACTATTCACAATAGCCAGGCGATGGAAACAACCCAGATGCCCTACTGCAGATGAATGGATACAGAAAATGTGGTATATATACACAATGGAATTCTACATAGCCAACAGACAAGATAAAATAATGGCATTCACAGGGAAGTGGATGAATCTAGAGCGAATCATGCTGAGTGAGACAAGTCAAGACCTAAGGAACAAAAGGCGCATGGTATCCTTAATATGCGGTTATTAAATCCAAAGTGTACAAGAGAGAGGACTCAATAACTGCATACTCAAAACTATGGACATGATAATGGAAATACAAACATAACTATATAGACAAAAAAAACCTATGACTCTATAATCATAATGTTTTATTTCATAAACTGATAGGTTTCTATGACATACAAACTGTTAGCCTAATTTTGATTAAGTTCTAAAGACTAAGTCCCAGAGAATGTAATTAGAGATTTCCTCCTTGAACAATTGTTTGTTAAACTTGTCATTTAAAATATGATGTAAACATAAGCCATATAATTAATCATTGTTGTTCTGAAGGTACTATGTTATCTCTCATCACGTCTACTGTCCCTTGGTTATCTCATATTGTTACACTATCTCACTTTGTTATCTGATATATCGGATATAATTGTATTTGGTTATCTGAAATTGGATAGGGAATGGGGGAAAACAAGATGAAGGGTGGGGGAGGGAGAAGGGAAATGGGGACCATGACATGTGAAAGGGTATCAATGTGTGGGAATTAAGGCACCATTTATCTGGCAAATATCTTGTAACCTTCTATTAATTACAATAAAAAATATATTAAAAAAATTCCGCTCACAAACAATAGACATTGTTTCTACCTTTCCCTGAACACCAAGTTGAGGGGTTTTGGTTTCTTACAGGACAGGAATCACTGACAAGTCACAAACAAATGTTTGTGAACCATCTCGTCACATACAACTGATGTAGATGCTCAAAGGGGTTATTTCAATGGAGACATTGGTGTGATGAGGTCTGATATTGGGGGGAAAAAGAATCTTTGCAGATGTAATTAACTCAGTTATCGTTCCCCTTGTGAAGGAATGCAACAGCAGCTCCCTGTTAGGGAAGCAGTGGGGAGGGGTGTGTTCTAAGAGGAGTGGAGAGACACACTGTTCAGACTCAATATAGCAATCAACAGTAAACCTTTTATATAAGTGTGCGTGGACCACATGTATCTCAGCTACCATGACAGTTCAACATTTGGGTTCATGAAAGTGAGCAGCTCTGAGGTCTATATCCTCAGTGCCAGCTGGCAGCCTTGCATTGTGATGCTCTGAAAACAGAACACTATCTTTCTGCATACCTGCTATCAGGAGTTAATCCTGACTTTGGTGAGCATGTTCCTTTCCTCTTGACTCATCCCCTACTCCTGTGAGGAGCTCCCACATCTACCAGTGATAAGACATCCAACCAGATGCCACCCACCAAGTCAGAGAGACACTCTTGGAAAAGAGGCAGAACTTCTGTGTATTTTCCTATGTCAAAAGGACAGATATTTGATCTAGTAGTAAACAGGGTTTGCCTTTACCCCTAATGTTTGCTTTCTGCTTCCTGGTTGGATCCTAGGCCATCAACTAATCTTGAGTTTCAGTCTCCTCATTTTTAAAATGGAAATCACAAAGCATAAGTTCTGTCTCAAGACTGTGGTGAGCATTCAAGGACAAATATGTGTCCCACTGCAGTTCAAAGTCAGGCTGCACACAGACAAATTCCAGAGATTGAAAGAAAATCTCCAATTAACCTTCAAAAAGCCAGAACTAGAGGTATGGCTCACGTCATAGAGGGTCAGCCTTGAGTTCAAGCCCAAGTACTGGTATAAATGCATAAATGAACAAATAAAAATCATAGGTGTGGATTTAGCTTCAATTCAGTCAATTCAGCATAGCCACTCGCTTATCTATAGACAGAAAGCTCTTCTTTAGTCATTTCTGCTCTCTCTGCTTTCCCAGCTACAACTCACTGCCCCTCTCACATTTCATCTGGCTTTAAAAACCTGCCCAAAGAGTGACCTACTTTCTACATACACATAAAGTAATGAGAAGCCACTTGCCCGTGACTTAAGAATATTTGCTTTTATCTGACATCTTTTGAGGCTGGATATTTCTGATTAATGTTCTTCTCCTCCACTGTGTCAGGTCATTGCAATTACCAGCTAATGGTGCCAACAAGGATGGTGGCAGAAATAGTCTTCATCTACACTGGTGAGAAGGTTTGTTGTAACATAAAAACATTTGGTCATCATACTATCCCCCCTCCCCCTCCCTCTCCCCCTCTCTCCCCCCCCTCCTCTTCCTCCTCCTCCTCTTTCTTCTTCTTCTTTGAAATGAGACTAAAAACACAGGGACTTTCCAGTAATTTGCATATACTCAAAATGGTAAAAGTAACTGATGGAGCTAAAAATACTAGGAGGAGAATTAGGCTGTTTCACATGTTACGAAACAGAATCATCAGCTTTCCAAATTATTAGGTATTTGAATTGGAATCCCAAGGACAAATGTCTCCTCTAGATCTTTCCCCAAAAGGAGGAACTATTCCGAACCTCATGCTTCTCCTTCCTGCGCATGCTTCTCCTTCCTGCGCATGCTCCATGCTCTTCAAGGGGGGCAAGGGCACAACGGTAATAGAAGAGTCCCTGGCCCTCATAAACTGTGCTCTCCACACAACTCCTTCACTGCAGCTCCAAAGGCAAGCACAGCGGGAGGTTATTATTTAATTTTACAAGGCTACAAGAGGGAAGCCCTGAATTCAGTATAAGAAAATAAATTAAATGTCAACTACATGCTCACACTAGAGGCAAATGTGCCTCTGAGCTAAATCAGTTTAAACCTTAAATTTCCCCCAAAGGCCCATGTGTTAGACACTCATTCTCCAGTTTGGTCCTGCTGAGAAGTGGTGGAAATGTAAAGAAGTTAGGCCCATTTAGAGGCCCATGGGTAAGTCATGGGGGCATGCCCCTCAAGGGAATTGTGGGGTATCAGACCCTTCTCTCCTCCCTCCCTCCATCCTTTCCTCCCTTCTGGCCATGAAGTAAGAGGTGCCTTGCCATAGAATCAGAGCAATGAGGCCAACCAGTCATAGATGGAAACCTCCAAAACCGTATGCCAACATACTCCTTTTCTCTTTATAAGTGGGTTTGCAGCAATTATTTGGTATAGTAATGGGAAACTGACTAAGATACTGTCCAAGGAGGTGGGGAAAAGAAAATACAGAAATGCTGGAAGGCAGAAAGTTCCCATTTCCATGACTTCTGCCCTCTCCAAATCTCAATTTCTTCATTTAAAAGGAAGGAAGGGGCAACACTGGTGTCACACTGACTGCCTTGCCCAGGCCATATCACAGGGCATTTGTGAGAATTTGCCAAGAAAATATCTGCAAAAGGGTTTAGTAAACCAGTTACTGCAGAGCATTCAACATTGCTACAGCCTACTGCCCGCAAGTAGGCATTTGAAAGTCGTCAGTTAACTGAAAGAATTCTTATTTTCTCTCTCCTCCAAGGCTCTCAGTAATGTATCATTCAGATTATATTACCTGGGGCCATGTTTAGACAAAAACAGCCACTTCAAGTAAATACTTGACTGAGGGTTGGAGAAAAATGAGTCATCTCTAAAAAACTGTGCTCAAGAACCTGCTCACCTGTCTACAGGACAGCTCAACTATATGGTTCTCCAATCTGAACATGCACATGCTTTGTAAATGGTCACTAGATTCTGGGGAACATATAGTGCCAGTCTCTTCAGCATTTATACTGGGGAAATGAACACCCCAAAGGTCAGGAAGAATGAACATATATTCCTGTGTGTTGAACTTTGATGTTGGTTGAGAGGAGGTTCAGATACAAAATAGCTTGACAGGGCCAGGAGTTTGGCCTAGTGGTTGAGTGCTTGCCTAGCATGCACGAAGACCTGGTTCAATTCCTTGGTACTACATACATAGAAAAAAAAGCCAGAAGTGGTGTTGAGGCTCAAGTGGTAGAGCTCTAGCCTTGAGAAAGTCCAAGGACAGTGCTCAGGCCCTGAGCTCAAGGCCAGGACTGGCAAAAAAAAAAAAAAAGCTCGACATTCCATGATTCATTTGCAGAGTAATGTTACCCTGAAAAGACATGAGGCCAGAACTATCTAAATATTTTTTTATTTTCATGCCTCAACTATTCAAATTTAAGACTATGCTGTTGAGAGTTGGAAAGAGATCTCATAAATGAACACAAATCCATTTTTTAAAAAATGTCAGGACCAGTGCTAAGAAGGTATAGAGACAAAGCTAACAGTAAGATCTCCTGTCTGGGGTTTTGCCATTACACTAGGCTACGCACCATTGTATTTGATAATATGGCATTTGGTGGCTTTGAAAATTGTCCTTCAGTAGCTCTAAGAGCTGGTGGGGAGGTTCTGACAACCTTTTCCATTTTTATTTTATTTTCCCAGACAAGATTAATTATTTTAGGGATTCAAGATTCCTATTGATACCACCAAAATATCATTCAAATATTCTCTAAAGGTGTGCTTGCTTCCCATATGATATTTGGTGCATTAGGTTTGGTTTTGTTTGCCTCACTGGAGATTAAACCCAAGGCTTTGTACTTGCTCAGCAAACACTGCCACTACTGACAGCCTCTGGGAGATGCATTTGTAACTCAAAATTAATTTCCCTACTCCATTAGTTTATTTAGTTGAGACCTTGCCCAAGGATAGGCACCTGTTTTGTGAAGCTTTGCTCAACATCAGTGATACAGGACTAGATAGAGAGACTTGAAACTGAGGTGCCACCTGGGATTACTCTTCAGACATCACCTGTGCCTGTGGGTTTGTCGTCTGATTGGGGTTGCAACTCTGGTCACTTATTCATGGAAACATATTTACATGGCAAATGATTAATAAATGCAGGTGGTTGAATAATTACACATTGGTTTTCTCCATCAGTAGACAATGTCTGTGTGTTTACTATTCATCACACAAATTTATTCCCAAGAGATACGGACTTGTGTACATTGACTACTTCTGCTTTGCCCTCAGAGCGAAGCTGGCCTTATCAGCTACCTTTAGGGGTCCGTGGGACTGTGTGTTCTAGGAACAGTTTGTGAGATGTCTGTTCTCACTCAATTCCCATGTTGCTGTTTACAAGGAGATTTAGGCAGTCCTGGTCACAAAAGAGTTATCAATTTCATTTTACACAATCCTTTTAGGGAATCCTTTTAACACAATCTTTTATAGTCCACTATTGCACCCTTGTTTCTGATGTTACAGCATTAGAAACTCAAACGGGGAAGTATGTCTCCACATGTCAAGGCAAGGGTAAGAGAATTGTATTTTCTCCTCATCCCAAAGAAAAGTTAATGAAAACTGTTCTTGTTTATTTACTTGTGGTGTGAAAAGTTCTAAGACCTAAAGATCTGATAAACTAATGTGTCACAAATGAAAAAAAAAAGGGAGGAATGTGAGGCATGGTATGGAAGTATCACAATGAAATCTTTCTGTCCAAATAATATATGCTAATGCTATTTTTAGCATGAACTGTAGATAAATCTCTTTTGGTGGATTCTTATGGTTCCTTAATGTTGCATTCACTTCATCCTCCAAGTTCTTAAAGGGGCCAGGTATGAAAAGTGTTGGGGGACAGCGAAGGCACGTAAACAGACTGTAAATCAGATCCTAACTGACATCTCCTTGGCTTGAGAGAAGTATGAAGAGCAAGGGAAATACAGGGAACAGATGTGCTGCTGCTTTTGGAAGGGAGCAGAGGATGCCAGAAATGGCTTGAGACAAATGAAGACTTTGGAATTTGAAGTAGCCACATAGAGGGAGAGAGACCAGATTTCTCAAGGACTTGCCAAGGCCAGGAAGAAGCAAGAGGAAAGACCAAGTCCAGTATTCCTCAAAAGCTGTGATGAAGGAGGAGGAGGAAAAGGAGAAGAAGGAAGCGGAGGAGGGACCCAGCTGTGCTGAATTTCAGAGATGGAGTCTTGAATGGTCTCAGAGGCAGACTGGGAACTACATCCTGGTGGTTTAGTGCATGGCAGGGACAGGAGATCACAGTGGAGGATCTTATATCACTCCAGGCTTTAACTAAAGCAGCCAGGGTAGATAAAAGGAAGTGGAGCACTTGAGGCCATGCATGCTGAAGATAAGAAAGAGGAAGTGTGGCTCAGCCTGGAGCAAAAAAAAAAAAAAAAAGCCAAGAGAGAATAAGAAGTCCTGAGTTCAAATAGAATAAAAATTAATAAAAAGAAACTGGTGATCAGTTGGGCAAGTGCGCTGGGAGGATGAGAGAGTGATGGCTTCTAAGAGAGGGATCCTTCAGATCTCCAGAGTTCTGAATTGGAGGGATCAAGATTTGGCACCTCCAACAAATGGAACTTTAGTTGCCAAGGTGATAATAGTCTCAAAGTCATGTTGGTCATGGGTGTGAGGTTCCTTTTTTCCTCATCCTTTGAAATTTCTTCCCATTGAATGACCCCCCATAATCAGCCCCAAGGTGAATCACTGGCCCAGGTCTTCCTGTATTGTCCTACAAAGTGAGATGCAGGAGGGTTATTTACATCCCCCCACCCCAAGTCTTCCCCCAGAACTCACAGTGAGTAGGTTGATCAAATCCATGTTGGGTTCTAAGTGGTGAGAGGCATTCTGCAGCGAGACTAGTTCACTTAGGGTCACCGAAAGCTGGTGCATTTTTACAATGTTCACTTTGTTTTCTTCCATCCAGTCTGGGAAAATGACATGGACTGCTATCAAGTCTTTCAAGTGAACTCCAAGAATAGGGATTTTGAAGCCATCGCAGTCAGCAAAGGCCTTGCGGTAATTGCAGTAATTGCCATTGGAGGAGACCAACTCAGTCATTTCATTCCAGTTCTGGAAACAGATGGAAAAGTAGAACTTTCAAATAACCTCTTCTTCCCCTCCTCCCACTTCACCCACCATCCCACCAGGCCCTGCCATGGGTGGCTCGCAAATTCCGCAGCCACTAGGAGAAGGATCAATTGCACCAACATTGATGTATAACAAATTAACGAAGAAACAGAATCAGAAAAAATGTATTAGGCCTGCCTCTTGAATTGCATAGCCTGTTCTATCTTGCTACAAAACAGAACTAGCCACCACCTCTGTGTACCCAACAGGAAGCCTGGGATATGAAAGAATAGTATGTGTACTTAGTAATTTTGCAATGCATCAGACTATCACTGTCCACAAAGTCAAGCATAGAACAGGTTACAATTTCCTACTTGTTCCATGAATGTTGCTTTCCAGAGATTACTTGAAGGTTGGCCCAAGACACTACTGAGTAAGAAAAGTCACACTAAGATTTGAGATCGCTGTAGTTTTAGACTCTGAAGTAACTACAAGCCTGAACTGGAGCAAATGACTACCACTCTGGGGGGAGGGGAGGGACTCAGTTTCCTTTTCAATCAGAACAAGGAATTCACAGAAATAATTTTGAAAGACACATTAGTAATTCCAAGCTTCTGTGAGCCTCTGTCAGAGTCTTAGTCTTAACAACATTTAAGCTCTCTTTCTTGCTTTTTTATTTGAAATTTAGTACAAAGCTAAAAGAAAGTAGAACACATAATGAGTCATGTTATACTTGGAAGGAGTACAGAGCTTGAGGTTGAACAGTGGTACCTCTGTGGCTCACGTCCTCTTGTTTATATGCATAAGCCCTAGTTGGTTATTTAACAGCAACCAGACTGTCCTAATAGATCCCAGTGGAGTGGAGACAGAGCTGGCTCTTTCTATAGAACCAAGAATGGTCACAGTAATTCCACCCCTTTGGCTTGTGATTGGTTCAGGAACACAGGGTTAAGCCAGTCATACACTGTCTTTTTCTAGCAACTGCTGTTGGTCTAGGATGGACAAAAGTTCTTAAAAGGGCCCAAAATATGTCTAAAAACAAGGCCTTTAATCCCCTGGAAGCCATCCCTCTCACAGAGTAAACATCAAATAAACACTTGTCAATATTCACAACTAAAATACATTCATCATATGTCAAAAATGTTCTTGTTGGAAACTATAGCACCATCTCCCTCCAATAGTCTTTTTATAGATAGATTCAGCTTTTCTGTTTTTACATTTTTGATGGATCGTGGGGCTTGAACTAGGGGATCTGGGCACTGTCCTTGAGCTTTTGTGCTCAAGGCTAGCATGCTACCACTTTGAGCCATATATGGCTCTATTTCCAATTTTCTGGTAGATAAGAGTCTCATGGGCTTTTCTGCTCAGGCTGGCTTCAAACCAAAATTCTCAGATCTCAGCCACCTGAGTAGCTGGCATTACAGGTGTGAGCAACTGAGTCCAGCTTGATGTAGTTGGCTGTGGCTGGCTATTCTTACTTGTTTAACCTATCATTGTTTAAGAGGAAAATGTTCCCACTTGAGTGATAATTGTTACTTAAGCAATTTACAAATATGTACCTAGATTTAGGAGCAAATTTCACAGTACCTTTGTAACCTCTGAGGAGAGATGAGAATGGGTCTCTTTGAGGCGTGAAATGGAGCTGTGACTAAGGCCTCCTACCACTGCCATCAGCGTGTTGAAATTCTTGAGCTGAAGGAGTTTCTGCAATAAAAATGTTAACATCAACACTTTGTAAGGATCTTCTAATTGCTCCAAACATTTTTGAACTATAAATGAATGTAGGCATAGCTTTTTAAATGAAAACTTAAGAGTATCACCAATGTGTCTTAAACTGAAGCACAAAACAGAACCCTTTAGGAAAAGAACTACATGAGATAGTCTGGATAATTACTTTACAAGTCAATCTTGTTACTCAAGGGAAGTATGAATTTTTGTTACTACTTATTGTAGTTTTTGTACATTTATATGCTTATTTCTTTGTTTTTGACTGAATCCAAGACCATGTACTCTACCACTTGAAATACATCTCCAGCCCAAGAAGTGTGATTTGTCCCTTACTTATCTATGAATAGTTTAGCCAAATTTCCTCAATAACTTTTTTCAATAAAGTCAATGAATATCCAAAATCCAACATCCCCATCTGTTTCTAAGACATACCTTTGCAACATTGATAAACTTTATGATGACCTCTGCCCTTTGCTGGGGTGTTGGTTTGCTAAGAACCATCAACTGGACCCACTTAGAGATTCCATTAAATAAACCAATAGATCTCTCCAAGGTTGGGTTGTTCTCCAGGCAGCCATGGATGACATAGCTTTGATAATCAGTAAACTGGTAAAGGAAAAATTCAGAGATCCTCAGTTATAATTAAGCCTTTGAAAACTTGAAACTTTATGTTATCATGGAAGACGTGAGACATTCTTTCTCTTCCTTTCTTCTCGTTCTCTTATTTCTCTCCCTTCCTTCCTTTCCTCTCTCCTTTCTCCTCTCTTTCACTCTCCCTCCTCTTTTGCCTCCCCCCATTCCCCCGGGCCCGGCCTAGCTCAGGCTTGCCTCAGACTGCAATTATCTGGCCCCCACCTCCCAAGCGCTGTGATCACATGTGTGTACCAACTCTGACTAGCCTATGAGACATTCTTTCATAACAACATTGTGATTTCTTTCAATTCATATGCATGGTGACACCTCATGTATTTGATACATATTTACCATTAATGGGTGATTTTACTGCATTTCAACACCTCCTTTCCCTTCCAGCATCCTTCTTACACATCGCAGTGTTTGGGGAGGGGGTGAAAGGGACACCAGGCAGGCAACTTGTAAATTCACTGAATCAAAAGATCTCCCGGGACCATTTGTCAAATTGCTGGTTCCCAGGAACACCAAGACATGCAGGATGTCTATCAGTACAGTGACAAAAGAACAGTCCCCACTCTTACACCAGGAATGACTTCCACGATCAGCAAGTTTAAGACATAATGGGATATACTAAGGAATAGAAAATAAGCACTCAGACTGCAAATAAAAATCAAGTTATTTAGAGAGAGAGAGAGAGAAAGAGAGAGAGAATGTTGAGTACTGGTGGCTCACATCTATAACCCTAACCAGTCAGGAAGATGGTATCTGAGGACACAGCTTCAGGGCCAGCCTGAGAAGTCTCCAGAGAGACTATCATCTCCAATAAACCAGAATTAGGCCAGAAGTGAAGGTGTGGTTCAAGTGGCAGAATGTAAGCCTTGAGCAAAAAGCAATCAGGAAGAGCAATGTACCCTGAGTTCAAGTTCCAGTAGAGAGGGAAAGGAAGCAGAAGGGAGAGAGAGGTGAGGAGGAAGATAATATATCAGTTAAAGAAGGGGGACTTTCTCCAAGTTGGCGTGCATGTCATCAAATGCATCTGAGCCTTTTGTCATGTATACAGTACAAGGAAATTCTTCCCCTTACCCCCAAGTCTGTCTGTACCCTATGCTAGTAGGACTACTTAGTAAAAGAATCAGTCTTTTAGAAATCCAGGCTTCTCATCAACAGCATCTTCTTTGCCAGAAATAATGGCAATTCGTTTCAAGAAGTGAATTCCCCAGAGCTGGATGAAGCAAAGCAAAACAGCTGGCTGATTGGGAACCAATGTGAAAATATCATTGTAACATACTTGTTGTAGGGATGACAGTCCAGGGATAAAGGAGGAGGAGAAGGGGGATGTAGAAAAGGAGTTAAGCAACAGCAAGACGACAAGTTTAACATCTCACCCTAGAAGGTGAGCTCTTCCTCAAAACCTACAATTCCTAATTTTCTACTCGTATTCCTAATTAGGCCTTTATGTAAAATTCAACATAAGCACATTTTTTCCCCCTCCAAAATGAACTTACCCAACTAGACATGTTCACTAGGGAGAAAAGTCAACGAGCTAAATAAACCTTGAATGGTTAAATCTCCATTGAGTATTTAGAAAAATCGTGCTTTTAATTCTATGAAAGGAGACATTGAAAACAGCGACAGAAATATAGCTCCTGAGCCATAAAATAAAGGCGGGATAATATTTATCTTTGGTTAAAAGGGATTGTTCCTGTGAATTAAGGGCACTTTTCCAGCAAAGCATAGTGACAGAGCCTGCCAACACTTTGGAGTATAAAAACGCAGCTCTTGGGAAAGTTGGCGTGGTGGTTGTTGTCCTTGGAAGAATAAATGTCAAGTTCCTTACTGCGATCCTTCTAAAAGATTTATGCTCCAGAAAAGTGAGGTGTTCAGCCAACTCAATGGGCTCCAGATGGTCAAACAGCAGACAGGCTTTTCCCTTCTTGGGTACTTTTTTCCTCTGTGTAACTCTTCTCATCCAGTCATAGGAAGGACTGTAAAAAACAGAAAGACCGTGATCAGTATGCTGAAAACCCATTTCACCCAATGGAAGTTATTAACCTACTGACTCTGTAACTCTTGGTCTGCTGCCAGGGACTTGCGCACAAAATATACGCCCTTGTCCTTCATATTTGAAGAGAAAAACCACAGACCCATTGCCAACAGAACATAAACCTCGGACTTGTTTTTCCAGATGGGGTAAGCTTACACGGATCCACCCAGAATCTCTTACTTGGTTTGCCTTGTGACAGAACAAGATCTGGATGATAGGAGAGGCCATATAAACTTGGGAGTTTATCAGCAGATGGTGACTTAAGGCATCCTGGAAACTACTAGAAGTTATGGTTCTCAGATTTCCGCATTGTAGGAATTATCTGAAAAACTTGTTACAGAGGCAGAGACTTGGACCTTGCTTGCTAGAAATTCTAATTCATGAGGAAAGAACATGAATAGTGTATGTTGTAAACAGTTACCAAATCACACACTGTTGATCATTCTTGAGAGGGAAGAGGGGCTGCACTGGCGATTTCACTTCTGGGGTTTACAATTCACACCATGCTTGTGATCATTCAAAGAAAGAGTCAGCATAAAGAGAATACAATATGGGTGCCTAAGGCATAAGAGCATACATTCTGCCAGATGATAGACATACATCATCCAGTTGCTTTCCAAACACAAAGTTTAGAAGCAAATCTGGAGTCTAACCATTGACAGGAAACCAGTTCCAAATAACAGACCCAACAAGTTTACATCACAACTCCAGACACGTTTGTGTCGCCTTAGACCAGCCTCAGAAGCTCCAGGGTATTGGGCTTCTCTAATTTGAATTAATATATGAATCACCTGGGGATTTTATTAAAGCCCAGAATTACAATTCAGCAGGTGGGGCCAAGGATTCAGCCAATGATGAGCCAATTCTGGTGATCCAAAGACTGCATATGGTATTTCCCTAACACAGAAAACTCTCACTGGATTCAGATTCACTAACTAAGCAGTAAGCACCAATTATGTGCCAAGAGCTTTCACATATTATACTTTGGGGATGCTTATAATGATCCCATAAGAAAGGCGTTATCCCATTTGACAAATGAACTGCAACTTGGAGAGATAAGTCTGCCCAGGACAGCTGTGTTCATAGCAGGGCTATCCTCTCAGAAGAAATCTCAATTCTGAAATAAGATGAACATAGGGTCACCATGACACCCCCCACCCCCGAAAGCAGTGGATTCATCAAGCCTGAAAGAGTCACCCTTCTTACATGCTGGATATGTCGATGAGGCTGACGTGTTTTTCATAGCCTAGTTGTCTAGCTACTTCCCGGAACTCCTCAGTCATACGAATCAAACCCAGATCCAAATTAAACTCTGCAGGAAACTTCAGAATCCAGTACCTGAAAGGCACAAAAGTGCTTTTGACAGCTGAAAAATGTCGAGCTGGACCTCTGGAGAAACTACCATACGGTGTTACAGACAACAATGAACATTGAATCTAGGACTGCACTGCCAAGCAGTCACCGCCTATCTTCAGGTACTTGTCTCTCTCTACCCTCTTTCAGTCCAGAGCCAGGATCCGCCTCTCCAACTCTGAGAATCTTCTTGATGCTGTATATGACTGGCAATTGGAAGGCAAGTAAGTGGTAATGTGTGTGGTGAGGGAGTAGAAAAAATTATATTTGTCTTTGGTCCAGAAGATAAATTCTACCACATCCCTGACTCGTAGTAATAGAGGAAGGCCAATTTTAACAAAGTTGTTAAAAGAAGGCATCCCTGCTGCTTGGAGAAAAGCAAATTGCCTACAATTTCACAATCTGTGAGTACACTTAACCCTGTAAGTCCATGCAAATCTGGAAGTCCACTGAAATCTGTAAATCCATTTACCTTATGAAGTAGCAGATCTTTAACCGAAACTCATCGCAGCTTTCTCCATTGGCATTTTGATACGTGCACAAGTTAAAGAAAATGTCTCCTCGCCATTCTTCACCCATCTCTGCATCTTTTCCATGCACACATTCCTAACACAGGGGACATACTTGACATTTGGGTGACAGGTGGAGAACCTCTAACTCAAACATTTGAAATCCAAAATGTTTCAGCCTCTGAAACTTTAGGACTACCAACGATGCCCCTATACTCAATAATGTTGTATCAAACTCCACATGATGGGCAACTATCAATACATATCTTATAAAATGATCTTCAGGCAGCATAATAAAATGTATTTGAAGTATAAATGAATTTCACTTCAAGACTCAAGTCCCCATCTCATTTATGTATATACATAGTCTAAAATTAGGAAACAAATATACAGGCATCCAGACGTGCAATATTTTGGAGAAGTGATAATGTGCTCATAAACCCTCAAATGGGCAAAGAAATAAGCTCTGAACATGAAGTAATTAAAACTTGAATTTGTTAGTGCTCTCATTTGTATTTTGGTGGGAGAAGGTATCTGGAAGATGAGCTAGTTATAAAATTAGTTTTACCTTCTTAAATACTTACTTAATCCATAACTATCAACTATAATTAAAAATACATTGCCAATTATACCCGAGGAAAATGGATAGTATTTATTTTAGCAAATTAAAAAAGAGACTTGTTTTTGTATTTAGGACTAGTACCTTGCATATGTAACCTAATTTATGTTATATATGAAAATGTCATTTCCAGGTATATTAATATAAAGTGATTTATTCTTAGGACTACTTACTTTGTTTTAATATATATATAACTTTCTTGCTATTAATAAGGTGTTTTACAAAGAGTTATCATTTCACAATTCAAATAACTTGGATAAAGTTACCCTTCCTTCACTTTAAGTTGCATATTGATTATCCTTTGAAATAAATATTTATTGAACTCCTACTAAATGCTAGCACAATGGATATGGAGTAAACATTTTCTTCTAGAGAGAGGAAATTGCAGTTCTTAATGTACTATGTTATTTTTCATCTCTTTGTTGTCCCTTGGTTATCTCATATTGTTACAGTATCTTACCTTGTTATTTGATATATTGTATTTAAGTTTATTTGAAACTGGATAGGGAAGGGGGAAAACAAAATGAAGGGAGTGGGGAGGGGGACAGAAATGGGGACAAAAATATGAGAAGGGGTAGCAATGTCTGTAAAGTAATGCACCTTCTATCTGGCAAATATAATGTAACCCTTCTATTAATTACAATAAAAACTATATTTAAAAAAAGAGGAAATTTTCAAGAATTTAAAAACTCAGGGGCTCTCTTCATGTTTCCTATAATCTCAACATTCCCATATAAAGACATTCATATGCTCTAATAACAGCGGACTTTTTAAGAGTAGAATTCTTGTGGTTAGTTTTGGATTGTGGGAGTAATAGGGCAATTCCTTCTAACCTTCCCTACTCTACTTTCAACAGCAAGTGCTGTTGAAGATTTGCTCCCTTGGAGGAGCTGAGTTCAAGGCCAATATTTCCTATTTTTTTTTTTTTGGCCAGTTCTGGGGTTGAACTCAGGGCCTGAGCACTGTCCTTGGGCTTTCTCAAGGCTAGAGCTCTACCACTTAAGCCACAGCACCACTTTTGACTTTTTTCTATGTATGTGGTACCAAAGAATTGAACCCTGGTCTTCATGCATGCTAGGCAGGCACTCCACTACTAGGCCAAACTCCCGGCCCAGGGTCAATATTTCTTGACATCTGCTCTTGCTCTGAGGTTCTAGGAGGGCAGAAAGAAGGAAACAGAAAGCAGAGAAGCCTGAACTAAGTCCTACTTAGGTCCCCACTTAGCCAGGAAGCCTTCCCAAGTCCTACTGATAACCAACAAACCTCCTTCTCAGGTACTCCTGCCCCACAGAGATTTTTTACTTATCTACACAGCCCATGAACTTGAAGAAGGCAGAGACCACAGGAACTAAATACTAGAGATTGTGCAATAAATATTAAATCTCAGGGGAAAATGTGAGACTTTGCCTGCATTATCAACCATTAAACATTCAATCACTTTCTTCCCTTCCCTTTCTCCCCCTCTTCTCTTATTTCACTGTATTTTATTCTCATACTAAGAATGGAACTCAGAGACTTATTTGTGTCAGGCCAGTGTTCTTACACTGAACTGCATCCCTACCCTAGGTGGATTTTTTTCTCTTCTCACGTCAGAAGAAATTCTAAAATTAGCATCAATCAACAAAGTACAATAATACTACCAGGATATTCAGGGAATCTTGCCAGCAAGGGAAGATCAAAACTTGCGCTCGTGCCTGAGCCAGTGCACACTATTTTAGCTGGCATCTCCATCTATATGTGCTGTGTCTTCTCTGTTTTGTCATCATGGAAGGAGTAAATTAGGTCTTAGACCAGTGCTCAATATTCTTCCCTTGCACTAACAGTCTACATGTTTACAGACTTTCAAGTATAGCCAAAACATCTAGTGGGTAATCAGCTATTTGGACCATTATCCAGATGTTTTAAACATCTATATATTCTCAAAACAGTTGGCTAACTGACTAAGGGCTCTTTATTCATCTTAACTCATGGGTTTTGGAGAGAGTATCTAAATACAGAGCTTGATTTATGGCTTTAAAAATTACACAGTAGTTGAAAAGATATATGCAGAGAAGTTTTTCTGCCAATTCGGTGGAAGATAAATACCATCGGTGCATCAGGAGAACTATTCTTGGCAAATAGCTATTATTCAGCTCCCCACTGTCATCTGTGAAAAATGAAATAAGAATTAGGAGATGATACTGCTACCCTTTGATAATATTACTAGAAAAAAACCAATGCCAACTCCTGTCTTTTAAAATTATCTTTAAATTATACACAGGGGTTTAAATTTAACATTTCAGTTTATGAGTAAAATCATCTTGGTCAGTGTCTCTCCTTTCATCCTTCCTTTTCATCTCTCTTTCTCAACCCCATCCCCAAATTGTTTCATAAGCTCAATTAGCTTTTATCTTCTACTTCTGCTGGGTTTCTTCTACAGGATAAGGTAGATTGGTCTTACCCTTCTATTAGTTTATAGCTGTCAGGTTCATAAAATAACAATAGGGGCATCCAGGTAAATTTGAATATATTGTTAAAGAATGATTGCTTTTCCTTGAGAATGCCCAAGGACTGGCAAAAAAAAAAAAAGATTGGTTTTGTCAGTTAACTCTGGTCTGGGTATTTAGGGCATAAATTTTACAATGTTTATCTGTAACTGAAAATTGAATACCCTGTAATTCGCAGCAGACAAACTTAAGTTTCAGACAGATTTTATTTAGTTATTTATCTATTTATCTATCTGGGGTTTGAACTCTGGGCCTGGGCACCATCCCTAAGTTGCTTTGGCTCAAAGCTACCACTCTACCACTTAAACCACAGAGCCACTCCACACCTTTTGTGAGGAGTTTCTGTAGATTAAGAGGCTCAGAAAAAATCTTACTTTCTTGCCTGGCATGGCTTCAAACTGTGATCCTCATATCTCAGCCTCTTGAGTAGTTAGGATTTCAGGCATGAGCCACGGGCACCCAGCTTTGTCAGATATTTAGGGAATCAATTAAAGGAACTACTCTTGCGTGATTCTGTTTATGCAAGGAATAGTTTAATGATGGGTTACATATCAGCAACATAAAAAGCACATAGTTGCAAAGTCTAAATGATTCAGCAAGAGCTATAAGATGTTTACAAAAGGACTTGGGTATCTGTCACACTGGTCTGTAGATAGGGGAAGCAAGCAGGGGGGTGAGAAGGGATAGTATTGTGAACATCTCAGATGACCACTCAGATGAACTCTGAAGCAGAGTTCCAATGACAAGAGTAGATAGAATAAAAGGATAGGAGGAGAAAGGGGTACATAGAATCTACCATAAACACTGAGCAGGAAGCCTGGATGGATCGCATACAAGTTGAGGGCAGTAAAGATAAGCAGAGAGCAGTGGCACAGAGATTTTCTGAAGTCAACTCATAATCACCAAGGTACAGAGGTTAACTCCTAGCCCACAGACAACCTGTAATTGTACTGAGGAAAACAATAGTATGCATATGAAAGAGGAAAGGTTCATACCAAACATCTCAATGCAGGAGCTCAGCAGTTCATCTAACGTCGCTGCTTTCCCAAGGCCGTTGGACCCCATGGTTATTTCCTATTGTCAAAAAACTGGGGACATTTTCCACGTCAGAGAAATCATCTCCATAATCACATGAACCAGGATTTTTGTGCTAGCGACTTTTGTGCCTCTTGGTAGCTTTTTGTTCTTAGTTGTGCTTCAAGAAAACTCTGAATAAACAAAGAAAGTTACCAAACTAAATGGACACATCATCAAAGCACTGTTTCTCACCAGGGGAAAAAGTATATAGACTTCCACACAACAAGAACCAAAGAGGCTGAGATGGTGTTAAATCTCATGAGAGTAAAATGATAAACTGTCCCCAAGGGTGTGTGTGTTTTGAGACCACACCCATTTCCTGTCTCATAGCTGAAATGGTTTTGAAAGCATATGTTATAATTGCTTCATTGTCTTCCCCCTTTTTTAAAAAATACTAATTTGGGGGCTTGAACTCAGCCCTCATGTTCTTGTTTTCTCATTCAAGATTGGCTTTCAGCTACTTGATTCACACCTGTACTTTTTGCTTTCTGTCAGTGAATGTAAGGTAAGAGTCTCTCAGGTTTGTCTGCCCAGACTGGTTTCAAACCTGGATCTTCAGTTCTCAGCCTCCTGAGTTGCTAGGATTATAGACTTGAACCAATGATGTCTGACTGCTTCATAGTCTTAGTAATATGGCATTCAAGAATAAATGTTATTTGGTTCAAGATTATTACAAAAATGCGTCAGGAGGTAATTTTTAATACAGATATATCTGCAAGCATTATCCTCAGTGATTATCTAAACATTCAAAAAATGTAAACAAAAATTGTATTCAACTGAATTTTCTAAAAGTAACATCATTAATAGTAGTAAAATTATCATCAATAACTTATTGAACAACCACCAAGCACACTATAGGAAATGTCTTATGCATATAATCCAACTTGACCTTCACAATAATGCTATCATAGAATTCTTATGCGCCCTTTACCTGAGCTGGAAGGATTCACGGAGATTTAGCATTAACAAATCATACCAGGAGACACTATATTGAAAATGAACTATATAATCTGTATCTCTCTCTCTATATATATACATACATATACATATACATATACATCATATACATATACAGGGGTGGAAAAGAAACACTGGGAGAGAGTGTAGGAAGAAGTGACATTGTCTAAAAAGAAGTGTATTCATTACCTAACTTATGAAACTATAACCCCTCTGTACATCACCTTTATAGTAGCAATGAAAACATTTAATAATAATTTTTAAAAAATGTATCATTATCAAAACCTCAATAGTAAGGCCCTATTATAAAATAAAACTTTTGGACTCCCTTTGCAAAAGTGGATCTCATAGTCTGTCATAATTTTGCCTCTAATTAGTCATGAATATCATTCTTCTGTACCATCTCAAATGGCCACATAATCCAAACCATCACAGAGATAGGAAGAAATGAGGGGTCATAGGTGTCCTGCTTTACAATACTCAGATGGATGAAATGGGACCGAAAACATCACTGAGTGTCCTATATGAACAGCATCCATACTGGAGAGACAGTGCCGCTTTATCTTATAGAGCATGACCAGAGATCATCATGCTGCAAGGCATGTCTCCCTTCCAAAACGTAAGACAAATGAGACCTTGGAGGATCCTCTCGTGAGTGATTTTAGATCAACATTTTACTCACAAATATTTATTACCTGGTGGTCACTGAGCACCTGACATGCCAGGTGTGGGATTAAGTACTGAAGATGCTAAAGTGAACAGAACCCTGTCCAATTCTGTCTTTAATGCTCACAGAGTCAGTGGAAAGAACAGTAAGCCACTCAGACCATGAGCATGGCTGCGTTCATTCAATGGGGACACAGAGAGAGACATTTTGGTGAGTCTGTATCAGGTATGCAACCCTGAAAAAAATATATCTATATATTTCCTGTTAACTCGTTTGGTAAAGAAATATATTTTTGTGTCTGAGATACCATTTTGGGGAGACCAAAAAATGATTATTTCAAATACCTAGTCATAGTAGCAGAACCACTGGATTTGTGAAAAGGAATTCTTTTTAAAATTATTTGTATTTGAAATTATTTGTATTTGAATTATTATTATTTGTATTTGAAATTTGTGAAACAAAAAATATTGAACTCAGGGTCTGAGCACTGTACTTGAGTTTTCTCAAGGCTAGAGCTCTACCACTTGAGCCACAGCACCATTTCTGGCTTTTCCTGTGTATGTGGCACCAAGGGATCAAACACAGAGCTTCGTGCATGTTAGGCAAGCACTCTACAGGAAGGCCACATTCCCATCCCTGAAAGAATATTCTTAAAGTCATCTGGTATCAACTCTTTTGCATCTCTCAGTAAGCTACCTTATTGGCAAGGCCTTTTCTGACTACCACATCTACCTCCCACATAGCCCCCTCCAAGTTTTCTTCCTAAATTTCTTTTTCTTTCCTTTTTTTTGTGGGTCATGAGGATTGAACTCTGCCTGGGCACTGTCCCTGTGCTCTTCAGCTCAAGGCTACTGCCCTTCCCTTGAGCCACAGTGCCACTTCCCATTTTCTAAGGGTTTGGAGATAAGAGTCTCAGGTCCTTTTATGCCCGGGCTGGCTTTGAATCTTGATCATCAGATCTCAGCCTCCTGAGTAGCTCGGATTACTGGCATGAGCCACCGTGCCTGGCTGGATTTATTTTTCTTCATAATACTTACCACCATTTGGCATATTGTATATTTTACTTGTTTATTTGTACCTTGCTAGAACTGTAAACTTTAGGCCTGTGATCACAAGGTGTATCCCCTGGAGCATGCTGAAAGCCTAAGACTGTGCTCCTCACACCAAAGGAAATCAAAAAGGGCTCATTTGTGAGGTAGTGAATCTATTAATGGAGAAATGAGTAAAATAAGCCATATCCAATTTTGTCTCTGAATATGAGTATACTGGCATGAGTGCTACAGGTGCCATAAATATTTTTAAATTTTTACTTTTATTCACTCATTTAAATCAGCTTTAAATAAATATCTTTAGGGAAGAAATTTCTGTCAACTTTCTAGATTTTAGTAAGATCTGAGTTATCAATAAGAGCTTTTGGCTCCATCAAGATGTTTCAGGTAGTACTTTCCTGATTTCACTGTTGTAGGCTCTACTGGTGTACTTTCAGGTCAAGACTGAACAATGAACACGTTTTGTTACTTTTATACATATACAGATTCTAAAATGTCGTCACCCACTGAACAATAAAAGTACTCATTGTAAAACCTAGGTTGGTTTATTTTGCTTTTGAATGAAGTCATAACCAAAATGATTCCTCTGAGCTGTTTTGGGGAGAAGTTGACCTTTCCACATGAGGTTAGAGATAAGCCAGTATTAAGGACCAGATTCGGAGTTTGGGGTTCTATTTGTGATGATCCAGGTGGGCTGGGCTATCAGATTACTAACAGTAAGTGGATGTTTCTGCCATCAGGACCTCCCTTAACAGTCTGTCACTGTGCAGCTACCTGAGGTCAAATTGCATAGGTGTGGATTTTGTTGTGTCTACAGCTGCCTTTTAAAAAATAAACCTCCTTCATTGTGAAAGCAGCTTGCATATATTCTTTAAAATGGACCACGAAAGGAAAAAAAGAAAAAAGGTTGCCTAGCAACTCATCATCAAACAATAACCCTTATTAATATCATGATATTCTGATTTTATGTTTTATATGAATTAAAAAATAATCTACAGTGGCTAAAAAAATCTTTACCTGTTCTTTTTACACAGATGGAGTTTTGGGTTTAGAAGGAAGTGAGGGGCAGTTAGCATCACTGGGAAGTATGTGGAAGAAGAAGGCTACAGGAATGGATTGTTCAACTTCAACTGTAAGTACTTCAGAAAACCTGAAAGGAAAAAAGAATAGAAATGTGTTAAACCAAGAATCTGCATTGTGTAAAAGGATTCCCAAAGGCATTCCTTGAGGCGAGTGAAATGTTTGAGAATGGGTCCAACCTTTCTCATAAAATCAAATAACAATGGAAAATAGTCAAAATAGTAATTTGGTGATATGATACTTTTAATCAGTTAGCTTTAAAAAATAAAATAAAATTCTGTCTTTGAAAAACCCACATGTGTGCTAAAGCCAATTTTGGGGCACACAATATAAAATACTTGTTTAGTTTTGAATACACTTACCTGTGGATTACTCATTAAGCATCTCATAACACTGGCTTTGGAATGTGAGTGAATTCTCCATTTCATTTAAGTATGACCTTAAATCACTCCTGATGGCCTCATCATGAATGTCAATGTCATTTTAGTTCAGGTTGTTTAGTCTCCCATAGTTTAGGACTTGACTGTATTGTTAACTGTTTATATTGCTTCTAAGAGGGAAGCTTTCCATTTAAAGGAGCCATTGGGTATGATTTCAAAGGCATCATGTGTTCACGTAGCAAAGACTTTCATTAGGATGACATGTGATGACAGTCATCTAAAAACATGTCATCCAAAAAATCAGAATCACACTCCCAATTCTAGAAGTAGCGAAGGGCAACAATTCCATGCAAGGATTCATTCACAGATATAATTCAGCACCAGGACTATTGACGTGGAAACTTCCAATTAAAAAATAAATAATTGCATTTCATAATGAGATAGCCACATGGGCAACATTTAACTGACACTGGAGTAAAATACCATCAACACAATACGTTTAGTCAATTATCTAGGGAGTTAGTAAAGTAATATAAAATGCACCCACCCTGGAGCCTGTGGAGTGCTGTGTTCAAGGAAGGGGACCTCCTTCTACCTTCAGAAAGGTAAGGCTTTGTTTTTCCCTTTAAATATTTAAGACTTTCTAAGTTAAGTATTTAAGGTGAAGTAGAGAAGCCATTTATAGAAGTGGCAGAAAGAGAGATGGTTGGGAAGGGAAAAGAAAACCGAAGGAAAAATTCCTATTGCACTAGGGCTTTATAGAGTAGGCAGATGGCCTCAACAGCAATGAACTTTCAGGAATGGAAGCTGGGCAAAAACTGTCAAGTTGTAGATGAAGTCTCCAGATGGTGTCTAGAAAGCATGCCAAAATGACAATGAAGGTTTCTCCTGGCTCTAGAATTGTAGGAGTTATAAGGTAGAAAGCTGTCTCTAGTAACTATTTAAGAAGCAGTTTTCAAATGATACTGGCCATATTTGAACTTCCAAAGACTGTCTTGTGTATAGCTTTATTCCCAGAAAACTAAAAACCCTTGAAGATTCTCCTCTCTAGGCAGTAGGTACTAACTTCATACATAAATGACCCAGTACATATTTCTTTATGCTCATCTGGCCTTCAAATGGCAACAGAGAAGTGTCTCTAAATGCCTAGATAATTTTTGATGCAAGAGGTAATGATTATAAACCTTTAAGCCTTCAAGTCAGTTAAAAAAAGCACTCATCAAACTAAAAAACAATTCATTTTGACAAATACATTAGATGTGAGACAATAAGCAGGGTACTAGAGTGTCTGCTAGAGGGTGTTGATGCAATTCTTGCATCTCTTCTATAGCAAAGACATGGAGAAATAATTATAAGAAAATGTCCTCTGTACCACAGAGAAGGTAGTGGGGCAGGGTCCCTCATTTAGTCATTTAGTCTAGGAGCTAGAGTTTTAGCTAAGCAATGACCCAGTGAGAAGATGAAAAAGAAGAGAAATTGAAAGCTTTTGGAAGTATGAATGTAGCAAGTGATAACACCAAAGAGATAGGAGATGTAATTCCTGAATAAGTGTAAGTTGTAAGCGAATATGAACTTTCCTCTAAAGAGCAATGGAAAACCATTGATTGATTATGTAAGAATAGAAAAAAGAGGGAAAAGGTTATAGTCACTTGGATTTTTGTTTTTCCTAGTCCTGGGGTTTGAACTCTGGGCCTGACTCCTTGAGCTTCTTTTTTCTCAAGGTTTGCATTCTACCATTTAAAGCCACAGGACCATTTGTAGCTTTTTCTGTGATTAATTGGAGATAAGAGGCTAACGGACTTTTTGCCTGGACTGGCTTCAAACATGATCCTCAGATCTCAGCCTCCTGTGTAGCTAGGATTACATGTGTGAGCTATTGGTACCTGCCTCACTTTGGGATTTTTAATAGATTCTACCAGCTTTAGTAAGGAGAAGAGATTGGAGAAACCTATATTGAAGTTAGAAGACTGGTTTTTTGTTAACCATCCAAGCAAGAAATGATTGTTCTCTAAAGCAGCATATGGCAATACAGATGAAACCTAGATTTAGCCCACATACTCATAAGGAAACATTCTGGGTGTTATGCAAGTATATATAAATGTAGTAACTGAAATATGGTCGAGTCAAGGGAAATCTCAGTATAATTCCTTAGAAAGCCTAAATCAAAGTTCAACAAAATTAAATACTAGGAAATAGGTACTGACAAGGGGTGTAAGGGGGAAGGGATGAATGAAGCAGGGAATCTGGTGGGGGAAATGCACACACATATCTAATGTATGTCCTACCAATTAAGAAGTGTAAAGGATCCTTTTGGCCAAATCCCCACTACCATCTGTTATTGTTAGTTTTCTCAATAATGGCCATTCTAACTGGGATGAGGTAAAATCTCAATGTTGTTTTGATTTGTATTTCTTTTATGGCCATAGATGTAGACCATTTCTTCATGTGCCTATTGGCCATTCTTACTTCTTCTTGGAAGTCTCTCTTTATCCCATTTATTAATTGGGTTGTTGTTTCTTGTGAATGCTAGCTACTACACTGTTGGTAGAAATGTAAACTTGCTCAGCCACTCTGAAAAGTAGTAGGGAGGTTCATAGAGCTTTCCTGTGGCCCAGCAATTTCATCCCTGGACATTTATCCAATAGGCCACACACAAGGTCACACTAAAGCTACCAGAACAACCATTTGCACTGCAGCATAGTTTATCATAGCCAAGATATAGAATCAACTCAGATGCCCCTCAGCAGATGAATGGATTTAGAAAATGTGTTATACATACACAGTAGAATTCTATGCTTCCATCTTAAATTAATGATAGTATGCCATTAATAAGGAAATGCAAAGACCTGAAAAAAACTAAATTAAGTTAAATAAGCTAGATCCAAAGAAACATAGGTTGCATGTTTCCTGGAAAGTACCTATAAATCTGCAAATAAACACACTGAATGGTAAAAGACAAAAAATACATTTTGATATGGTAAATCATACAGAATTTTAGACATTCACACAGTGAGACTGAAGGAGGATATTCTTAGGAGAGGATCACAAAGACTCAATAGCTACGTATGTATGATCATATAAAATGATGTTTGTTAAAATGAACCCCAAGAAATGGAAGCAAGAGGTTTTGTTATTTTGTTTTCTTTTTTATCTATTTTTTATTTTTTCCTTTGTTACTGTTTTTGCATCCTATACCTTTTGTCTTGTATGTAAGTTTACCTGTTTGGGGGAGAAGAAGACGGGAGCAGAGAAATGGTGATAGTCTCTAGTGATACTCACTAGATAGTATGTTGAAAATGAACTGTACAACTGGGAGGAGGATTAGGAAGGAAAAGCTGGGAGAAAACAAGGGAAGATTTGACATTGTTCAAAAGGAAATGTACTCATTATCTGACTTATGTAACTGTAGTCCCTCTGTATATTACCTTTACAATACAGCAAAAGAAAGGAGAGTGAGGGAAGGAGTTGGTAGGGAAAAGATGGATGAGAATGTTGAAAGGGCTGACACGGATCAAGATGTTTTATACTCACAAACTTCTTTGTTAAATGACAACTCTTTGTACAACTGAAAGAAAATTACAAAACAAAATTGAGAAAAAGGCATGCTTTCTAGGGATGGTCTCAAAGTCACTATCCTCCTGTATCTAGAATTGCAAGTGATCATAAACCTGGCCCACCCATTGCTTGCTTCAGAACTAAGGCAGGGCTTGCCTTAAACAGGTAGTATCTTCAGTAGGTGCCAGGTTCAGGATACAGATCTCAATCAAATTTCATCAGCTTTTGCCTGATGTGGTAAAGAGGAAAGTTAAGATACTATTGGAAATGAACTAATAAGGAAATTCTGTCTGTCCTACCCTTTGACTACCATGAGCTATATTTACATGCTCTCCACCTTTCCAACCAGGCTTTCTCTTCCTCTGGCCTATCCATCTCACTCTCCAAATAGCTTCCTTCCTTGTCTCAAGTTATCATTACTGTTTTCTTCCCAGCTCACATTTTGTGTTTGGTATTCTTTGGTTGTATCTGCATTGGGTCTCCTTGTTTTAACCTCCACAGTTCTTTGAATTTTTTTTTATTCTGTTTCTTCTGATAGTTGCTCTTGACAATGTGCACATCAGATTTATTCTTGTCACTATCAAAGTTATGTCTTTCAGGAACATACTGGAGTAGGGTGAACACAGGAAATGGGCCAGGGCTTACAGCAACATCAAGTCATTCTAAATAAGACTACAACCAGTATGGTGAAGAATAAAATGCCACATGCTTGTGGCTAGTGAAGCTTATCTCCCAAAGGTCAATTAATAATAACAGTAGAATAACTATGGAAAATATTGTATTTTTCCACTCTAAAAGTAATTGGGTCCCATTCTTTCCATTGATAGACTTATTTAATAAGATTTTCCAGGGTTTTAATTTTCTTTGGAGGAAGAGGGTATTTGTTCACTTGTTTTCCCTGCAAAGAGCTTTTGCTAAATGCATGGAGAAAGCATAATCAATAATCTCCTGGATTTGAAAAGTGAAAGTAATAATAACATGCAAGAATACCACTTGTTGGTGGCAATGTCCACGAACATAGTAATAGGTAGATTGCAAAAGCCAACTCTGACTCCAAAAATTTCTTCTTTTTACTACTACCCATACAATTCTTTGGTTAAAAGGCTTGCCTATTAGTTATAATTTCTAGGCACTGTCTAGAATTTATGTTTTCTTTCCCTGGGACTCAGCTTCTCAGCATATGTAACATGGGCCCTATTGTCTACAAGTGAATAAGCTTCATTATTACCAAGTCCCAAACAAGAGCAGATACAGAGCTCAAGGCTCATCAACTAAGAACTCGATGTATATTTTTTATTTATTTATTTATTATTCTTAATATTGGCAACCAAATAAATTTATAGCTGCCTGACATACATCAAATGGAAAGGAGAAAATCCTGGAAGAAATTCTACTAATGAACACCATAACATTCTAAGGTCCAAGGTAGTAATGACTTTCCTAGAATTTGCTTGGAATTGATTGAATAGGGAAAAGAAGCAACGACACACCTTTTCTAGACACTTGAGGATACAGGTCTTCAGGTGGTCTCTTTCCACCACACTGGAGGTGAAGGTGGACTGTCACAACTCCAGTGATCACCTGTGGGCACTAGCCACCAACAAGGTCAAGAAGGAACGAAAATTTTCCCCCAAAATTAAAATTTTAGAATTTGGGGAAGATGTCTTTATTTTTTTTTAAAAAAGTCATTGTTTCTTCTCTTGAATCTGGCAATATTATATTCAGAAGAATCCTGTCTGTGACCCTCATGCTTTGGGAGATTCAGGCCTTGAATTTTTTTTTTAATACTTACATTCCTAATCTTCCTTGATTGCTCCACTTACACCAGAGTGAAGTTGATAATGACAATGATGATGACGGATGGAGGAAAAAGAGGACACCTCTCAGTGTGTCTTATGGTCAGTGAGCATGCGGAGTTTTTTACCTCCTCTATCCCAGTCTGGGGCTCATATCCCTAGCCCAAACCCAGCAATAAGTAAAATGTGAGTAAAGCTTGCTACTTAGTTGTTGCAAAAAAACAAACATTAAGGTTTTTTTTTTTAGATGAGTTCTGAGCTCAATTTTTTTCCAGTATTGCTAGGAATGCAACCTAGACCCCAATGCATTCTAGGCAAGGTAAGAAAGAGCTCCGCCACCACTGAGCCACATCTCCTGCAGAGTCCTTTGATTTTTATAAAAAGTACGGCTAGCAGTGGTAGGGTGTACCTGTAGGTATTCTGGGAGCTATCTTGAATGCAAAAGCTCCAGACAAGCCGGAACAGCATAGCTAGAAACAACTCCTCTACCCCCCCCCCCACTCCTCACATACACAAATACACACAAAAAAGAAGCACTACAAAAATATCTAAGGAAACAAAATGCTATCATTATTATTATTATTGACTTTCCCTATTGACAATGATAAACTTCTAAAGATAAATTTCAAGCCTACCTCCAATGACTCACGCCTGTTATTCTAGCTACTCAGGAGGCTGAGATCTGAGGATCATGGTTCAAAACCTGCATGGATAGAAAAGTCTCTGAGACTCTTCAACTAATCACCCAAAAGCCAGAAGTGGAGCTCAAGAGCACTAGCCTGAGGACAAAAGCCCAGGGACAGTGCCCAGGTCCAGGAGTCAAGCCCCAGAACTGGCAAAACAACAACAAAAAGATAAATTTTAGCCAAACACTGGTGGCTCATGTCTATAACCTTATCTACTCATGAGCCTGAGATCTGATGATCCCAGTTCAAAGTCGATCTAGCAGCAAAGTCTGTGGGACTCTCATCTTTAATTGATAAAAAGCTGGCATCCGCCTTATAACTCAAATGGGAGAGAGTGACTGGCTTGAGCAAAGAAAGTCAAGCAAGAATGTGAGGTCCTGAGTTCAAGCTTCATTTCTGGAGTCCACATACACACACGCGCACACGCACACACACACACACACACACACACATATATACATACATATACAATCCAAATAAATAATTTTTACACTATTCTGACACTAATACAGAGAGATCAACCTCAAGATGTAGAATGACCTCATCTTTTCTAACAGAAACTGTACTACATTGTCATGTAAGTAAAAGCATTCTGTTTCTATTTAGGAACCCAGTGTTTATAGTACTCTTTTATGGGATGGTAAAACTCTCAGCTTGAAATTACTTCTGGAATCAGGGATTTGAAGCTAGACTTTTTATTGGAACCAATTAAAAGTCAAGCATAGGAACCACCAAAAAAAAAAAAAGTCTTAAAAATGATTTCTGTGTTTTCAATTACATCCACCCAGCTTGAAACTCATGATTAGAAGACTACTCTGTGACAGCCATTCTGTTTTTTTATTTCAGATGCTGCTCCTACAGTAAACATTTCTCCTATTCTCTAAAAGAGAAAACAAATCTCAAGGGGTGGTGCTACCTCTCGGCCTCCCATCTAAGGATAGCCTCTAGCTCCTTACTCTTGAGAAGAAATGGCAAGGCATGCAGACAAAAAAGGAAGCATAAGCGAACTGAACACTCAGGAGTGTCTTGTCCCATTTAACTTCTGTTAGGCCCACTCTCATCCTCTCTAACATGACAGAAATAGAGCCACTCTACCTCATTTGTTGGAACGAAATGAGCTTACTCTGTCTTGTTGTGACTCATTTGAACAAGTTTTTCAGATCCCAAATCACGAGGGAGAGGGAGGGGGGAAAAAGAGAGGAAGTCTTAACATTGTGAAATGCTCCCACCACATTCGCAAAGTAGTTCCTTGGAATTTAGCACAGAGTTCCCCCTTAGAATGAATTAACAGCACATTACAGGTAGGAGAGAAGATCAGTGAAGATCTGTCAGCACACTGCAAAGAACTCTGGGGATATTTTCAACTATTCTTTGGATTGATAGCACTGGCTGGAACATTCCAAATCAGCTTTGACAAATTAGGCAACAGACTAGAATCCAGTGGGTGATTTTGGTCTAGAGAAATAGAGGAGAAAGATGAAAAGGAAATTGGCTTTTTGTGAGGTAACAAAGAATTAAAGGAGACCAAGAAAGAGGAACGAGAATTGTGGTACTAGATAATACAAGAATAATGAATGACAAAAATGTGAGCAGATTAAGATGAAAGAAGCAACCACTGTCTTTGGCCTGGCCTACTGTAATGGCTTAACCAAGTTTCTGGATGTCTTGTTCTTCCTATTTTTCTTGTCTCTCTCCGGGAGCCAAATCAATCTTGCCAAATAATTAGACTGATCACACATTTCCTCCAGTGAAGATTCCTGCACAGGATCCCATATTTAAGGCCTTTCCCACAGTTTATGAAACTCCATTTCCCATGCCCTCAACAATTTATGTCACCACATGTTACACTGATGTATAACGGAACTTCCAGCTGGCCACCAGTGGCCACCACCGCCTGTAGGAATCCTAGCTACTGAGAAAGGCTGAGATCTGAGGATCATCTCCATTTAATTATGAAAAGAAAAAAAAAAAACAAAAAAGCTAGAAGTAAAGTTGTGGCTCAAGTGGTAGCGTGCTAGCCTTGAGCAGCAAAACTCAGGGATAGTACCTAGACCCTGAGTTCAAGTCTTAGGACTGGCATTCACACATGTGCTTGGGGGTGCGTACACACCCATGCACACAGACACCCACATATATACAATACATATAAAGAACTTGCTTGTCTATTTTTTTAAGACAGCTTCAATATGTCTGCTTAGCAACTGAAATTCCCCCCCCCCTTTTTTTTTGCCAGTCATGGGGCTTGAACTCAGAGCCTAGGCACTGTCTTTGGACACTTTTCTCAAGGCTAGCACCTGGCCACTTGAAGGACAGCACCACTTCCGGCTTTTTCTGAGTATGTGGTACTGAGGAATTGAACCCAAGGCTTTGTGCCTACTAGACAAGCACTCTACCATTAGGCTACACACTCGGCCCCTGAATTTTCACTTTTTAAAATTATCTTTAAATAGCTGCACAAAGGAGTCTTAATTCAACATGTCCATTTATTAATATAATTTATCTTCATCTCTGTCACCCTTTCATCATTTACTTTTTAAGTTTTCTGCCTCCCCCTTAGATCTTGCTAGCATGCTTTGATACCTAACACACACTTCTTTTGTGCTCTGTGTGATCCTGGTTAGCAAACAATTCTGCCTCCCTGCAGTTTCTTTTCTTTCTTTCTTTTTTTTTGTGGGGGGAGGGGCAGTCTGTCATGGGGCTTGAGCTCACTCAGGGCCTGGACACTTATCCTGAGCTTCTTTTGCTCAAGGCTAGCACACTACCACTTGAGCTAAGTGGTACTCAGGAATCGAACCCAGGGTTTCATGCATGCAGCTCTCAGCTTCCTGAGTAGCTAGAATTACGGGTGTGAGCCACTGGCACCCAGTATCCCTGCAGATTCTTTAGAACATGACTATATAGTTTTTGAGCCTCTAACCCAGAAAATGTGCAAATGTGCCTGCTTATCTTTTTCTGCTATCTTAGATTTCCAACCTGGTTTGTTTTACTTCAAATTTGTTTCCTCTCTGAGCTTATTCTTTCATTGTATTTTTTTTACATTACTAAACAAAATTATTTTTTGCAAATTAGCAAGATCATAGTGGGATGACAAGATATGCCTCCAGAATTTCAACACTGGCTTGTGGGGCTTGAACTCTGGGCTTGGCATTGTCCCTGAGCTCTTCAACTCAAGGCTACCATCCTACCACTGGGCCTGGGCATTGTCTCTGAGCTCTTCAGCTCAAGGCTACATACAGCCCTTGAGCGAAGCACCACTTCCAGTTTTCTAGTGGTTAACTGGAGATAAGAATCTCCCTGTCTTTAGTGCCTGGGCTGGCTTTGAACCTCGGTCCTGAGTAGCTAGGATTACAGGCGTGAGCCATGATGCCCAGCTGGAAATATTTTCTTACATAAAACTATAGTGAATTCTTCTCCCAGTCATTTTCACCACCACTTAATAAACACATTTCTATGACTAACAGCATAGTGGATAGTGATGCTAGGGATATGGAGGGGAGGAAGGAGGGGTGCCACACATGAGCCAACGCTGTGGAAGTCTAGTCATTCAAGGGTGTCATTCCCAGGGGGTCTGTGCAGGCCTCCTATATCTCCCTGTCTCGAGTGAGTTGTCTGAGAAGTTTCCTAGCGCAGACACTGCATGCTGCAGATACACAGTTGGCACTGAATTCAACTCTTTCTAGCTGTGTGGCCTTTGTGATGTTATCCAATCCACTGTGTATCTTCATCTAAATAATAGGGCAGTAATAATGTCTATGTGGTAGAACTGTTATAGGAATTCGAAGAGGTGACAACAGGTACTGTGCTTATTAACTGGCTGGCACATTGTATAATCTCAATGAATGTCAGCCATTGTCCTAGAAAAGGTCCTAATGGCCTTTCCCCAGAAGAGAATATGTTTCCTATTTATGCATGAAATTGATAATCATGTATATATAGCCTACAGACCTATTAAACACACCGAAAAAGGAGTGATGGATGAAAAGGAAAGGGCAGTTTAGACTACAAATTCTAGTCAGAAACTGAGAACTGGTTCAAATGCCATTTTTCCTTTATTGTGATTTAGACTCCCTTTTTATTTTGGTGTGGAGGGGTGTTGTTTGATTGGTAAAAGTAAGGCTTGAACTAAGATACTGGGACACAGCAGACAGTATAGTTATAGTTCTTAAGCCACACCCTCAACCCTTTCTACTCTAAGTTATTTTTTTTCACATTTATGGTTGCACTCCTACTGTTTACCTTTCCTACATTGCTTGGATGACAGAATACTACCATGTCAAGTTGTTTATTGGTTAAGATGAAGTTTCAACAACTCTTTCTCCCCACTCCTGTCTCACTGACTTCAAATTGGGATTTTTTTTTGTGGGTCATGGGGCTTGAACTCGGCCTGGGTGTCCTTATCCCTGAGCTCTTCAGCTCAAGGCTTTACCGCTCTACCCTGGAGCCAAGCCCCACTTCCCATTTTCTAGAGGTTAATTGGAGATAAAAGTCTCAAGGTCTTTTGTACCCAGGCTGGCTTTGAACCTTGATCCTCAGATCTCAGCCTCCTGAATAGCTAGGATTATAGGTGTGAGCCATCACACCTGGCCCAGCCTACAGTTTCTTAAACAAAATTTCTATAATCTACTTTTTACTTTGTATTATACATTGCTTTGCTGGTTAAAACTAGTTGTCTCTAGACATAAAATCCAACCCCTTAAACTCCATTTTCATATATATATATATATATATATATATATATATATATATATATATATGTGTGTCGGGGTTTTTAGTCCCAACCCAAAGGAGGGGATAGGGAGAACACGCCCCAACCAGGACCAGCCAAGAAAGGAGAGGGCCAACTGGCCGTCCTCACCCAACCCTTCCTGGCCGGAGGACAATCAGATGCTTCAGGGAGACCTGTCAAGGCAGGAACTCCTTTATTGAGGAAGTACATTCAGCTAATATAGAGTGCAGGAGTCTATCAGCACAAAGGTGGGCAGGGCGGGGAGATCCACGTGTTTACTCTCACTATAGGTCTCAGCAGAAAGTGATAAAGCAATAACACATTCATACCCAATGGAAATCAAGTCTCAGCAGAAAGTGATTCACAATACCGACGATATAGCTCAAAGTTAGGCATGGTGTTCATACATGACAGCCATTTTTTTGTGTGGTTATCTTACTCAGTGATGCAGATTCATGGGCCAGCCTGACCCTGCATTTGGCTCCCAATATGTGTGTGTGTGTGTGTGTGTGCACGCGCGTGCATGTAAGTAAGGAGGATAAAAGCCAAAAAACTTGTATAGATGTCTATGGAAATGTTAGTAATAGCTCATGTGCACCAATTAGTCCTGAATATGATTCTAGTCTGGATTAGACATTCTTTGCAAAATGGAAGTAATTGCATGTTGTGTCATTAAAATCCCTGAAACAACTTTGGGGAATGAATATTAAGCACAAACATTTCCACTACAAATTTTATTAACGGAGACCAAAGTCACAATAAAAGTATTGGAAAGTTGAAATAGTAAGTGAAACTGAGCTGAACACTAGAATTAGAATGGGAACCTCATCACCAACTTCTGTGGTAATTTGTGGGGATTTTACACATCTGCAGGTTCCCACAATTTCAGACCCATATCAATCTTTCTGACACCACAATATCTCATTTCCAGTGGCTTCTCTTGATTCCAATTTCTAGGCCAGGAAAAATAGCATGTATTTATTTAATTATCTTGGCACTCTTTAATGATTAATCACACAAAACCTTAAAGTATCTAATACCAAATGTAACACTGATTACTTATAGTGGTGTTGTTCAAATGGAAACATAGAAATAAAAATGTTAAATCTCTCATTACCTTATTACTACATACTTTTTCAGAGAAGAGACAATAAGCTACCAGAATAGCATTAATGACTGACACTGGAAGCCAGTGGTTCATGCCTATAATCCTAACTAGTTAGGAGGCTGAGATCTGAAGATCCAGGCTTCAAGCCAGTCTAGCTGAAAAGTTCATGAAAATATTATCTATACTAGCAACAAGCTGGAAATGGAGCTAGCTCAAGTATTGAGATAACTTAAAAAAAGAAGTTACCTACTCATGCTTAGAGACAAATATTTTCAGATTCTATACACTATAGTGAGTATCACATTTCACTGCTTATACTTCCTGTCAGTATTACTGCAATTTATTTTCTACCCACTAGTGGCTCCTTACTTCTGCATGTCAGAATCATGAAAACCACAGCTACTCATCACCGTGAAAGTTCCAAGGTAACTCCCTATGGTTACTTTCCAGGATCATTTCTAATGCTTAGATAAAGTGGGTCACACACAATTGCTGACTAGACAAGTTGAGTTGGTGTTCTTCCTTCTTGTTTAACAACAAGCTAGAAACCACAAAAGTGTTTTTTACTGGCCAGTGCAGCTGCAGGATTGATCTCCAAACACCTGGCTTCCATCCTTTTGCTCAATCAAGTTTTCAGAGAGTATTTCTGGACAGCTAAAAGGATACCCTAGCTCTCACAGAGAAAGAAATGGTTGTAGAACAGGAGACATAGGGAAAACTTCCACTTTTCAAGAGATCTTTTGATTCCGTTGATAAGTTGAAGGCCACAATGATAGCATAACTTGTCCAAGTTTGAAAAGAGAATACATGGAAGAAAGGAAAATATCTTACTAGGGAGATTCCATAAGTTTTCTGGGATATAAAATTATGTGTGGCCTAGGACTGACACTGAAGTAATGCATCTGTGTAAAAAAGTGTGTGTGTCCTGACATGAGGGTCTTACACACACTTAGCTTACACTATACCACTGAGCAATGTGAATCTCCAGCCCTTTAACCTGATTTTTAATTTTTAAAACAATCAACAAGATTTTACCGATAAAATAATTACATCATGAAGAATATTTGGTTTATTTCTTTTTATGACAGTGATGAGATTCAAATTCAGGGCCTGGTACATACAAGGAAAGTGTTTTACCACTGAGCTATAACCTAGCTATTGGTTTTGTTGAGAAAAGGTCTCATTCTAGTTTAGTCTAGTCTGGAACTCAGGAACATCTTGAACTCCCCATCCTCCTGCTTTTGTCTTTTCAGTACTAGGATTCCAGGCAAGTGCCACTATACTCAACTTTGTTTTCCATTAGACTAACTGAAATGGTTTGACTTTCATTTTATTCTCATTTGAGTTTTAGCTCATCTTACTTTTCCTATTGATCATATCTTACTTTTACCATTCCTCTGTTTTAGAGAATGTCATAGAACCAATTTTGTGTGTGTGTGTGTGTGTATGCACACGCACATGTACGTACACATGCACATGTACATACACACGCACATGTGTGTCAGGACTGAAGCTTGAACTCACGATCTGGACACTCTCACTTAGCTTTATCTCTCAAGGCAGGCAGTCTACTCTTAAACCACACCCCTGCTTCCAGCTTTTTGCTAGTCTATTGGAGATAAGAATTTCAGGGATTTTCCTGTGTGGGATGGCTTTGAACTTTTAAGCCTCCGATTTCTTCTGTCTCTTGAATAGCTAGTATTACAAGCATGAGCCACTGGCCCCTGACACTGACTTTCCTCTTGAGAAATAAGTAAAAGTTTAAATATCTCTTAGACAAAATCTAAATTCTTAACAAGTGACTATTGAACCCTTGTTGGTGATAGGTCTGATGAGTTCCTTAGTAATAAAGTGTGGTCTTTAATTTATTGTAAATAAAACAGAAGAACAGTGGATGCATATAGTAAAAGATAAATGGAGAGATAGGTTTAAAAGCAAATATAGAGACTGGAGAAATGGCTCAATTAGTAGAACATTACTCTAGTGAGGATGTGAATACTGCAAACAAGCAAATATAGTACATTGTCCATTGTTAAATTGTATTATTTGAGCATTTACTGTCCAGTTATTTCAGCTTTTTTGTTTGCTTGCACATTTTCATTCTATAATGAGAAGAAAATTCTTTTCATTGTTTCACATTTGTCTCTTTCAAATCTCTAGTGGTTTGAGGTTTGGTGAATAAATCAGGTCTATTAGCCTTTATGATTTAATAACTATGAATTTTATGTAAATTCAATAGGTCTCACTTTCCAGACTTTTCTATTGGTTCCTTGTGTTTCCTTGAATGTTTCAGGTGCTATTCTCTGTGGGCTGTCCAAACTTTATTAATGGAACAAACAAGATGTACTTCAAATCCTGATATAAGCCTCCTCAGTGGTTAGGTTTACAAGCATAAGCCATGGTGTCCAGATTGAAGTTTATTTCTCTCTTCCATAAGAGAGTCCACAATAACATCTAACTCTGGATCAGGGGAAAAGTAAATGGTATATATTACCTTTTAAAGAACAAGACAGTTGAAATGCCTACTACAACAGGAAGACAGAAACAGGCAGATTCACCTCAAAATTCAGAGTGATTACGGAGATTAATTGGCTAAAGAGAAACCCCTTCAGATTTGTGGCACTGTCACGGCCATTGAGGAAAAAAAAAAAAAAAGATTTCTAAAGCATCCTGTCAACACATAAGGGTTTGGATGACAGGCATTCCATGCATAAATGAAATACTTTCTACTTTGGAAAAAACAGAAGTGAAACTTGAGCAGATTTCAATGTTCAGTCAAATGGAACTCATGATAAGAGTTTTCCAGAGCCAAATATGGTGATACACTCAGTTCCTCCATCTGAAACTATTTAAGACTCTTTAGAAGTTCAAGAGTGGCAGACATGGAAATAAACTTGATATGTAAGAAGATTTATCCCTGGTGATCACAGAGTAAATTGTTCCAAAATGGCGGGAGAAGCCTTCTGGGTCATTGATTTGCATATGTAAATTCCTCCATCTTAGCTTTCCAAAGCTAACTTCTGTGGAAGTCTTCAAGGAAACTTGCTTCAGACCATTTTGACTTGTTGGGCAGAGGGAAAAAATGCTTCACTTTCCCCATACTGAACAGGCTTTCATTGGAGCTGGATTCCATCACTCACAGTCGGCTTTCTGCCTGGTTCTTTACATTGCTCTTCATTTTGATCAATTTGTGAATCTGTTGGGTCTCCACCACAGAACAAATATCTCACAAGGAAAAAAGAGTCCATTAAGACCACGTAGACACTCTTCTGTGTAGTTGCTTATCTGTGTCTTTTGAAACTTTTAAACTATTGGAAAGTAGTGATTATGAAGTTCTAGGATTAGAAATGCATTTTTAAAAAATTCCCCAATAATATTCAATAAACAATTTTTCCCATGTTATTTTCACCTCATTCTAATTCTTTGTCAAAGCTTGTACCAGGAACACATTCAGGCAAATCAATGGTATAATGATCTATATGAGAGTCTTATATTATTTGATGGGGCAAAGTTTTTTCCATTTGAACCAGCAGGACTAAATTAAGTGAAAAGATAGCACAGTATTGCCAAATGGAGAAACTTTTAGAAGAATAAAATTATTGGTCTGGCAAAATATAAACTGAGACAGGAAGGATTGCCAGTTCAAGGCCAGCCTGAGCCACAGAGTTAGATCCTGTCTCAAAACATGTTTGTGTTACTTCAAACTCTAAAGACTATAATCTAGGAAGACATAACCTATCATTTCATTTTCTTTCTCTTTATTTTCAAATTTTATTTACCTTTTGTCCTTGAAAAGTACAGTTTTTTGTTTTAATTTTTACTAAAGTTGCTAAGGAAAACCATTTTTGGAGTTCATGAATCAGATTCAGAATTATTATTATTATTATTATTATTATTATTATTATTATTATTATTATTATTTTGGCCCCTTTCTCTTTCTGGCCCCGCTCGCTCCGGCCCTGCTCGCTCCGGCCCGGCTAGGCCCCCTTTCTAGCTCAGGCCCCGCTTGCTCCGGCCCCGCTTGCTCCGGCCCCGCTCGCTCCGGCCCTGCTCGCTCCGGCCCGGCTAGGCCCCAGAATTATTTTTAATCCAACGAAACCCATAGGGTCAAGCACATACCTATAATCCTAGATACCAGGAAGATGGCAGCAAGATGATTACAATTCGAGTCCAGCCTGGATCCCTAGCTCAACTAATAAACTAGGCATGATGGGTCATATCTATGGTCCCAGCTATATAAGAGGTATAGAGAGGAGGCTCTTGGTCTGCGGCAAGCCCTTTACAATCTGTGCTTGCCTAGCAAGCAGAACACCCTGAATTCAAACAATAGTACCACCAAAAGAAAAGAAGTAGTCTAATGCCTCTTGTGGTCACAAAGCTTCTCATTTATTTTTCCCCTGGCCATTATGATAGGTAATGTGCACTTAATGTTTTCCAATATCATCTGCTGTTATTTCAATGACCTGCCAGTGCACTAGTTTTCCATAGAAGAAATTAACTGGTTGTCAAGAGTCTGTCATACTGGCAAGCGAAGCTTCTCTTGATTTGGGCTGACACTAGGCCGAGGGAAATGACAGCAAGCGTACTCTTCCTCTCTGGGAGGGGCTAGAACAAAAGACCAATGACAAATCAATCAGATCCCCTCAACACTAAACAACACCCCACAGCACAGTTAACTGAACTCCAATCCAGTTACCCCTGGGAAGAGAGTGGTCACTAACTTCCTCTAAAAAGTGTGTGTGGAGGGAGAGATTCTGACAGAATAACTCAAGACGTAGAGCACCTAAATTCCAGTCCCAGTATCACCAAAAACGAATTGCCTGTTTAAACACACACACACAATTTTTGGGCTGGGAATGTGGCTTAGTAGTAGAGTGTTTACCTTGCATACATGAAGCTCTGGGTTCAATTCCTCAGTACCACATGAGCAGAGAAAGCCAGAAGTAGCACTGTGACTCAAGTGATAGAATGCTAGCCTCGAGCATAAGAGCTAAAGGACAGTGAATTCAAGCCCCAGGACTGGCAAAATAATAATAACAACAACACTAATAATAATGATATTTGGATAATAAATACAAATGCTTTTCTCACTTTCAGGGAGGTGACATGACACATAAATCCATCATAAGTTGAAAGTGTGCGTTGGTAGTTTAGTCAACACATTTGTTGTTATTGTTGCTTTATGCCATTTTATGTTGTTTATTTATATTGTTTTATGTTTTAGGGCTGGAACTCAGGGTCTTGTCCTCTTGCTTAGCTTTCTTCACGCAACTGGTACTCTGCTATTGAAGCCACACCTCTACTTCTGGCTTTTTGCTAGCTAATTAGAGATAAGAATCCTTCAGAGGTTTCAATCTGCGGCTGACAAACGAGCTCATAATGCACTGGAACGAAAACGTAGGGACCCCATCACTCCAAGGAGAGAAGGCATCCCGGGCCCAAATCCTAGACAAAGCCACAGAGTATATCCAGTAGATGAGGAGGAAAACCACTCGCACCAGCAAGCTATTGATGACCTCAAATGGCAGAACGCTCTTTCGGAGCAGCAAGTGCGTGCGCTGGAGAAGGCAAGGTCAAGTGCTCCACTGCAGACCAGCTCCTCTACACCAACGCCAAGGGCAGCACCATCTCTGCCTTCGATGGGGTCTCAGACTCCAGCTCCCAGTCAGAGCCTGAAGAGCCCCAAAGCAGGGAGAAACTCCGGATGGAGGCCAGCTAAAGCCGCTGGGGCAGGCCAGCAATAAAAACTGTCTGTCTCCTCCACCGTCTCAGTTTTCCTCTCAGTTCATCGTTAGAACCATTTAAGAGACTTTTTTTCTTTCTTTTTTTTTTTTAATTTTTATTTTTATATAGAAGCTCTTGGACAACAACTCTCATTCTCCTCCCCCCTCCCTCTAAATGTATTCCCTTCAGGATTCCCTGTCCCCTCCAGGAATTTTTAAACCAAAACACCCCAGCTTGGCAGCTTTTACTGTGGAGGACAGACAGCCAGCCGGACCTGAGCACATGGTGTCCTGTCCACCCTACCATCTCCTCTAGCCCTGCTGGGCACTTGCCTGGAGGGATGCCTACCCTGCTAGGCCTCCCCCCAGTCCTCCCCTGCACCCCCACCTCGGGTTGATAGACTTTGTGAATCTGTGGATGGCTCGACTTTGAGAAGATGACCAGGTTGGAGTCATCAGAATCACCCCCTCTCGTTCATAAGGATTATTTTTTCTGGAAAGCTATTATTGCTCCAGTTGAAAGACCAGATCCTTAAGGAAGTTTGTGGTAGGACTGGGGCCTGGCTCAAGTGGTAGAGCGCTCTCCTAGCAAGTGCAAAGCCCTGAGTTCAAGCTCCAGGACCACAAAAACAAATTTGTGGTGTAAAAGAAAAATGGAGAAAGATTTGCAGATTCAATCCTGCTTCTCAGCCAGCTGTTTAAAGCTACAGTGCCAGCCTTATGGAGGGCCACGTGACATTTGTGGTGTGTACAGGAGACAGCATCAGTGGAGCAGCAGCCACCAGAGAGTGGTAGGGGGTAGTTATTGGGGGGTGGGGCAGGGAGGGAGCTTGGGTGGGGTAGAAGTTTTGTACTGAGGGCCAGTGATGATGTTTTGATATTTATTTCCTGCAACTGAAATTTGAATTTGAGTGAATTGTCCCTGTTTCTGATGATGTTGATATTGCAAAGCGACAGATTCATAAAGTAATTATCAAATCTTCCTTTCTTTTTGTGTGTATTTCTAAAAAATAGAGCCAACTGATTTTGTATGTAAATACCAAGAGCAATTTACCTGGTACTAAACCTGCACCTGAGTGCGGTCCCATCCCCACCCTCACCCCAAGTCCTTTTTTCCTCTCCTGGAACCTGTCTCCACTGTGTGGTCCAGTCCTGGTTCTGGCTGCCATCTACAGATCCCAGTGAAGGGTTTTGTGTCTTTAGGCCTCATCTCTTTGTCTTTTTCCTACTCTGTTCTTGGCAATCGCTGATTTTTCTAGTGTATACTCTGTAGTCTCAGTCCATGTTTGATTCCATTCCATGGAAATAAAAAGTATGTTGTACATACTGCTGAAGAACTGTCTTGCAAGTTAAGGCTTGCCCCTTTACTATAAGACTATAAATAAAAACTTATTTTATCCTTCTTAAAAAAAATGCCAAGAACAACTTCCATGGTATAATGAAACTGAATCGCTGAAAGCCACAATTGCAAGGGTTCTGCAAAGGTGGCTGCACTGGTAGGCACCAGTGACCAGTATGCACCATTTAGCATAGTGAAAGCACAATGAATGGGTACTCATTATTTGCCATTATTAATATAATATAATATCATTATTTCTTATTATCCTATAGTAGCAAAATTCCTGGCTGTGCATGATGGCGCAAATAAACTTATTACAATGTCCTCAGCTTCAAAAGGAAGCCTTAAAACAAATATTCTGTAATTCCTATCTTGATCTAAACATTTTTGACTCCCATGACTATATTATCTCCTTGGGGAAAAAATATTATTACTTTGCTAACTGTATTGTAAGACATCAAGGCTGATCAAAATCTGTGCATTCTCAAAAAATTCTGTGGTTGACTTCCCTTCCAACATTTCATTTTTCTGGCTCCGTGTGTGTGTGTGTGTGTGTGTGTGTGTGTGTGTGTGTGTGTGTGTGTGTGTTTCTGAGGATCAAGCCACCCAGGACCTTGAGCATGTATACTAAGCAACTACTCTTATCAGATATACCCACAGCCCTGTATTTATGGGGTTATAAATGTATTATCATTATCAGAGACTAGTTCTCCATTTAGATTCAATTAGATCTTGCCTTTCATTGTGAGAGGATCTGTTTTTCTGGAGACACAATTTCTCTGGAAAGTTCTTTTCCACTATTAACTTGTGGAAAAACTGAAATCATACCAGAAACCAACTCTCTAAAGAATGGCCCAGTAGGGCAGCCCTCCCCTCCCCCACCTCCCTCCATGCCCCAGTAGTCAGACAGGGAAGTTCCTGGATGCAGGGACCCTGGCTGAGGCTCACAGATAGACCTCACACAAATAGCACAAAGAGGAACAGACACACTAAGAACTGTTATTTTTTTCCTCATTGAAAACACTAGATTTTCTTCTACATTTTAAAGGGGAAAAGGGGGAGAAAAACTTCTAATGCCAGTTGAGCTCTTCTTTCCCATGAGACATCCAAAGAGGATTCCATCAAAGATCTTTGGCTGATGAGGTGCTCGAAACAATTGTGTTGGTAGTTCATGCCTGTAATCCTAACTACTTCATCTAAGGCTGAGATCTAAGAATCACAGTTCAAAGCCAGCCTGGTTAGGGAAAACTATGAAACTCATCTCTAAAGAATCAGCAACAAGATGGAAGGGAAGCTGTGGCCAACGCAGTTGAGTACAAATCTTGAGCAGAAAAAGCTAAGGAATAGCATTTGGAGTTCAGATCCCCAATACTTCCACAACACACAAATAAACAAGCAAACAAACAGGTGCAAAGAAGAATGCAAAGAAGAATCAGTTACTCTGTAACCATTTTTTATTTCAATCTCCACAAACAGCCAGGGATAAAGAGAGAGTGGAGAGAGAATACTATCCCCCCAGGATAGTGGAAGAAGTTGCACACGAACCATACATCTCAATTCCCTTTGGGACAATCATCAATCACTCAAGGAAACCTTTTAAACCACTCCAGGCATCTTTCAAAGTGTCTTAAGTTTATCACAAGCAAAACACTGGCTTCTATGGCCTGAAATGGAAACGGCTATCCTCTGCTCCCCTCTGCATGCCCAGGTTGTCCTGGGAAGGAACCTGCCTGTTCATCTCCCAGCAGCCTCTGGGGCAGAGGGTCCATTAACCATCCTGTCTTCTGCCCCTCAGTTTCCTCTTTCTTCTGTACAGCAGTCTGTCTGGTAAGCATCACAGGACAAAAGTCCCCCAAATAACAACTGGATTCCAGCACTTTACAAGCTACTTAGTGTTGTAAATTTTAGGAAAGAATGGTCCCCTCAGGTCTTTGCTCTGCCCCTTCCCAGGATGATAAACAGCTCAGACAATATGTTTTGTTTTTTATAATTCATGTCACAAACAAAGAAGTCCTTAAGCATCATTAAAAAAAAAAACAGTAAAAGAAGGAAGTCCAGGGTCAGTTGAAAATTGCAGCTGTAACACAACCAACTTGCTGAAGAAAAGAGCTGTAATGTATCAGCTTTATTGAGTCAGAAAACATGCATAAAATGTTCTTCATAATGGACTAAGAGCAAGCAGGTCAGCTGTATAATAAAGTCACAAGTGATTTTTAAAAGAATTATGTCTGCAGGTTTCCATGGTCACATTGATCAACATCAAATCTAGTCATCAGCCCTCATTCAGGGGTTCACTACTTGATAACCTGAATCTTGGATCTGAACCTAAATTTTAAGAATCATAAAAGTCCTAGACACATAGAAATAAACGTCTTTTGTGGGCAAGAATCAAGCCATCCACTCTAAAACGAGAAGGCAACGTTTGCTAAAATAATAATAATAATAAATAAACAAAAAAATAAATAACAGGATCTTAAAAAAATCAGTAAAAACAACCACAACAAAAAAGGTTATTAATGAGTACAAACAAAACATCTCCTCTTATAGTGTCAGAAGGCAAGCAAATTCAGAAGTTAACAAGTTAGGGGTGGCTTGCTGCAACACACACACACACACACACACACACACACACACACACACACACACACAGCAAAGTCTCTAGTTACTTACTGAGATGGTTTTGTCGCCTGAGCCCTCGCACTAGCACCCAGCCTGTCTAGCTGCCAAGTGCAGTAGCAAGCCGTCAGCAGCCGCTTCCTTCAAGCGGGGGCCTTGGTGTGTTAACCAGTCACATGTGCCTGCTGATAAATACCACACTGTGCCAGGAGGTTAGGAACTGAAGATCCTCATTTGCCTCTTTCAAATCTCCTCACAACCCCCGGGGTTGGCTCAGCCCATCTCATTAGCATGCAGGGCTGTACATTCCACAGTTTGTTTTCTTTTAATGACAGACGCCTGCCCAACAGCTGATAAGTCACAGGGGAAAGCAGGTCACTGCCAGTGGAAAGGTAATCCTAGGGGCGGGGGTGGAGTGGGGAGGAGCAGAGGAGGGCAGTCCCTTTCCACTCCAGTCTCACTCAAGTTTTCACTATGGTTCTTCAGCAGCAAGGAGAAGGAGCCAGGGATTCAGGCAGCAAGCAGGTAGGAGCTGCTGAGTTTGATTTTCCTGGATGTCAGGCTTTGGCTTGCTGGGAGAGCCTCTTCACTAACAGGGCTGTCCTGAGGAAGGTCGACTTGTTCCAACTATCTGGGATGACTCTGGTTTGATTGCAAAAGTCAGTTGCTTTGGGAGTCAGAAATGCTGAAGGGAAGATATTTGAGGAATGGGGTCAAAGGTAGCCTTATCTTAAGAGACAATGGGAAGGATTTCAGGTCAGCCCATGACCACACTCCACCACAGTTTGTTGCATGGTGTCAACATTCTGGGATATGATGAGCAATAGAGATGATCAGCCATGGCCAGTGGGAGAGTTGACCACTGTCAACAACTGGGCAAGTGGAGTTCTACCTTCTTTGGTGTGCTGGGAAGCTGGACTAAACTGCCCACCAAGGTGGCAAGCTATGCGCTGGGTTCATACCACACTTGTGAGAGGATCTTCTCCCCTGTGGGTTGACTCCTCTACTGAACGAAAATCTCTTAGGTCCTACATTTTAATTATAGCAAAGTTTTCTTTATCCCAAAGGTCTTCTTGTTTCATAAGTGTCCAATTATATTCTTCATGAACCCCCCCCCAAAAAAAAGAAAGAAAGAAAAAGAAAAGGAAATCCCTCAGGGTAGAGCTGTGATTCAAATGATAGAGTACTAGCCTTGAGGAAAGAGCCAAGGGGTAGCACCCAGGCCCTTGAGTTCAAGACCAGCACACACACACACACACACACACACACACACACACACACACACACACAATATCCCTTGGAGTATGAGACACTGTGTGCTGTGATAAGTGTTATATTTCTCATAGAATCTAAGCTTGTCCTTCAGGTTGAAATGGATGGACAGATTTGTCAACTGAATATCCAGAAATCATAGTCAAAGTCTCCCAGGTGATTTCTGAATCACAATTAGCCTCATAGACCATCAACTGTGATTTTTTAATAAGTCAAATCTTACTCAATGTGTGACTATGTGGGAGTAACCCTCTCATTCTAGGCGTTGTCTCAGAATTATTTGCATGATAATTAAATCTGAAAATGTATTTCCAGGCAAAGAATTGTATTTGGTAAAGTAAACATAAAACCTCGTCTTGCCATACTTTCTGTGGTCTCACTTGTTACCAGCTTGTGAGAGCTCAAAGTATAAGTGAGGAAATTGAGTTTCAAGCTAATAATAAATACATATCCGATAACAAAATCCAAAGCCTGAAAGTACATGTTATCCTCGTAGACATTTTCCTCCATCAGAGACAGAAAAGGAGGCATGCTGATCCATTGAAATGTTGGTTTGATTTAATTATACTTTGCATTTCTGCTAAGAGAAACTTCTATGGCCTGATGACCTATTACTATTCACTGTATTTACAACGGACTCTGCTAATTACCCTGACAATCCCTTACTTGGAACGTAATTTCTGGGGAAAGAGAGGTTTCTAGAAACTCTTTGAAATCTAAGCCAGGAATCAGTTTGTAGACATTCTTTTCAAATTCTCTTGGCGGAGGAGGGTGGATCTGAAGAAACAAACCTGAAGCACAGAAAGTGTGGCCCCTTATTGTGTTGTGTGGGTACTAGAATGTGACTGAAGATCCCACCAAGAGTCTTGCCAAGAGAAGAGAGCCCACCTTTCTGCCCAACTGCCTACTAGGTACTCACCATTTCCGTCACCATTTCTGGTCATGTGATACCCTCTTCCTGGGCAGCCGCCCACTGCAATTGTACCCCATCCTGTGCTTCCTGTGGTCCTGGGCATCCACCACAGCAACCTTCCCTCTCTTCCTCATCAAAACACGCTTGCACATTTGATCCTAACAACCATCTCTTTATCCTTTGCTCCTTTACTATTCCTGACTCCCTTCACAAACAGACTTTCTGGAGAAAAGCATTTCTCCTCATCTTCCCTTCTACTTAATTCCTCAACACAGCCCATCCTGGCTTCTTCCCTTTCTCCAGGGAAATGCTTTTCTTAAGACACCAAAACCCATGGGCAATAGGCACTATTTTGCTTTTATCTTACTTGACTTTTTTTGGCTAGTTTTGATCCTGCTAAGCAAAAGATGCTTAGAAAGTTCTATTATGGCTTTTAGCTTGAGTATCAAAACTCTCTGTCCTTTCCTGTTTACTACATCTCCCCTACATTCTGACTGATTACAGAAGGACTCTAATAGTTTCTTAGTGACTCACCTCATCTCCAAAATCCCTGTCTCTGACTTCAATTTATACTTAAGATTGGAATCTTTGGGGCTGGGAGTGTGGTCTACTGGTAGAGTGTATGCAGGAAGCCCTAGGTTCGATTCCTCTGTACCAAATACACAGAAAAAGTTGGAAGTGGTACTATGGCTCAAAGGGGTAGAGCTCTACCCTTGAGAAAGCCCAAGGCAGTGCCCAGACCCTGAGTTCAAGCCCCAGGACTGGAAAAAAAAAAAAAGAAGAAGAAAAGGAAAAGATTGGCATCCTGGGTTATTTTGGTTCCCCATAATCTGTGAAGGCCTTGACTAACACACTGCATTGCAGCGCCCTCTTACTCATTCCTTTGCTACTGCATCTCTTGCTCTGTTTCTTCATGTGTCTCTGGACTAGCTAACCTAGGTCAACTATTTGGAAGTCTTAGAACTTATTCGTGTGGTAGTTTGTGATTTCTGATACAATATGGGATATGGGAGACACATGGTTGAAACAAAGCTTAAAGAATAACTGAATGAGTGGCTGTGTGGCTCAAGTGGTAGAGCTGAAGAACTCAGGGACAGCACCCAGGCCCAGAGTTCAACCCCATGACCCACAATAAATAAATAAATAATAAATAAGCAAGAACAATTGAATGACTCAATAGAATGACTGTCATACTGTTAGCAAAACATGAGGTGATACTAGACTATAAAAATCTGAAGTATTTCTTGTCTCCCTGCCCCCAAAATAATTATTCTTACAATGTTCTGTGACTACATTGTAATAAAATTAGTTACAAAAAGTAAGTCAAAAGTGCCAACCACTCAAGAACAAATTTACATTTAAAGAAATTAAAGTAAAAGGGCTGGGAATGTGGCTTAGTAGTAAAGTGATTGCCTAGCATGCATGAAGTCCTGGGTTCAATTCCTCAGTACAACATAAATAGAATAAAGCCAGAAGTGGCCCTGTGGCTCAAGCAGTAGAGTAGTAATCTTGAACAAAAGAAACCCAGGGGCAGTGTCCAGGCCCTGAGTTCAAGCTCCAGGACTGACAAAATAAATAAATGAATAAGATTAATACATAAGTATATGTGTGTGTATATATATATACATACATACATATATACATACATACACATATATTGTTAGGAAATGGAGGACAGTCCTTACCTGTGGAAGACTGAGTCTAGCCTGTTTCCTTCTTTTCTCCTTTATTTTCCTAACATATATATCATATAAATTTTCAAAGTTTTAAATGGCAAATTGAGTAAATCCAATAGTTATGAAAAAAGCACAAAATTAGCAGAACATTTTTAGCAGAACTTTTTATACAGCACACAAGGTCTCAGAAAAAATAGTGAAAAAAATTAATCCAGAGACAGAGATGAGGGGGAGAGACAAGCAGATAGATAAGGATGCAAGTGGCACATACTGAGAGAGATAAACTCTATAGCCTCAAACCTAGCACATTCACTGCCTACTCCGTCAGTTTAGAAGCCCTAGAAATTTCCATAGACTTGTTTATTCTCCTCTGAATTAACTTGCTTACAACCCCACCCAGCACCGGATCTAATTATTGACATCATAACAGTGGTTGCCTTTAGTTATGTGGTAGAGGAGCAGGCTGATAGGCTAAAATCCATTGATGATATTCTTTCTATGAATAAATGCATCCTATGCTGTAAAAATATTTTGAGTTCCAAACAATCAATTTACATGTACACCTTTCTTACAGACTCCCTAAATAAATTGGAGACAGGCTGCATAAAAATTTTGTAAAAATGGGGGAAGCATGAGAGTCTCATCTCCATTTAACCAACAAAAATTTTGGAGTGGAGGTATGGCTCAAGTAGTAGACCGCCAGCCTTGAACGCAGATCTGAATTTAAGCTCCAGTACTACATATCCAAATATGTTGTGTTATTTCATGTTTTATCAGCATTCAAATGAAATCTTAGAAAAATAAATTTCATCACTGATGCAGAGTTCCATTTTTTCCTCATATAGCCTGTTGTATAACAAGACATTTATGAAAGAAGCATTCTGATGGTTAGACTTGTTTTCAGTTTATACCTATACCTTGTCAAAAAACATCTCCGCATATTTTTTGTACACAGAGTTAAAGGGGAAATGCACTTCAAAATCACAAAAAGAGATGTTTTTGTGTGTGATATGAGTCGTTTGTTATCTATCTCAAATGCAACAATGTAATAAAGATAGAAACAAAGGGTTTTTTTGTTCTGCTTTATTTTTAAAGAAAGAAGGCAGGCAGTCTAGGCCAGACTCTGTGGAACCCCTTCCTGCAATGGCCATGGAGAAATGCCCAAAGCTCTAGATAAACCAGTTCTAATCAAGAATAGACTTCCCCTTTCAGTTCTTTTTCCTGTCTTTCAGCATTTCTCTTTTTTCCCTTTGTAAAACTACATCCCCTGAAAGTGAATTACTCTTAGTACATTATTTAATTTGAATGAATTTTAAATCTGCATTTATAAATCATCTTTATGACCATGTGTTTATCCTAAAAAATTTCTCTTCATCTACTTAAGTTTCTTAGACTGGAAATCTACCATTTGAGCCACACCTCTAGTTCTGTTATCTTGGCTGGTTAATTGTAGATAAGAGTATCTCAGATTTGTCTTCCTAGGCTTGCTTCAAACCTCAATACTCAGATCTCAGCCTCCTGAGTAGCTAATATTACAAACCTACCACTGCCTTTCTCTAGCTGATTTTTTTAGCTGAAGCTGATTCGGTAAAAGATGAGAAGGAGAATTTAGTATTCATGACACAAAAACACCTTGCTTAGTATAATTACTTACACAACAACTTTTTCCTCTACTAGTTTTATTTCAAAACTCTGACAATAACTTTCACTCACCTTTGAGGCTCTTGCTGCTATAAACCACAGACTAGTGGTTAAGTTCATCTCAATCTAGATCTTTTAAAATTTCACTACTGTTTGGGGGACTTTTAGTTCTTGAAAAGAAATTGCTTACATTAAAAAACAAACTCTGAGGCTTCCTCTGAGTATTTTTTAGAGGATTACTTAGAGCTCAGAGGACAATTGTCACATTTGATTTGCTTTCTATTCAGTATCTATTCAGTTGGATTTCAGAACAGAGAAAATAAATCTAACTCAGGGATGAATGAGGCAAAGGAAATCTTTAAACAGTTTTTCTCCAATTGTGCAGTGCATGAGGCAAGATGATCTGAGTTGAGCAGAATGGCAAAAAGGGGCAGTTAGAGATTCCTTCTCCTCTTGTTCCCATGCGTGACCTCCAGGATCCTTGTGGCCCTTCACTGCCACCCACAATCACAGCTTATTTTCACAGGACATGGGGTGTCCCCAATCCTCTGAGACCTCCTGCATTCACACTGAGGCCCTCTAGCCTAAGTTGTAAGATAATGTTTGTACATTCTTTCTGAATTACTAACAAGAAAATGAGTAAGTAAATGAATGAATGAGTGATTGCATGAGTGAATGAATGAATTAGTGAGCAAATGAACAAACGAGTGAGTAACACAAATGAACAAGTGATAAATGAAAGGATGAATGAATTAGTGAGTGAAGGAGAAAGCAAAGGAGTGAAAAAAGTTAGCGAATGAATGAAACATCACGTGAATGAGTGAGTGAATGGAGGAATGGAGCAATGGAATGAATGAACAAAAGAATGAATGAATTAAAGGATGAATAGATTTTCACCCGGTGGCCATAACTACAAAATGGCATTTAATCTTGATGTTAATATTATTTTGACATGATATTACTTTGATAACAAACCTATCTGTTCAGAATTGTGCACAACTTTAAACAATTTCAGTATTCCAATATTCCATGATCAATGTTGCCTCTGCTCTTCACTTTAATTACCAGAATATACAAACCCAGCTAACTAACTACAAGTCCTATTTTCCAGCCTTAGTGCCAAAGTCTTGCTCAAGTTTTAATTCAATCCCTACAGGCTCTGGTTTATAAATCTGTGAGCCTTGAATATTTGACCTCATTTCCATAGTTTTATACCCTCTCCCCCTTTATCAGTCACTTCAGTAAGCCCAGAAGCCATGGCTTATGCTGCATCTACCCCAACTTGGGTCATAGCCTCAGCATTACTTGTATCTTTGTGCATAGAAAACCTTTAGATGAGATTCTTAGCATTCATTTCCTGCGAGAACACACAGATAATTGAACCCAGTGTGTGGGCGCCCACCAAAGAATGAGGACATAATATTATTGCAACAGGATTTTCTTATTTGGAGTCATAGTGGGTAAACTAAGAAAGCTCTTTGAATAACACATCAACAAAAAGTAGCAGGGAACATGTTCAGGTTTTGCCTAATGATCTAATTTTAAAAGAGGGTTTTCAGGGCTTCACTTGGTGACTTCCAATCTCATTAGTGAAAAGCAAATGGATCCATTTGGGTGGTGGTAAAACATTTCAAATTGAGAGATAAGAACTGAGGGGAAGGCTTTGTTTCCTTACTATAGCCCATAGGAGGCCTAAAAATCCTCACTAAACTTCTCAGTCCATGGAAATGAACACAGGATAATGAGAAATTCATAATGAAGAATGTGGGATAGAGGAACTGAAAAAGTTTCAACCTAAGAATCTTTGAGAGGAAGATGGATTTTTGTGCATTCTTGGTGGACTTATTCTAAGTCATCGGAATATACTCATGGTCACATTGGAAAATAGACTTGTTTCTTCTTTCACAAAATAAGAGGTGAAGCATTCCTGTGTACTTTGTAATCTACAAAATACTAAAAATATAAAAATTTCACATGTCCAGTTTATCAAGATATACATAGAAAGAATTTGATATATCCTATTTTATCCTGCTGTATCTTACTGAGATAACATAATTTTCTAAATCCCTATCAAACTGCAATATGAACTAGAAAGGCATCTCTCATACATAGGAATATACACCTATGTATAATTCTACTTTTCCATTTCTAAAACCCCATTGTTCTATAAAATGATTTGTGTGGGTCCTAGGGCTTGAACCCAGAGCTTAAACACTGTACCTGAGCTTTTTGGGGCAAGGCTAGAATTTCTTTTTTGCTGGTAAAAGTCTCCCAAGCTAGCTTTGAAGTGCAATCCTCACATCTCAGTCTCTTAAGTAGCGGGGATTACAGATATAAATGCTATACAGTGGTTTTTAATCAGGATATACTCATTGTACAAGAGAAGGTTCATTATGGCATTTCCATACAAATAAACAAGGTACCCTGTCAACTTTAGCCCCTTCTATCCCTCTCCTCTTCCTTCTTAAAATATTTCAACAAGTAGGGTATTGGTAGCTCGCGCCTGTAATCCTACCTATTCAAGAGACAAATCTGCACGACTCTTATCAGTAAGTGGCTAGCAAAAAAACCCATCAGAACTGGAAGTGTAGCTCAAATGACATAGCATGCTAAGCTGTGAGCAGAAAAAAGCAGAGTGAGAACTCAAGGCCCTAAGTTTAAGCCCCAGTATCCCTGGCCCCCCAAACAGATTTAAACAGATTTCATTGTCCTGTTTTCATATGCAAATAAAATATTTCACCCATATTCAGCTTTAATCACTTTCTCTTTAAATTGATTTTTTAGAATCATGGCCATGTATATTGGTTCTAAAGTCAGTAACATAGACTCAATTTATTCATTTTAATTGCTGGAACCAACCTTATAGAATACTCATGTCATAGCTTATTCATTCCTTTTTTAAAAATTAATTTACTTCATTGTTATTATAAAGGTGATATACAGAGAAATTTACAATTACTGAGTCTGGTAATAAGTACATTTCCATTCTTGATGAGTATTCAAACATTCTGCTTTGTCTCTGTTAAATGGGATAAACCACACATTGGCAGGTGTATTTTTTCAGTCACCAGCATTTCCTTTCTATAGCAAAGATACAGACTTCTTAAGAGTGTAAATTTTCTGGGGCCAGGAGTTTGGCCTAGTGGTTAAAGTGCTTGCCTAGCACACACGAAGACCTGGGTTCGATTCCTCCGTACCACATACATAGAAAAAAAGCCAGAAATGGTGCTGAGGCTCAAGTGGTAGAGCTCTAGCCTTGAAAAAGCCCAAGGACAGTGCTCAGGCCCTGAGTCCAAGCCCCAGGACTGGCAAAAAAAAAAAAAGAGTGTAAATTTTCTAATTTGCCCATTGAACAAAGATTATCTTTGTAACCAAACATTAGCCCAGCTCCTCAGAGCTCTCTTCTCAAGAAGGCCCCAGTCTTGTCCAATAAAAACCTGAACAAACCCTGAGATAAGGTCCAGCAGCCCAAGACCCCATCTGTAAGTTGATACTAGTCCCTCCTTTAAGTGTCTACCTCAAAAAAAAATTCAAACTCAAGGCTGTCAAGAAAAAAAACAATTTTTGTTCCAGATAATCCCTAAGTTTCAGGCCTCTGTCTTCCAGTCTCTGTGGAATGACAGAATTCTAACCCTGATATCTGCCAACCAACAGGCACAACTGGCCTTAGCAGATTGGTATGACCCCCTCTTTGTACCTTTTTTTTCCTGACTCTGCTTGCCCTGCTCTGACATAGTTTTTCTTCCCTTCAAGTCTCCTGTTTCACTCCCATGGAAACCAAGGTTGAGTTCAATGCGTGTTATACTCTGGAGTATCGCGATGGTTTCTGCTGTCTGACAACTGAAACTGGTGTCTAGCTAAACAATATGTATTTCATTATTTTTCTCCAGGCTAACTTCATATCTGTGTAAGGGCCATAGGCTTCGACAGTCTGAGAAATGTTAACTTGGAAAGTTTCAATAATAATGTGTGAGAATCACTGAGATTTCACTTCAGAATTCCCACCCAGGTATATTTATTCAGTGATCTACAATGATGTTTGCTTATTTTTCATGGAACATAATGATGGGGCTTTTTTTCCAAAGTATTTTAAACTCCATTGACTAAAATGTGTCAAAGTGATTATGCCCAATACAAAGCATGGCTACATAGGTTTCCTTCATAGGTCTTATATAAGAAACAATGCTTCTTTTCTTCCTTCCTTCCTACTTCCTTCTTGTACCAGGATCTCGTTAGGTAGTACAGGTTGGCTGTGAACTCACTATGTAACTGAGGTTGATCTCAAACTTGCTATTCTTCTTCCTCAGCCTCCTGAATGTTAGGATTGCAGGCATGTATCACCACATCTAGTCCAGATGGAAGATTTTAATATTAGGTTCTGATAAGTCAAATACGTATTTTAAGTATGATTACTAGAATAAAGAAATATAGATATGTAACTTTTAAACCATGAGGAGGGAAAAATTAGAATTAGAAAACGATCTGCTCATTAATATAATTGATAAAAGAATAATAGGTAGGCTTACTTCATAGGAGATGGTCTAGAGAAAAATTGAGACATCTTAAAGATGACAGAAAAAGAGAAAAAGAAAAGTAACAGAAAAACATCTCTAACATAGTAACTCATATGTCACAGTGTAGATTGTATAACCTCACATGAAAATGGGAGTACTAGGGGGTGGGAGTGTGTCCTGGTGGTAGAGTGCTTGCCTAGCATGCACAGAGCCCTGGGTTCAATTCCTTGGTACCACATATACAGAAAAAGCCAGAAGTGGTGCTGTGGCTCAAATGGTAGAGCTCTAACCTTGAGAAAGCCCAAGGACAGTATCCATACCCTGAGTTCAAGCCCCAGGACTGACAAAAAAATGTGAATACTATTACTAAATTATAAACACAAGTTTGTCACAATAAATTCAGGTGTAGAACAATGTGTAGTTTAAGAGGATCCTGTATCTCTCCTCAACTGCCTCCTTGGAAATGAAGTCAAGCTCTGTAGACCAAAGATAACAAAGAAAATTTGTTTATCAGGAAGAGGTAAAGGGAGCAGTGGAAAAGGAGAAAGAGGTGGTTTCCATATTGGAGTTCCCATGAAATTGGCTAACACCACCCAGTTGGGGGTACTGAAGATCAAGTACCCCTTCCTCTACCAAGTGAGGCCCGGAGGGGAAGTAGAGGGATGGGAATAGCATATGGACTGCCAACTCCTCTTCTCCTTGGGACCTCTAAAGGTCAAGTCCTTCCCTGAATGGTAGTGCTAGAACTCTTCAAAGAAATCTGAACAAAATCTAACCAGGCCAGATGGTATAATTCCTCTGTTCTTTCATGGACGCTGAAAAACTGGATAGATGGATCTAATCAGTCTTATCAGGAAAACAGATGGAAAATTCCTTCCAGAAGTGAATTCTTTAGTCTTGGGCCAAAAGGAGGGCCCATGGCAACTGCATGCTATCTACATCTGGCCGCACACTCTCCACCTCTATTGGTGTTTACACATGGTAGGGCTGATGCAGGGAACTGTGGAAAAGACACTGAGAAATTATGAACATGCCCAGACACTCTATCTCTCTAAACGTCCTCAACCCCTCGCTCCCAGTCATCTAGGCCCCTGCGATTCTGTCATCCTCACTGGGATGCTCAAATAGAAAACTGCACAGAACTAACAATCAAAGGACATGACTTCTCATCCCATTTAGGTAAGCAGATTGTTTTAGGCTTCAGCAATCGGAGCCCCTGGTCTTGATTGGTTGACAGCTAGTCTCTACTCTTCATGCACTCCCGTGAGTAACTTTTGTTTTCTGGTAACAAAGACCACCACTTTGACTGAATTTCTAATCTTCTTTGCAACCCAGGCAATCTTTAGCCTTTCCCAGATTCTTCCTCCAGAATGTCAAACATGGAGTGTAGGGAAAGAGGAATCCCTGAGGGATGGAATCCAGCAGGAGGACTGTGGAGCAGCTATGAGTGAGGTGAGAAGGAATGAGAAGGGAAGCAGCAGTGATGGGAATTGATATGAGCCACAGTTAACAGGAAGAACGATCGACCAGCAAGAGGTTAATGGGAGGTCAAGGACACCTGAGGAAGGAAGGTAATAGAAGGTTCTAGTGACACCATTGTAGGGAAGACCCAGCAGAGTGCCTTCAGGAAGAGCGCAGCATTCTTTATTTTGTGGTTGTTGTTTTGGTACACTTGGCAATCCATTTACCCCGTTATGGTAAAGGAGATTATAAAGGACAAAAGGGAAAGCTGTGGGGGAGAATTACAGAGCCTGCTTGCACCTCCAAGCAATATATGCTCAGCTACCCCCAAGTTCCCTGAACCCTTTTCACCGATACTTGATTCAAATGAGCAGAGTACAAGAATGTCAGAAAAGGAGATGATTAGAGTGGCTGCCAAAGAGACGACAGGTGCTCAAGAGGTTAGTTTTGTTAAAAAGAAGCTGGAGGGAGGAGTGTAGGGCCCCTGCCTATCAAACATAAGGCTCTGATTTCAAAACTTCAGTGCTGCCAAAACACAGAGAAGAGAAAAAAGAGGAGAGAGAGGCAGGGAGGAGAAAAAAGAGAAGAGAACAACAATATGAGGACAGAGGGAGAAAAAGAATGAGAGGAAGAAGAAAGGAAGAAGAAAAAAGAGGGAGGAAAGGAGGAGGAGGAGGAAGATGAGCAAGAAGAAGGAGGAAGAGGAGGACAATGATGAGGAGGGGAGAAAGCTGTCAATACTAGGAACAGTGTCTAAGCTGGGGACAGTGATAGGAGCCTCTCTATCCTAGCTATTTGGGAGATGGTGTTTGGGAGGATTGTAATTTGAGACCAGCTTGAGTAGAAAAGTCCACTACACTCTTTCTCAATGGAAAAAAAATGTTGGGCAGCAGTGTACTGGTGGCTCATGCCTGTAATCCTGGCCACCCAGGAGGCTGAGATCTGAGGATGGAGGTTCAAAGCCAGCCTATCTCACGAAAGTCTGTGAGACTTATCTCCAATTAATTACCAGAAAACAGGAGATGGTGCTTTGGCTCCAGTGGTAGAGTGCTAGGCTTGAGAAAGCCTATATTAACAGGTATAGAACTTCACATGGAGACTACTGGAAATCCTAAATTCTTCTCTTGAGTTTATTGCCAAGGACTGAGTATCGTTCATGGACTTTGTTCTGTGGTCTCTAACTGATCCTTGGAAGGTAACATTTCTCCCTGAAGAAACAGATTCAGAATTGGCCTTATAGTTTACAGCCATCAAGTTTTCATCTCCTTGCAGCTTACCCTCGTCCCTTTCATATGGACCAAGCCTCTTGATTCACTGGGCATGGGATTCTTGTCCTGAGAAGATGAGTGAATAATCCTACAATTCCTTCAGAGCAATATAAGCAAGGTTAGGGCAATTTACAGAGGAATGGCAGGACGAAGTTTCTATCTGGGAGAAAGGATTTAGAGAGAAGAGCCATTTAGTAAGAGCTAAATGGCTACTTTTATGGACAGAACAGGGATGAATTCTTGTGATGGTTCATATAACACAAGGACAACGTAGAATCTCACAATTCAACAGAGGAAAATTTCAGTATTTTAATCAGGGACCAAAAAGGGGTTGTTCACTTGATCACTCCAAACATTTTCTGACAATGTAGTTTCAGTAGGGTGGCATGGAGATTTTCTGTATTTAAAATCTGAATCAGAGACATGGAAAGCAAGGAGGCCCTGTGACAGAATGAGTACACAGGATTTGGGATTCTGGCAGAGAAATCAGAGGTCAAACGGGTAACTAGAAGAGGCAGCCAAACCAGGTGGGCTGGGTGGGGATTTTCATGCCAAAGGAATGTGGATGCTGTGAAGAAATTACCCCACATATAAGCCAATGACTAGAAGTGGAGGTGTGACTGAAGTGGTAAAATGCCAGCCTTGAGTGAAAAGGCCAATTGAGAGCATGAGACCCTGAGTTCAAGTCTCTGTGCCAGCACAAAAAATAAAACAACCAACCCCTCCCATATAGATAGATAAATAGATAGATAGACAGACAGATAGGCAGACAGACAAACAGACAAAGACAGAGAGACAGAGAGGATGGTGCTGAGATACAGAAGGACAAATAATTATAAACTAAATGTAAGTATAAAAGCTGGAGATCATCCTCTAAGCCCCGTCCCCTCTCCTTCCTCACCTACTCTCAGGAGACCCAGGCCATTTTGCATAAATCCCTTTCTTAGGTGCCTACATATTAGACATTCTAACCTTTTTCTTTTTTCCCTTTCCTTGTTTCCTTCTACCTCTCAGCCACTAATTATTATTTCCAGAAAATACTGCCCTATTGAAAATAAAAAAGATTTTAAGAATAGCTCTATATTAAGAGCTGTAGTCAAGCTATTAAAGAAAAATGAACAACCAAGTTTGGAAGTCAAATGAGACATGAAAAGGAAAAAAGCCTTCTCCCCCTACGTGTCACTTTCTTTTTTAATTTATTTTATTTTTTATTGTCGGGGTAATATATAGAGGGGTTACAATTGCCTTCACCAGGTAGTAAAGTGTTGCTTTCTTTTACAAAAGAATTCCATCTATTTCCTCTTTTGTGAGTTTACTATCCTACCAACATATAATGGGTAAAATAATTCTGATTTATCTATTAGCCTTGTCTGTATGTCTTCCCTTGTGATGGGAACTTCCTGGGTCTTTGCTAGTGCTTGTTACTTTGGCTGCAAGGTGATTCTAAGTTAATCTATTGATTGATCTAACTCAGTTAACATAATAGAGTACCATATATTGAGTTAATGTAGGAATCATACATTAATCACTATATTTCATTGCAAATGCATTGTAAGAATTTAATAATAAGAAATAACTTACTAAGCAAGAACCTAATACATTATAAAAGCATATAGCCGTGGTAATAACTTTATTGAAGACCTATGGCATTCTAGATGCAGATCCAGTGTCTGTTTCTGGCTGGGTTTCCATGGGGCGAATGGAAAGTGAATTCAGACGAGCCAAGAAAATTTGTAAGGTTTTGGAGAATTACCAATCTGTAAATCATGCAATGAATGGTCATTATTTATATTTTAAAATGTCTTTAGCTTTTATTTTGACAGTGCTGACTCTAGCTTCACAATCAAACACTCATGGGATAAGAAATGGAACCCAAAGAATGACTGTTCCCATTGGATGACACTCAAGCCAGACCTCAGAGGCTGTGCTCTCCGATTCTTGCCATTGTTAGAACCATGGAAGCCACAGGCTCTTGCGTTTCATCCACTTCCACTAGTTCTATTTTTGTCTCTCTGCATTTAGCACACGGAGCTATCTTCATCACCCAGCTGACTGGCATAAGAGTCCCCAGGGCATGGTATTACAGGAGACCATTGAGCGTGCTTCCTATCCTTCAAGCACAACAATGCAAAATGTACAAATCACATCAGCAAGCAGTCACAATGTTGGAAGTGTGTGTGTGTGTGTGTGTGTGTGTGTGTGTGTGTGTGTGTGTGTGTTTTAATTGCTAAAATTTCTTGCTTCGCATAAAGTTTTACTCCATATAAAAACAAGGTATCTTGAATGCTTTCTGGAAATTAATCTTAAGCTCTTCCACAGAATCTTTTTTCTAGGCTTAAAATTCACTTAAAAATAGGACAATAAGGTAAAGTTTCTCATGAGCATAAAATTCAAACTTCAGGAATTGCTTTTTGAATCTCCACTATTTTCATTTCAGCTGAGGAGTCCATAGCTACCTGGCCTAAAGGAATATTTAGATTGTTCTAAAGCCAAATCTCAAAAACAGATAAACCTGGACTTAATATTCAGCTCTTCAGTTTCAGTTGACACCTGTAAGACTTCCCAGCTCAGCGAGGCCTTATGGGTCCTACTTATAGTCCTCACTATTCAGGAGATTCATGGTTCCAGAGCAGCTCAAGTAGAAATGTGAGATGCCCCCAGCTCAATGAATAAAAAGCCAGTCGCACACATCTGTTATCCCAGCTGTATGGAAATGTAAACAAGAGGATCTCAGTCCAGATAAGCTTCAATACCTTATTTGAAAAATGATTAGAGCGAAAGTGCTGAGGGCTTGGCTCAAGTAGAACAATGACACTTACAACAGAATCGAAGAAATTAATCCTCAAAGTCCAGATTTTAATGCAACACATGTAAGTGTGGGTGAGTACCACAGTTTTGTTCAGATTTACACAAACCAGTGTAATAGTCTCCATGCATACAAAGCCACTAAGCACTTGAAATCATGGTAATCTGGACTGAGATCTTAACTATATACCAATTTTCAAAAACTTGGTTCAAAAAGGGAATGTAAAATAGGAAAAATTTTATACTGATTCATGTTTACACAATCAATAATACTCTAAACAGTTTCGTTAAACTATATTGTTAAGACTCGTTTTACTTGCTTTTTTATTTTTTAGTGGGTTCAATTGACAATATAAGGGGAACCACATAGCCATGTTTGTGATTCACTATATATACATATGAGAGTTTTTGGGGGTTTTTTTTGCCCGTACTGAGGCTTCAACTCAGAGTTTGGACATTATCTCTGAACTTTGATGCTAGCCAGAGCTCCACTTCCAACTTTGTTCTGGTTAATTAGAGATAGGAGTATTCATAGACTTTTCTATCCAGGCTGGCTTCAAACTGTGATCCTCAGATGTCAGCATGCTGAGTAGCTAGGATCACAGGCATGAGGCACCGATGCCTGGGTCACCTTCTGTTTCTATTGCCAGGTGCTGCTCCAGGGACCCAACGAAGAGCAGTGAGTAATCTTGGAAGAATTTCTCTCCAAATCAGATGAATCTGAAATGAATGTGTCTTGGCGCAAAGATGGTTAACAGCCCATGAATGTTTAAATCCCCATCCATGGAATTTTCAAACTCCCCAGCATGTCAAGGCAATTTACAAGAAAAAACAACGATGCTGCTGCAGCACAGTAACACTAACCTTACTGAACTTCTTTCCTAGTTGAAAACACATTCCTTATTTGCATCAGAGTTATTAATTATGCCCATTCCATGACATGGGAATTGGATAGTGAATCATGAATTCATTTGATTTTATTATTAATTATTGCCCACGGCTACTAAAAGGAAAGGTAGAGATCGGGAATTTGAGGGCTTCAATTTTAAAAGAAAGGGAACGGTTTCAGAGCCCATGTCTGAGCAGTAGGCCGCTAATCAGACACAGTTTTGTACATGTTTGTTTCTGGGTGTAAACATGGAATCTGAATAGTAGTACACAAAAAACAGTCAATTCCCAGGCCCTGGTGTGGGCTTACCCCAGTCAAAGGCACTGTGCCAGTAAGGAGTTGGGCAAGTGCTGGCAGAAACAATGGTTTTTCTAGGGATACGCTAAGGGGAAAACAATAATATCGTTGTAACATTCTGAAATCAGTGCTTGAGCACATCTGAGCTTAGTTGCATTGCATTTCCCAGTCGGATTTGCTGACATCTCGTCCGCCTAGAATTGTTTTCTGCCATTCATTTCCTCCAATTGTCAATTATTATGAAAACAATTATGAAAAAAGTGTGTGTGTCTTTGCTTCCTGTTGCCAATGAATGCAATGAAGTCATAGACCAGGCCAGCACATCACAATCTTTTCCATTACAATAAATTTTGCTGTCCCAAACAGGATATGGCCCTTCACTGATCAAGGAGGCTGAAAACGGCGCTGAATTAGCACAAACCTATTGGCAGCCACAACAACACAAAGACGTTGAACAGAGACCTGGCTCTCTGGTTTTCTGGGGTTTGTTCCTGATTATAAAGCAGTACATGTTTATTCTGGAGATGTTAGAAAAGAATCATCACCATTATGGACCAGAAATTCCTACTATTAATGTTTCAATACTGGAGTCTGAGCCCATCAGCTTTTCACACACACACACACACACACACACACACACACACACACACACACACACACACAGAGAACAAAGAAGATCACACCATGATCATAATTTATAGTATATTCTTTTACAAGTACTTCCCAATGCCATCATATTTTTCTTCTTATTTGGACCAGGATGGTCTTCAGTTCATAGTCTTCCTATATAGGTACGTAGTCTACTGCTTGAGTCATGCCCTCCATCCTGTTTTGCTTTAGCTATTTCTCAGCAAGGGTCTCAAGCTCCCCACACCTTTTAAGGATGGCCTTAAAAGGTGATTCTCCCAGTCTCTTTCTCCTGTGGTGGTATGTACCACCATGCTTGACCCTGAAGATAGGTTCTTTTACATATATTTTGGTTTGAGTCCCTAAGTCTTTTCTTAAGATAGATTTGCAAAAGACAGCTTTTCATTTTATATATTTATTGTACACTTTCAAATAAATATATAGAATAAAAGATCTAGTTGGGTGCTGGCAGCTCATGTGTATAATCCTAGCTCAGATCTGAGGGTTGTGGTTCCAAGCTGGTCCAGGCAGGAAAGTCTGTGAAACTCTTAGTTTCAATTAACCACCAGAAAACTGGAAGTGGTTCTCTGGCTCAAAGTGGTAGAGTGCTAGTCTTGAGTGAAAAAGCTTAGAGATAGAGGCCAGGCCCAGAGGTCAAGCCCAACAACAACAAAAAAGATCTAGAAAATTATTTTTATAATAAGGACATGCATGCATCTAATAATTGACAGTGCCTGTGTGGAATCCAGCGCCATGTACAAGATGAGCGGATGTTCTACCATTGAGCTACATCTCTACCTTCTAATAATAAATAAGGGACACATTTTAATAATTAAAAAGTTAAAGGCAAATCTAAATCTATTCAAAATGTCCTTTGAGCCAGCCATCTTTGAGGATGCATGGAATTTCGAGAATCTCCTGGCACAAGCAGCCTCTAGGCCCAGAGAACACACAGCTCAATCTGCAGACATTCTGTGACCTTTGGTCCAGTCTAGGGATTCTTGAGGAGCTAGGCTTTAGTCTAGGTCCTTGTCTGGCCTGAGCTGAATGTGTGAACTTCCACTAGAGGGCAGCCAGGGACAAGCAGAGGAGAGGAACACCCTTCTAAATATTCCTTCTTCCACATCATTTTATTGGAACACATAAACAAGGAAGTCGAGGCAGTGAGGGGGAAAGAATGTAGGTAATGAATAAATAAGAAAATAAGCAAGAAGCAGAATGCATGTAAATAGTGAAACCTGTGAATATAAACTATGAACATTTCTTCACAGGGAACCAAAAGGTACAGAACTCTTGAGGGCTAACCAAATGACAAACAGTAATCTCGTTAAAAAAAAATTGGGTTATTCACAATGGAGAGCAGTGTGGCGGTTCCTCAAAGACTAAACATAGGGATCCCCTATGACCCAGAAATTCCACTACTTGGCATTTACCCACTCATCCAGAAATAAGGACATACTAAATCCACTAGCACAGCGATGTTCATTGCAGCACTATTTACCATAACAAAGATATAGAACCAACCCAGATGCCCCTCAATTGATGAGTGGATCAACAAGATGTGGTATTTATACACAATGGAATTCTATGCTGCTGTCAGAAAGAATGACATCGCCCCATTTGTAAGGAAATGGAAAGACTTAGAAAAAATCATAGTAAGTGAAGTAAGCCAGACTCAAAGGAACATAGGCTCAGTAGTTTCCCTCATTTGTGATAATCATTAGAAACCTTGGGCTCTCCTAGCAGAGATTTACAATAGAACAAAACCTAGATACTTAAGGCCATATAGTATGACGCTAAATGAAAGGACTTCCAGGATATAGAAACAAAAGCTTTATGAGTGATTGTTGTCCTTAATGTACTATGTTATCTCTCATCTCTTTTGCTGTCCCTTGGTTATCTCATATTGTTACAGTATTTCACCTTGTTATCTGATATATTGTATATATGCATATTTGGCTATTTGAAATTGGATAGGGAAGGGGGGAAAACAAGATGAGGGGCGGAGGTAAGGGGAGGGAAATGGGGACCAAGACATGAGAAAGGGTATCAATGTTTGTAAAGTAATGCCCCTTCTATCTGGTGAATATAATGTAACCCTTCTATTAACTACAATAAAAAATATATGAAAAGAATTGAGTTATAGGTGGGTGCTGGTGGCTCATGCCTGTAATTCTAGCTACTCAAATGGCTGAGATCTGAGGATCAAAATTTGAAGCCAGCCTGAGCAGGAAAGGTCATGAGACTCTTATCTTCAATTAACCACCTAAAAACTGGAGGTAGAGCTGTAGCTCGAAGTGGTAGAGAACCCAGGCCCTGAGTTCCAGCCCCATCACTGGCTAAAAAAAGGGGGCAGGGGTTATATCACAAATACCTTATGACCTTCAATACTTAACATTCTCTGTGGAATTAGCAAGAAAAGTTCTTTTTCCCTTAGGAGCTATGCAGTCATGAATCATATACAAGTTACTTATGTTCTCGGAAGCTCAGATTTCTCACTTCTCAAAGTGGCTAGTGATAGGATTCCCACAAGTATCTGTGAACATTAAATGTAAAGACAGTACAGATAAAAGCCTTGATCTATCAGGGCTCAATGGAGGTAGGTTGCTGTTACTTCCAGTTCTCATCTCCTTTCCTAAGCTGCTTCTCAAGTCTGAGTGGTAGCCTACTATTTGTTTCTACCTGATTATTTCATCATCACTCCAAGTTTAATTTGTCTGTAGCCAAAATCACTAAGTTCCACACCAGCTCCCTGACCAGATGGGTATTTGTTTGGCTATTGCTCTGAATGGACCCTAAAACTTAACCACTTTCTTTAACATGTCCTCTCCCTCTTACCATCATTCCCAGCTAGTTTTCAAAGCAGGTCAGCTTGTTCTCTAATGTGGAATCTTCTGTGCTTTCCTTGGAACTCAGGCCTCTTTACCCCAGCAAGTCCTGCCTCAGATCGAATCTGAGTTATTTTCCCAAATCTCTCATCTTTAAATTCCACACTGAACTCCTTTAGTCTGGAATTACAGCCTCACAAACACCTCCTGCCCAGTCTCTTCCAGGCACATCTCAATCACTGCACATGCTCATTCCCCCCTTTCTCATCAGAATCCCAGCAGGTTTGCTAGCCACAGGAAATAAAAAAATAATACACAGCACCTACTTAAACGTGCATGCTAGGTAAACAACAAATAATATTTTTAAAAGTATGTCTCATCCAATAGGCCTCATATACATTCATGCAATAGAACACTCGTGCTAAACTCTATTTTATCTTTATCTGAAATGTAAATTTCCTTGGGCATACTCTGCCTACCAATCTTAGGAACTCTTGGATACACTCCACAGACATCCTCATTGTTGCCCACCCTCCCAGTTCCATCCTTCCCTTGGCTATTTTCTGGTATATATGTGTACTGGCACTGGGGCTTGAACTCAGAGCCTTGTGCTAGGCTTCTTTTTGCCTACGCTGGCACCCTACCACTTGAGCCATGCTGCTAGCCCATCTTGACTGTTCTTGTCTCCCTCTGTTACACAACAGATCTGCTCTCCATATAGCTTACCTGGGTCAGGTCTTCTTACCTGGTACTCATCAGCTAGACCATTAACTGTTTTTATATACAGCATGCCTTGTGTCCTATATAATTCCTGTTCTTCAACTCAAGTATAAAGAAATTATAAAAGCGTCGAGATTTTAGCATAAGTAGGAGAATTTAGTAGTCTGGTACTAGGAATATGGAGCTTGAGGGGAGACGGAAGTAGAGCTGATACCACTAATGTAAAATTTAAGGTGATTGGAGAAACACAAAATCAGTATGCAACATCCTTTCTCCTCTCCCAAGCCTCAGGCCAGATGGCAGATAGGCGTGGCTTCCTGACAACCTTAGCACGACACACCCTCACTTACACATCCCAAGAGTTTTAGCTTACATTTGGTAACATACACATGATTTCTTCAATAACCTGATTTCATTTATATTTACATGGAAGGGCCAAAGTTGTTATACTTCAGCAATCAAAACATGCAGTGTTCGCTAGCTGCCCTTAGGAGCCTGAAAATACCTAAGTTGTTTGTAAAATTGGCCTTTCATGAATACCTTTTGAGGCATCTAGGGACACATGAATATATTTTGAGTCATCTAGGAACCCATACAAATTAATAAGCAACTAAAAGACTTTTGCAAGTGAAAAAAATATAGTCTTTGAATACAATTTGTAGTTCCTAATTTATTCTATTGCTTTCACTTCAGTATTAAAACAATGCTACATATGAATGTGTTGAATGCAAAAGTTCTATTATCAATGTAAGAGGAATGAGTTCAACTTCAACAAAAGTGGAATCACTATGAACCCCCATATCTTTATCATCAGAGTCCAAGGAACGACAATTAATTGATACAGCAGATTTCACTCTCTTACAAGAGAATAAGATAAATTCAGACCGGACTTTGAAATACCAAGGTGTTTGGGAAGTTTAAGCACTTTGAGTCAGATCTGATTTTTCAGATCTATCCTATTTATCCAGGTTAATTTTGCTGTGCTCTTTTCTTACAACTTAAGGCCAGGCAAGAAATGATACTCCTTTTATTAACTAAGAGATCCACCTAGACTTTTTATGGAGTGAATTAGAAGTAATCAGGAAAACAAATAACCCCTCATTTCTCCCAGAAAAGAAAAGAGCCAATAACTATCCTCATACTATGCCAGCACCACATCCTGGCCTCTCCCCAGGTTCTGCAGGCTCAGCTAGCTGCTCTCCAGCTTTCGCTATCTTCTTGCTACAGATTCTAAACATATCAATCTCAAGCAGGGATATGCCAGAATAACAGCAATATGTTTCCCTTTCAATGAGCCCCCAGATCTCCATTTCTTTGTTAGTCATCGTGGTAGCATTAATCAAGCTACTTCGGGACACAAATGTGGACGTTATCTCAGTAAAAGCAAAGAAGAGGCATCCTTTAAGCAAAGCAGCTTGCTAAATGCCGGGGAATGTTGGAAGAATTTGGAATGTCCCTAGGAACTTTCCAGCTTTCTGTGGGCAGCAGCCACTGGTTCTTGAATTTCATCTACTTCCTTTCAGCCTTTCCATTTACAAGCCTAATGACTTTTTGTTTTTCAGAAAATGTTTGCTGAAAGAATGTTTTGAAACCCTAATTTACAGGTAAATAATTACTACAGTTTCTTTCACTGGAAACTGTTCAGTGATTTTTTTTAAATGGTGATTTCAAAAACTTTCCCCTGAAAAAGAATGACTGAGAGAAAAATCATTGCATTAAGAAAAAACCTTGATCTTCACTTAATTTTATACAAAATGTAGTTACTGTAGTTGTTTCATAATTTGCTTGGAGAGCTGTGTATTAAAATACATACTAACCCAGTACTGATCTATGAAATGGCAGGTGGATCATGGATTAGAACTTCAAAAAGCACTTATACCAAGAAAGCAAGCTCTGATCAAGATACACTACATACACATGGACATGTTAAATTAGAATCCCCTTTTACAACCATTTGAAGTTTAAAAAACTGAATAAAAAGTGCTTTAAAAAGAAAGGATGCTTTTCCTAAATGATCATCCAAGCCATTATAACATCTAATCTCTTGACTGTACTGAAATGGAAGATTAAAGTCATCTTAAGGGAATGGCTATTTGAGAACACAGTTGTTGTTGTTAGCAAATGAAAAGGTCAGAGCTGAAAGGTACTCTACATTTCTTCAAAGACTTAAGCAGATCTCACGGAGAGGTTAAATTAGGCTCTTCCTCCCACTGACACATATTATTGGTGACTGATGCATGAAGTGCATTAAGATATGCCAACACACAGGCTTAAAAATGCCTTACCTTAATTCTGCAATCATACAATCATTTAAAGCTCATGCCTTTGTCTTTTCCACCTTATCCATTTCTTGCAAGGCTCTCTTCCATGTATTCGAACACCCAGAGATTTCTAAGGCACAGTCAGATCACTGTTGACCAAAATCCAGTTCAAAAGTGAGGAGAAAACAAATTGAAATTTGCAAGCTGTGTATGCCTAACAACCACTGTGAAGCTGGTAGCTTTGAGCTCAATGAATTAAAAGTTGTTTAGCTAAATAGCAGTCACACTTCCTCCTATTCTTTCCCGACTTAGTTTTCCTGCCTCCAGTGGAGCTTTTTCCTTTCCTGGGCTATAAATAGGCTAGTCGTAAGAGTACTAAGGAAAGAAGAGGCAGGAAATGGATTTGATTTCAAAAAGCAGTCTAAGGTTGTGTGTGTGTGTGTGTGTGTGTGTGTGTGTGTGTGTGTGTGTGTGTGTGTGTGTGTGTTTTAAGTGCAGTAAAGAAAAACAAAAACTAAAGAAAATTTGGCCTCAAATAATTCAACTTTTGTATGTACACCATAAATATACACACCTATATTCTCTGACAAGAAGTTGTCACTTCTCACAAGTAAATCTTTTTTTGTTGTCTTTATTTTTGTTTTTGTTGGTTGTGAGGATTAAACTCAGGGCCTGGGCACTGTCCCTGAGCTCTTTCACTCAAGACTGACGTTCTACCACTTTGAGCCACAGCTCCACAACAAGTTATCTGATGGTTCACTGGAGATAAGAGCCTTAAGACTTTTCTGCTTAGGCTGACTTTGAACCTGGATCCCCAGATCTCAGCCTTTTGAGTAGCTAGTATTATAGGCTTGGGTCACTAGCACCTAGCCTCATAAGTAAATTTTGACTTTGGAAAAGTATTATTTTCTATATCAAATACCAAGAATAATACTTATATTTTATTTCCTATAGGAGCACCATATAACAAAATGAGTTTTTTTGATTTGCATTTATTTTATGTCCAGAGATGTCTAACATTTCTTCGTGTGTCTATAGGCCATTCTTATTTCTTCTTCAGAGAAGACTCTCCTTAAGTCTTTGGCTCATCTTTTAATGGCATGGTTACTTTGGAGATTAGTTTTGGAGTGATTCAATTTTTTGAGCTGTTTATATATTTTAGATATGAGGCATTTGTCTGTTGTATGGTTAGTGAAGATCTTCTCCCACTCTGTAGGCTTCCTAATTAATTTACTAGCTATGTCCTTTGCCATACAAAAGCTCTGCAGTTTAATGCAGTCCCACTTATCCAGCCTTTCTCTGATTTGTTGTGTTTCTTGGTCCTTATTGAGAAAGTTTTGACCTGTGCCAAGGAGGCCTAGTGTATCTCCTATTCCTTCTTGTAAAGTTTTCAGTGTGTCGGCTTTTACCTCGAGGTCTTTGATCCATTTGGAGTTAATTCTAGTGCAAGGTGTTAAAGAAGGATCCAACTTTAGTTTTCTGCAGGTGCTTAACCAGTTCTGCCAGCACCACTTGTTGAAGAGGCTGTCTTTTTTCCATTCTATTTTTTTTGGCTCCCTTATCAAAGATTAGGTGGCCATAGGTCTGTGGTTTAATATCTGGGTCCTCAGTTCTATTCCATTGGTCTTCAGGCCTGTTCTTGTGCCAGTACCAAGCTGTTTTGATTATTATAGCTCTGTAATAGAGCCTGAAGTTTGGTATTGAAATTCCTCCTGTGCCGTTCTTTCTGCTAAGAAGTGTTTTTGCTATACGGGGTCTTTTATTGTTCCATATGAAATTTTGGATTGCCTCTTCTATTTCTTTAAAGAATGCCATTGGGATATTGATGGGTATTGAGTTGAATTTGTAGATAGCCCTTGGCAAGATTGTCATTTTCACGATGTTGATTCTTCCAATCCAGGAGCATGGGAGGTTTTTTCCATTTCCTTAGTTCTGCTTTAATTTCATTTTTCAGGGTTTTAAAGTTTTCATCAAAAAGGTCCTTTACATTCTTAGTTAAGATAATTCCTAGGTACTTTATTTTTTTTGAGGCTATTGCAAAAGGAGTTGCTTTCCTGATTGTTGCCTCGTTCCTCTCACTGTTGGCATTGAGGAAGGTAGTTGATTTTTGAGGGTTAATTTTATACCCTGTTACCTTTCCAAAGTTTTGAATCAGCTCAAGCAGATTGGGAATGGAGTCTACAGGGATCTTTAAATACAGAATCATGTCATCTGCTTGCAGATTTTTTTATACTGGCCTCTGAAGTCCCCTTCATTCTATTTTGCATATGCCTTTTGCTGTTTTCTTCAGATCCTTTCTTCCTGCACAGGCCATGTCTTGTAAGTCTACATCTGGGCTCATTGCATAATCCAAACAGTCATAAATCATGCCAAAGCCATCCGTCCTACCACCACCAAAACAGTTTTGTACTCAGATATGAAAATGATATTTAGTATGGATATATATCTGGCAACTTAAAAACATTTTTGGCCAGTTCTGAGGTTTGAAATCAGGGCTTGGGGAGTGTCCTTGGAGGTCTTTTTCATGGCTAGCACTCTACCACTTGAGCCACAGCACCACTTCTGGCTTTTTCTGTGTATGTGGTACCAAGGACTCAAACCCAGGGTTTCTTGAATGGTTGGCAGGGCACCCTACCACTAGGCCACACTCCTGACAAAAATAACTTTTTTTAAATTGAGCAATATTAACTCCTGATTCAATCCTGTAATTTAATGGGGAGCCAGATAATTATTAGATAGTCCAGACTCCTATGTTATATCTATTTCCTTTATCCAGAGAAGTCATTTCACAGCTATCTTGAAAACTAGGAAAGGCTGTACCGACTATGAGGCAGGCATCAGTGACACTTACTGTATGAGCAATCCCGGGACGATGAAAGGTTAGACTACCAGATACCACCTCTACCCATCTCCGGACATACCTGCGTTTTAACATTTCTCCCTCCCTGACCTCCAACCTAAGGCAAATGTCTGAAGATGTACACAGTGCTAATGTCCTGTGCTTCTGTGTGATAAATATCCTCCTTTCCCTGCCCTTCAACACTACTCTCTCTTTGGTGGACAGATGTGAGTAGCTAGATAAGGTGTGGGATTTCTGGAGTGTAGACCTGGATCAAAATGTTAGTTTTAGCCTTGAATGTTTTTCTCATTTTTCCTGAATTTCTGTCTTCCCAGGCTGCTCTTGGGGACTCAAGGTGAAGGACGTCGTTGACCATCGAAAATGGACATGGACTTTCTGGTCTGGATAATTACATGTGTCTGGCAGCTCCTCCAGCATCCTGGGAGGAATATCTCATGTTCTTTCCACTAGTTACTCCTATTAAAAGGCTAAACAAAAGCGTGTGTGATCAGAGTGATCAGAAGGCACAAAGGCTTCCCAGTAACTCCCACCTGTAGCAAGACAAAAATGTAGAGGAAAGAACAGAGAATATGGCCATGTAGGTAGCTGCGGTAAGTATAAGGGAACTAAGGTGAGCTTTATACATGCATGGATCTGGGACAAAAACCAAATAAATAGTGGGAAAAAAATACCTAAAAAAAATCTCTCCTTGAACATGCCATCAGCACCCACCTATAACCCAGTTTTTTTTCATATATTTTTTATTGTAGTTAATAGAAAGGTTACATTATATTCACCATATCTATCTCCTTGGTACAAATGGGAATGGGGAAAAAGGAGAGAAAGAAGGAGAACTATGCTCCTTGGAACAGCAGAAAGGAAGGAGGGAGTGACAGCAATCAGGAAATGACACAGGTAACAGCTGCAATGGACAGAACCGCCTGGAAGGTACAGGGGCTGATTTTGGCTTGGAGGTGAGAGGCAATGGCATTGCAAGTTTAGAGGTACAAACTAGGATCCTAAAGAGGAAGAATGAGGGCTTGTAAGAGAATGCAAGTACTGTCCATTTATTTACCCTGTTTTCATATCCCCTGGACATGTTCCTCATCTTTTCATGGGAAAATGTTTTTCTTGTCAAAAAGAGAAGCTTTATAGCTCTTGCCATGTAGCCCATCTCTAGCAATAAAGCATTAAAACATTCAAAGAAACAGACAGACTCTCCATCCTTAATCTATAATTAATGGCAGAATCTCTCAAAAGGCAGAGGAGGAAAACAAGTCTAAAGGCCTTGTTGGGAAAAAAAATGCATGACCTTCTTCAACTATTTTGGCTCTGCTAACAAAAGGAGATGTTTCTTATTAGAGCCACCTAAAGAGAATTTCAATGTGAACAGGTCTAAAAGCAACTGCAGATAAAGACCTCAAAGAAAACACAAAACATCTGTGATTGTTCAAAAGAGCTAAGTTCACTGCATGTATGTGCTGGAGCCTTTGGAATTGTGAATAATGGTTATCTATGCCCACAAATCTATCGCGGGAACCCTAAGGGGAATACTAAAATGGTGGGATACACTGCATTGATGTGTAGTAATGTAAATAAGAGGAGCTGCAGGGATGGATGTCTGTTGCGGGGGACTTAGGTTAGAGACAGATCCTTTACATTGTAGCAGGAATGGTTGAAAGGAAAGGGGAGTTCACAGGTTAAAATATAAGAGTTAATGCGGTGTTTAAGTTCCTTTCCAAGATAGGTACTGTTGTATCTGGCACAAATACAAGACCCCACCATGTCCCCAGGAGAAACTTAGCCTTGCTTGGTACCACTGATGAGAAGGACTAAAGCAGACTGTCTCTACTACATTTGGCCTCTGTTGCTTTTCTGTTACTTTACCATGTACCTAAAATAAAACACAAGGAGTTTCTCTGTAGCAACAAGAACAACAAATTATCTCAAACTCTTGTACAAGGAATGCCCAGAACTGTACTGTTTGTCAAAACTCAAATCTGATGTCATAAGAACTAAAGAACATGCTAATCAGTACTGTGGGAAAACATTTCTCTATTAATCCTGAAACATGGGCACTAGTTTTATTGCTTCTTGCCAGCTGTGGGATCCTTTGGGAAAAGCCTTTGGACTCAAACATAAAGTCTGTGAGGCTAATCACTGTTGGCAGGGAGAGGTAGAGCCATCATAGGAGAGTAAAACCTTTAGGAAGGAAGACGGATGTTGGAGAGATGGTGCAGAGACATGTGTGAAGGCGAGGGGGGTGGGGGAATCCACAGGCTCCAAGAGCAAGAAAGCTTCTCCATCAACTCGCCTTATGGTGCAGTATTTAGAAGGAAGGAGGGAAAGGTGGCAGTGAAATAATAGCTTTACCTGCTCAATAACGAAAATGTATTGTTTTGGCAGTCCCTCTTGTCTAGTAAAAAAGAACGATCTACTTCCTAGCTTGGTTACTGATGTGAAAGTTTATCTAGGTCCCTTGCTTAAGCAACAGAGTCATTTCGACTGTCCTACTATACCATGGTTTCTGAACCTCAAAGTCATGCAAGTCATGAAAAAGCTGAAAGCGAGTTTGTAAGGAGTGGCAGGGTGAACACACTACCCTATTCCACCACCGCAGGGCGCAGCTGAGGAGTTCCAAGAAGTTGAAGTGAGGCAAGTTTTCTGGTGGTGCCCGGTAGGACCAAAAGATTCTCCCCCTCCCTTGCTGGCTTCGAAGAGGCAAAGTGTTATGAGCTGCATGCGCAGTAGCCCCATTTGCCTTCCCAGTCGCAGCCAGCAGGAAACTCAAGCATGTCATCTGACTTCAGCTTGCAAGGCTTGGGTTGCTGCACATCATGACAGGTGTGGAAAAATGCTCGACCCTTATAGAGCCTTCGATGAGATGAAAGCCCCAGGATCTTGCTAAGTAGCCCATGCTGGTTTGGAACTCACAATCCTCCTGCCTCATCCTCTCAAGTCCTGAGGTGATAGGCAGGTACCACCAAACCCAGAATTTTGCTTTTGAAGACCATGAAACCGTGGCTCCAGCCAGAGAGATCATGTCTAGCCCGTTGATTCAGAGACCCATGGCTAGAGAGCTATCTACTAACATGGTTTGCAATGTTATGTAAAGAGATCATATACCTGGGACTGTGCAACTCATGTCACCTTTGCAACCTTCCATTGGCTAGAAGCAAGTTAGAGGTCCTTCCCATCCTCAAGAGGAGAGATCAAAGCATACGAACACTGAGAGAAGGTCACTGCACTGCCACATGCTCTGTCACTGTGGGTAACCAACCTAGAAGGAAGAAACAAGTCCAGATGATTCTGGATGAATTTAAAAGACAGCTGAAAGTGCTACCCAAAACAAGAGTGGACAAAAAAAACCCTCTGTGCTTCCTCCTACAGCTCAATAAGAGGATCCGGTTATCTCTTCATTGTTCTGCTCTCTGGAGTATTTAAGTAACCTACAAGTCCTCAGGCTCAGCGCTGAGGCCCTTTCAATTCTAAGCGTCTGTGACTTTGGACCTTTGCTTCTAATTCTCTCAAGACATTTCCCCCCTAAATCCTGGCTGTATCTGAACACAGCATTTTGGCAATCACTCTGTTCCTGTTGACATCTTAATACAGAAGTACCTGGGAGAAAGAGAGATCATTGCTGTGGTCTCGCAGAAAACCGAAATCTGTTGAATATTAACAATCTGATCCAATTTTTTTCTATTTTTCCTTTGGACTGTTTATATTTCTAAAACATGATATCATTTCTTAAAACACACACAAAACTATTATGAATTGCACTTTGTACAGGAAAATGTGGGGGCTAAAACCTCATTCCTCTTTGAAGAACAAATTACATTTTGCAGGACATCCAAAAAAATATGGAGTGCATCAAGAAATGACTGTAGCAGAGAAAACTCACAGAGTGAGTGAGGGTCTTCTCAGTTATTTCCCTGGCCATTCCTCCTCTGGGAAAGTGTCACGTACCCATGAAGAAATAGTTACCTCATTAGTCTTTAAGTAAAAAATGGTAGGTTGTCATTATATATTGCTTTGTTTTTTAAGATTCAGGAGTGTGGTGAGGCATGCTTGTAATCTCAGTTACTGACAAGGTGGAAGAAGGAAACTCAGGGTTCAAGTTTAACCCAGGTAAAAAGGTAATGAGCCCATATCTCAAAAACAGAAGCCCGGTATATGGTGTTACAAGGCCATGATCTCAACTATTTAGGAGGAAGTAGATGGAAGTGATGAGACTGATCCAGGCAGAAAAGTGTATATTTATAAATATGCCTGTGATTGCTTTTGCACACTAAAGTTTCAGAACCAATGGTCTGGTGACACTGAGGCGAAGACAAAGGTCAAAGCAGACATTCATAATTAGCCCAAGACAGCGGCCTGAGGGAGCCAGTCATGCAAGTTCTGACTGAGCTCTGATTGCAGACATGGCCAGCATCAAGATTCTATGCTGGAACACGTAAAGTGCATATGCTTAAAAAATAAACAAAACCAAAAAGGTATGTTCAATGGGACAATAATAGAGTAGTCGTGTAGCAGACAAGAAGCCCTGAATTAAAGTCCTAGTGTTAACAGAAAAAAAATCCTGCAGTAAGTGACTTGCTGGATTACAGAATATCTGAGCAACTAAGAATCTGACTTTCAAAACCCTGAAGCTGGGAGAGTGGCCTGGACTGCTGTCTTCCTCTTTATGTTTCCTACATAGCTGCCATGCCAGAGATGGATGTCTCTTCTTAGCCTTCATCGTTAAAATGAAGTCTCACAAACATTTTGTTCAGGCTAGCCTACTCCTGATCCGTGCCTCCCGAGGAACTGAGATTACAGGCTAAACTGCTATACTTAGCTATCTGTAGAGCTTTCAAGCCATGACAAAGCAAAAATTTAAAATGTCTGTCTTTTATCCTAAAAAAAAAAAAAATCTCACATGGCTGGGAGTGTGGCCTAGGGGTAGAATATTTGCCTAGCATACACAAAGCCCTGAGTTCTATTCCTCTGTACCACATAAACAGAAAAAGCCAGAAGTGTTACTGTGGCTCAAGTGGCAGAGCACGAGCCTTGAGCAAAAAGTGTTCAAAGATAGCGCCCAGGCCCTTAGTTAGAGCCCCAGGGCTGGCAAAAAAAAGAATCTCACAATGGGATTCTCCATACTGACGGAGTTCTAACTGTAGCCATGGCCAACATCAAGATTCTATGCTGTAACATGCAAAGTACAAAGTTCCTTTCAAGTCAGTTCAAATCTGTGTCTAATAGTGGCTGACCCAGTTTGATTCTCAGAAATGCCCCCCACCCCCAGAGGTGACGAGGGTTGGGGGAGGGGACCCTATATTCTTCTAAATGTCGAAACGATTTTCTTTCTGCATTTAAAAATTGTAGCAAAGGGCTGGGAGTTTGGCCTAGTGGTAGAGTGCTTGCCTAGCATGCATGAAGACCCGGGTTCGATTCCTCGGTACCACATGCACAGAAAAAAGCTGGAAGTGGTGCTGAGGCTCAAGTGGTAGAGCTCTAGCCTTGAGAAAGTCCAAGGACAGTGCTCAGGCCCTGAGCTCAAGCCCAGGTCTGGCAAAAAAAAAAATTGTAGCAAAAAAGCATCTAACAGAACTATGGTCTTAACAGTTGCTCACTGTATGGCTCAGTAGAGTTAAGGATATTTACCGTGTCATGAAGCAGAATGTGTCCATCTTGCACAAAGGAAAACTATATACTCTTGAAACCATTCCTCATTTCTCTCTCTCTCTGCAGCCCCTGAGAACCAAAATGCTACTCTTTGCTTCAAGGATGGTGAGCCCATTTTGAAAGCCAATGACAAACTGTCAGCTCTGAGAAAAAAAGAACGGAAAGCTCACTCAAATGTCAATATCAGAGGCTTGACTTCAGAAATTTGGTCATCCAGTAAAAAGAAGTATGGTAAAGACAAAATTACACAGAGGCAGTTTTTAGAAGCAGTTAAGATTTTGGCCCTCTGGGTATGGATAGGGGATGCCAGACCACTGGGCCTTCTAAACCAACTATCTGTGAACTATAGGTCTCTGTTATATCTCAGACTGATCTTCTTTTTATATCTTTGAAGGACTAATAGTTGTAATTAAAATCGAGGGAGGTGAAGGATAAAGACTGGAGATTTTATTATTATTATTATTTTTGCCAGTCTTGGGCCTTGAACTCAGGACTCTGGGCACTGTCCTTGGGTTTTCTCAAGGCTAGATCTCTACCACTTGAGCCACAGCACAATTTCTGGCTTTTTTTCTATGTATGTAGTACCGATGAATCAAACCTGGGTCTTTGTTCATGCTACACAAGCACTCTACCACTAGGTTAAACTCCCTATTATTATTTTTTTAACTGTATGTTTTTTGTTGTTGTTGTTCTTTTCTTTTTTGGCATTGGGGATTGATCCCAGGATATTGTTCTTGCGAGACAAATCCCAGCCCTAGATTGAAGATTTTAAAGGGTATTTATTTTACTACCAAAATGTTTTGCATAGGGCTGTTATGATAGCACTGGGCTGTGAGTTCAAGGTTAGCTTGGGCTACCTAATAAGATCCTGTCTAAAAGACAGGGTAGATAGATCTGTAGCAAAGCTGCGTGGTTGCTCACTCTGCCAGGCAGGGTTAAGGTAGTCGTTGGGGTCATGGTGGGTCTTTCTGGACACAGATATAATTATTACTAACATGTCAAAGGCTATCAAGTTCTGGAAATGTGGTTAATGCCTCATATGAGCCATGATAACCTGGCAGAATAATAGATGGTCTGCAAAAGGCCAAGAACTTTAGAGGATGGCTTTTCCCAAGACACTAAACTAGCCAGTCTGGAGGATTGGACATATGTTGCATAATTTGGGGTCACTCTAAATCTCAGCAGTCTCACACTAGAAATGGAAAAAACTAGAAAGAGTGTAGGCTTTGAGTCAGACAAGCCTGGCTTCAAATTGGATCGCCTTTTACCACTGGGATTCCTTCCAAGGGTGGGGAGCCTTTTTTTTCTGCCAAGGGTCATTTGGATATTGGTAACATCATTACAAGCCATACAAAATGATCCATGCAGGCAGACTGGCCTGGGGCAGCTGACAAGAAGCATTACAAATATGTCTCATCAGGTACCAAATATTTCACGCGCCTCTATGGCCCATGGGTGGGACATTCCCCATTCTGCATCATCTGAATATCAACTTTCTCGTCCATGCCCCAGGTCAGAGCTGTAGCCATGTTTTCGAACTAAAGGCACTAGCGCAATATACTAGTGCATTCCCGGCTCCAGATCAGGCTGTAAGTCGTTGCAGTAGTTATGAATACCGTACTTATGATCATTTTCCCCCTTCTGCTCCTTAACAGAGAAGCCCTGAAAAGTGATCTTGAAGTAAGGAGGTCCAATCTGACTGGCATTGTCTTGGTCACAAGATAGGGTCTGGCAACTTGTCTTCATGGGCAGGCAAGGTGATGCCCACTGCCTCCCAGATGAGAGGTGTCCCTGAATCCCTGGAGGTAGGAGTGGGCACTTGGCTCATACTGTTAGTCCAGTGCCTGGGACTGGGGGCTTCCTGTGACCCTGTCCGCTGACCTGACCCTTTTAGGCCTGGACCAGCTTAGGAGCCATTGTACCATGCCACATGTCTCCGTGTTTGCTCCTGGGTACTATCTCCTGGCTGTTCTCCAGTCACTATGGCATCCCAAATCAGCTTGCCATTGAAGCTGAATTGGCTTGTTGGTATTATTTTTGTTTTGTTTTGTTTCTTTTCTGGTTTTTTTCCTAAATGTTAAGTGTATTTGCTGACTGTAGGTCTTTGTAATGGCTGGCCTGCAGACAGCTATCACTCAAATAAAGACACCTAGCTACTTTAACTGCCTTTTAGGGTGTCCCCTTGATTTTTTTGGAATATTTCAATCTCTGCTACCCTCTATTATTTTCAAGGGCAAGGTCGGGAAATGTTTTTCCAGGTTTTTCTATTGTTTAGTCTATAATGATTATAGAATTCAAAGATGGCAGGTTAGCAAAAAGTGGGAATGATTCCACTGAGTCACATATAATATACATGTGTGTGTGTATGTGTGTGTGTGTAAGGAAACTATCACACAGGACAACACTGAGACAGGCCAGAAGGAGAATCATAAGCAAGTGTATTAAGGGGACCATGAGAGAGGAAGAGAGAGAGAGGGGGGGGGCATCTGTGTGAATCTCACATCCAGGTAGATAGGGGCTAGTAGCAGGAGGCCAGGTAGGTGGAGAGACCAGCTGGGCTGAGAAACCAGGTGGGCCCACCTATTCTGGTGGGAGCTCCAGGGCAAGGTGGAGTTACAAGCTGCCCTGGGAAATGCTGGGAGGGACTGAGGACTTACTTTGGGTGGGGGGCAGAGAGTATTAACAATGTGTGTGTGATATACATGATATGATATATATATATGAATTCAAATACATGTATGAACTAAATGTTCTTACAATATCCCATTTATTGGCATTCAGTGACCAATATAATCAAATGATCACGCCCATGATCAGACACAGACACATCTAATATATGGCTTTAAATGTATTGTTTTCTTCATCTGTTCAAGTTTCTACAGTGAATAATGAATAGTGAAATAATCACATAGCAGCTATCCTATAAACAACAGAAATTTATTTCTCACAATTCTAGAGGTTTGGATGTTTAAGTACAGGAAATGAGGCTGCTTTCTCCTAGTGGTGCCCTTCTCACTGAATATTCTTCTGGTCAATGTGAAGGGGGCAGAGAAAGGTATGAAACCTCTTTTATAAGGACTTGAATTCTTGAGGGCTTTATAGAAATGACTTAATCACCTTCCAAAGTTTTCACCTTCTAACAATACCACTTGGGTAAGTAGGTTTGAACACATGCATCTGGAAATGACACCAACACACAGGGGAGAGCATATTTCAAAATCTAGATAATGCTCCGGTCTTCTAAAAGTACCAGAGATTAACTTTAGGCATCAGGGAAAAGGATATAGATAGAGGCACATATCCAATTATCTGGGCAATTTTGAGATCCTTTTTTTGTGTTGTTTTGTTTATATTTAATTGTCAGGATAATGTATAGAGGGTTACAATTACATTCATCAGGTAATGGGTGCATTACTTCTCAAACCTTGATACCCCTTCTCATGTTTTTGTCTCTCTTTCCCTCCCTTTGCCCCCTCCCAATTGGGATCTTTTTAATTTCAAGGTTCAGTAAGGATTTGCTTGAGTAAAACCTCATTCAAGGAGAGGGAGAGAAGCATTTCTTGTTTTCTGTAGTCAAAGACTCAAAGCCTTCTCAAAATTTGAGAAGCTTTCTTCTATTCCTTGAGTAAGTTTTCTATTCCTTTGGCTTGCACTTGTTCTTCTGTGTGATATAAATTTTGTCTTTCAGTTGTGTCCCATAGGCTTTGCATGATCTGTCCATAGTTATTACTCATTTGAATCTATTATTTCAATAGTTTACCTACCTTGACTTGAAGCCCAGTCTGTTTTCACTTTGATCCATTCTAACTGAGTTTTAAAATTTCATTTGAGTTTGTCATTTCAGGAATTTCAATTTTTTTAATTTTTTATTGTAATTAATAAAAGGGTTACATGATATTTGCCAGATAAAAGGTGCATTAATTCACATACATTGATACCCTTTCACATGTCTTGGTACCCATCACCCTCCCTCCCACCCCCCACCCGTCTTGGTTTTCCCCCCTTCCCTATCAAATTTCAAATAACCAAATGCAAATAAATTCAATATATCAGATAACAAAGTGAGATACTGTAACAATATGAGATAACCAAGGGACAGCAAAGGAGATGAGAGACAACATAGTACATTAAGGACAACAATCATTCGTTATATGGCTTTTGTTTCAATATCCTGGAGGTCCTTTCAATTAGCTTCATACTATATGGCCTTATGTATCAAGATTTTGCTCTATTGCAGATCTCTGCTAGTAGAGCCCAAGGTTTCTACTGATTATGACGAATGAGGGAAGAGAGATTTTGCTCTATTGCAGATCTCTGCTAGTAGAGCCCAAAGTTTCTACTGATTATGACGAATGAGGGAAAAGAATTCCTAAATCATTATTGAATTCAAATTCTCTTTGCATTTATTCATATATTTACTCAGGTCCTCTTTAACTTTGATGAGCTCCTTGTATACAACATATTCTTATTTTCTTCCACATTCATTCAACTAGTTTGCTTCCTTTAATAAACTCATTTATTCTATTTACGTTATGGTTATAATTAATAGAACATGAGTTTCTTGATTTTATTTGTCTCTTGGTTATTAGACTGGGATATTTCAGAAGTCCTGTTTTTAAGTTCACATACCTTTCTTTTGCGTGAGCTACTCGATTTTGAAGCTCTCAACTCTATGACTCCTGTTTTTTTCCAAAATTTATCCTTTTGAAGACTTTTTCATTCATATTCTTCCTTGTCTACCTAATCTCATTGATGTATTGGTCTATACTGTCTTGGATTTCATCATGGTTTATTACTATATTTTAAAATAATTTACTTGCCATTTCATATATATTTTATATATATATTTCTAGTGCTTCTTTGTTGATATTTGCACATCTAGTGGATCAGGTCTCTGTCACATTTACAGAGTGGCTGCCCCCCTTAGCAAACATCTTTCTCCTAAAGCTGTGTTGTGGGGTGTCACTGTTGCATAATGCTGGCTTTATTTCAAGCAGGGTAGCATTGTGTAGGCTCCCTATAGCTTCTTTGGTGGTGATCAGTGGTTTAGAGCAAAATGTATGCCACACAGGAGTCAAGAAAGCCATTATCTGTGGACTATTCAAGAGGATAAATACTCAGCAGTTCTGGCAGAGGGGTGTGGGGTGTTCACTGCCAGCATGAATTGGTCCCATTATATGAGGGCAATGAGGATTTCCTCAGCTCACGCTGGTGCTACCTCTGCACCTGAGCCAGAGTTCAGCAGGAATATGCTGTTTTCTCTCCTGTTTCGGTGACAGTTCCTGTGCAGGAGTAGGACTACGACCAGGTCCAAGTGAAATTCCTTGCTAGCATCTTTGTCTGGGTATGTTATGAGCAGAAAAGCAGGATTTGTCTAGTTAGTCCTGAGTCCTTTGTCAGTAATGTATGCCCAGAAGCAGGTAGAAGAGGGAGGCACTGGAGCTAGGCCAAGTTGCATGTCTTGACCCTCCCTATCTGTGTGGTAGGGTGATGGCTGGAGCACTAGAATTACCCAGTGCTCCTGCAACAGTCACCTGTGGGTGAGGCAGCCGCTTATAATATGTGTGTTCCTTTTCTAGTCTGTTAGTGGCAGACCTCTGGACACAGTGCAACGAGTCTATGGTGCTGAGACCTGAATGGACTCGTGCCTTCAGTCTTGAGACCCAAGTGACACCACATGTGGCGTCACATGAGGCCACTGGCCTCAGAGGGCAAAAGTCCCCTCTCCTGGTTCTCAAGGGTGGCACCTGTCTTCCTCTTCATGCAGCAACACCTGTCTCCCCTACTTCTGGGCATCAAGTAGGCTATGCTGCATTCACTCTGTGGAGCTGAGTTTGGGAGGCGCTTACCCACCATCTTAATGTAATGGAATGTGTGTAGAATCCTCAAGATGGAGAAACTGCAGGAATTTCAGATCTCTACAACAGACCAAACTCAGATCATAGCTGGCTTTCTCAAGATAGCCCGTGGTTATAGCACCCTAGGGCTTTGCCAGGAGATGATGTAAGGTCTGCTCTAAAGTGAGGCTGGTGTACAAGTTTCAGGTTACTTTTCTTAGTGGGCTGCTGGCCTGTGAAACTTTCCAGTCACTAGGACTGCCAGTGCCCACACAGAGAATTTGTGGACATTCATCCCTGCAGAAAAGGGACACCCCTGCCCTTGGCTATTGGAGGCGGGTGTTCACTCAGGTCTATGAATCTTACAGGGTTCTTGAATCTTAGAAGGTTATAGAACCTCTCCTTTGTTTCCAGTGTTCTCCCTTAGATAGTGGTCTCATAAACAGACACTTGTTATTTTGTTTCATCTTTGTAGAATTGGATTTAGGCAAGGGGGTCATTTCTATTCTGCCATCTTGAAGCTCTCAAAGAAGCTGTTTAGACTTGAATATTGCATTCTCATACATTTTATCTTCATAAGCACTGATTTACAAGCTAACTTGTTGACTTCTTAATGTAAATGACACATTAATGGACCTCATGCTTTGTACAAATCAGAATTTCTAGAACCTGCACTTTTTGCTAACATTAGGTTTTTCCAGAATGAAAGCACATTTTAGGGTCAGAAATTAGTCTCTTTGTGTGTGAAAACACTAAAACTATATTATGACATTCTCACAAATACTCTATTTTTTTTGAGAACTAAGAATGATGAAGTACAAATGGACACACATATACTCACACACACATACATATATATAATGGGGTTTGTTTGCTGGATTTGTACTTAGTGCTCATGTTAAATTTCTACAGCATGCATTCATGAGGATTTCAAATTATAGAAGTTTAAGTCAGAAAGCTTTGTTTAGTATCACCCCAACCACAAAATAAAATTTAAAAAAGGGCTTTGTTTTGTAGATTAGTTGTTCATTTTATGTCAGAAGAGTATGATATTATAACAGCATTCGAAGGTACACAGACAAATCCCATGAATGAAATGGGAAGTGTTGGCTTAGCTACTTTTAAGCTTTTTTTTTTTGTCATGGGGCTGGAACTCAGGGCCTGGACACTTCTCCCTGAGCTCTTTTAATCAAAGCTACTGTGCTATCCTTTTGAGCCATCCTGCCACTATCAGTTTTTGAGTGGTTAATTGGAAATAAGTCTCACAGAGACTTTTCTCTCCAGGTTGGCTTTGAAGGGTGAGCCTAAGATCTTAGGCTACTGAATAGCTAGGATTATAGGTGCAAACCACCAACTAAGCTCTTTTTAATCACACGCACACACACACACACACACACACACACACACACACGCAACCCAAACTGGAATGGTGGTACTGTGGCTTAAATAGGGTACTAGCCTTGAGAACAAAAGCTCAGGGAGAGCACCCAGGTCCTGAGTTCAAGTCCCAGCATTGGCACAAACAACTCAAAAGAACAACAACAAAAGTTAAATCCTCAGTAACTTCTGAAGGGAGCAAAGAGAATCATAAATGTTACAAAAAGTAAAACCACTTTTTTTAAGGTCCATGAACATTTTACCAACAGAACTCCTAACATTTCACATGTAAAGCTAAGTATCTGTGGTCATGGGCATGCTTCTCCTTCTTAATGGCAGCATTCTGGCAATATCAAGCATTCTTCTGAAAATGTGAAGAGAATTTGATACGCTTTAACCAGAATCCTTCAATTTCCTAAAAATGTAATTGAAACGTCCTAAGTCATTATGGTAGAATGTAAGATGCCTAACCGTCCCTTCTTGAGATGGGAACTGGTCACACAGTTCAATATAAACATTGAACATTTTTTATATAGTCCAGTCCAGAAAAAGACTAGCTTCTATTTTAGGCAGTAGCTAGCTTTCATGAAGTATCAGTATTGTGTTTGCTTTTGTAGTGCTGAAAATTAAGTGGCATTTAGCTTAGAATTCTATGGAATCTGACCTAAGTACCACAGATTGTAATCAAGGTGTTCCCAGGAAGATAAGTTGTATCCCACATTCACTGGATCATGTCCCCAGCTCCTGCTTCTTCCATCTTTAAAATTGGGCAGACTGAGGGCCTAGTGGTAGAGTGCTTGCCTACCATGCAGGAAGACCCAGGTTCTATTCCTTGGTACCACATACACCAAAAAAGCCAGAAGTGGTGCTGTGGCTCAAGTGGTAGAGCTCTAGCCTTGAGAAAGCAAGGAGAGTGCTCAGGTCCAGAGCTCAAGCCCAGGACTGGCAATCAATCAATCAATAAATACTGGGTAGACTGAATCTTCCATGCTCTGATTTTCCCTATGCTCACATCTCCATCTGAATTTGCTCTTCTACCTTCTTTTTCCACCCTTATGAGTCCTCTTGTATGGCCTCTTATGATTGTACTGGGCTCACTCAGACAAGCCAAAATAATCTTTCTATTTTTTTTTGCCAGTCCTGGGGCTTGAACTCAGGGCCTGAACACTGTTCTTGGGCTTTCTCAAGGCTAGAGCTCTACCACTTGAGCCTCGCACCACTTCCAGCTTTTTCTATGTATGTGATACCGAGGAATCAAACCCAGGCGTTTGTGCATGCTAGGGAAGCACTCTACCACTAGGCCATGCTCCTGGCCCAATCTTTCTGCTTTAAGGCCCAGCTAATCTACCATTTTATCTGAAACCATATTTTCCCTTTGGCAAGGGACGAGAAGTACATCTTTGAGGACTGTGTTTGCTGATATTATAAATTTATCTTCCAGAAAAAAATGTGAACTAGGGAAACATTCTACTTGGTTTGCTTAGACATTGTTAAAAACCCCAAAGGAACAAACAACTCAAATGTTAGGCAAGGGTTGGTAGCTCACACCTGTAACCCTAGGTACTCTGGAGGCTGAGATCTGAGGATCACTGTTGCAAGCTAACCAGAGCAGGAATGTCCATGAGACTCTTATCTGCAATTAACCACCAAAGAAAAGCCAGAAGTGGAGCTATGGCTCAAGTGGTAGGTTGCTAGCCTTGAGTTAAAATGCTCAGAGACAGCAACCAGGCCCTGAGTTCAAGTGTCCGGACCACCACAAAAAAAGCTAATGAGCAAAAACCTTCAGACTTTTATTAACTCAGAATGAATTCTGAGTGTCATATGTTATAATTGCATTCCTGTGGATGCATGGTAGGTAAGCAGGGACAGGAACCTTGGAAGCAGCTATAAATTATTCTTGTAGTGTGTCTGAGTAGCTGGAGGTGCTGTACAAAGTACCACAGACAAGGTGGTTTAAACAACAGAAATTTATTTTCTCACAGTTCTGATAGGAAAAAGTTCAAGGTCAAGGTTTTGGCAGGGTTTATTTCCTTTTCTTCTGAGGCCTCTCTCCTTGGTTCATAGATAGCCACCCATGTCTTCCTGTGTGTGCATGTGGGTTCTGGCCAGTCTTCTTTCATGGAAAGACACCAGTCCTGCTGGATTACAGTTTGTCCCCAGTGATCTCCTTTAACTCTAATTCCCCTTCTAAAGATCCTGTCTCCAAATACAACGACTGCGGGTTAGTATTTCAATATATAAATTTTAAGAGGTAAAAATTCCATCTGTGACAATATCTAACAAATTACCAACTGATACAAAAGGAAGTAATAGTAATAGAGGAGCATTTTAAACCAGGACAATGACGTGGGGTAGCCAGAGCACCCAGTTTGTACACATGTACTCAATAACCATCACTCTCAGGTAGATTATTTTTTTCTACAAAAATGGTGATTTATTTTGCTTTGACATACAATGGTAAATATATTGGAGATCAAGTTTTTGCTGGGTTTACTTTACATAAAAGTTCATTCAGTTCCTCCGTCTTGTTGAAGAACAGGGATCCAAGGGGAACCTTCTAGCAGCTTTGGCTAAAAACGGGCCTTAAAAATCAGAAAATGTACTGAAAATATAAAGAATTTTTTCTTCTTTTTCTCCTATGGTGTATAAAAGTATTGACATAAAAATCACTGCCTGCTCCACAGGACAGTCAATATCAATTTGAAAAAAGGCTCCAGACCAAAGAACAGCATAACCCTGTGTCACAATACTTACTATACAGTTTAACAATATTTTATCAAAGACTTTTGCACTTGTGATTTAAAAAAAATCTGAAAAGAGAAAGAAAAACAGTAGGCAAGAAACTGCACAACCAAAAAAAGAAAAGAAAATTATATAAAACATTTCCACCACTATTTAAATGCCAAACTTAAGCAATAGTTATAAAAAAAAAGAACAGCATAATAATACAACCTTCTGTTTAAAATAACAGCACTGTTCTGCCTCTCTCCCACTGAATTTTACATATGAACAGATTATATATACTGGCTTTTCAGAGAAATGTCCGTTTGGTCTGGGAAACCAGTCAGGTTCATACTGAGTCTTCTTACGGAGAATGTGTGACTCCATGTTGTTTCTGAGTTTCCAACATTCTGGGTTAGGTGCAATGTCTCAAGTATAATACATTTCTCCCTTTTCCTTTACACAGTGCAGAGTATATGGGCTTAGGTTATGTAGGGTCTCTTTTACTCCAGGTCACTGTCTTTTTCTAGACTCAAGGCAGTATTCAATGGAGTGCAGTAGTTGGGCTTGTCAGAAGGTACGAAGCCTGGCAGACACAAACATTTGTAGGAGCCTTCCGTGTTAATGCATTTGGCATTTTTGCACAGAGACATCCGGTTGTTCAACTCATCACATTCATTGACATCTGCAATAGACCAAATCACGTAGGTCAATGGTGTACTCCATTAGAAAACATTCCCTTGAAATCACCTGATGCACCTAATCCTGAAGCCTGGCACTATCTCTGCCCTACTCCTCTGCCAAGCTGTACAATCTTTCCTGTCATTGCTGTTTCAGTCACATGCAAGATAAAGAAGAGCTTTTACATCTGAAGGGAAATAATATCAAGGAAGTTCTAGATTTTCTTTCCCTGTTGTTGAATACAATATTGGCCAAATATTAGGCAAGTAGGAGCCACCATATTAGTCCTGAATTCCTTCCACAGTTATGGAAGATCTGCTGGATTTGTCTGGGGTTGGACAAGCAAATAAGCAGAGGGCTTGCTCTCAGAGCAGCTTTTAGAGAGCCTTTAGTTCCATTCTTAGATGTCTTTCCACAGGAGATTCGTAGAGACTCGAACCTGCTGGGGTCACCTGTAAGAGCCTCAGCTTCCTAGTTCCCAAACCTATCAAAAACTGGGATTCATAAAACCAAAATGGGCAGAAGAACAGCTATAGGAGGGAGGAGAAAAATAACAGAAAAACACTCACAAACGCTCAAGGATCTTCTACAAAGGGGTAACAATAAGACCCACAGGCCAGTGGAGTAGATTTACTATTCGTGATCAATGTAAGAGAGAGGGCAGGGGAAACAGACTCTGGATGGCTTCTTTCCACACCTATGACAATGCAGGCTTGTATTTCTACATGACCACATTCCTTTCTATTGGTCACATATACAAGAAAATAATGATTTATTACACAGTCAAAAATCTATTAGTTTTAATTGTAGTTTAAAAATATAGACTGTAAAACTAACCATCCTAATAATTTAAAAAAAAATTGTCAATTATGGGGCTTGAACTCCAGGCCTGGGCACTCTTCCTGAATTTTTTTTCTCAAGCCTAGTGTTTTATCATTTTGAGCCACAGCACCACTTCTGGTTTTCTGGTTGTTAGAGATAAGAGTCTCACAGATTTTCCCATCCCAGCTGGCTTTGAACCACAATCCTTAGAGCTCAACCTCCTGAATAGCTAGTATTACAAGCATGAGCCATTGGTGCCCCAGCCATCCTAAAAAAATTTTTTATTGCTCTTATTGGTCATCAGGCTTGAACTTTGGGCCTGACTACCATCCCTCAGCTTTCAGCTCAAGGCTAGTGCTCTATCCCTTGAGCCATAGCATCTCTTTCCCTAATATTTTTGGAGTATACAGTCCTGTAACATTGAATAAAGTGATAATTAATGTGTATATGCATTTATACATTTATGTTTGTACACATACACATGTATATGTATGTGTATATATTTTGCAGTCCTGGGAATCAAACCCAAGGCCTTGCATATATTAGACAAACATTATAACTGAGCTATATCCTCCTGCTCCTGATGGCAGATTTCTGCAACATTTCTCATTTTCCAAGTTGAAACCCCACAAATCTATCTGAAACAGACTCAGCAGATTGGGTCTGGCCTGGGAACTCTCAAGAAGAGGCCTCCAGGGACACGTTCACATTCAGTCATTCTTACCAACACAGGTCATCTTGGCCATATCCAAGTGATACCCATCAAAGCAATCACACGTGTAGCCTTCCTGGACCCTCACACAGCGGCCATTTTCACATCCATTGAGGATGCCACATTCCTCAGCCTGCAGCTCCTCAAAGCTATTCAAAAAACCTGAGAAGAAAAGGCAGGAACTAAGTTAGAAACAATTTTCCTCCTATACTGTTTAAAGCTGCATTAGAGTTCAATGCTGGTGGCTTACGCCTGTAATTCTAGCGAGTCAGGAGGCTGAGATCTGAGGATCACAGTTTGAAGCCAGCCCAGGCAGGGAAATCCTTTAGACTCTTATCTCAAGTGGTAGAGTGCAAGCCTTGAGCATAAAGTGGCTCGGGGATAGTGCCCAGGCTCTAAGTTCAAGCCCCAGGACCATTCAAAAAACAAAACCAGAAACAAACAAATCCAAAAACCGAAAAAGCAACCTCCCAACTACATTAGGTTGAGTGTGGTGGCGGACACATGCCTGTAATCTCAGCAAGGCTGAGGCAGAAGGATGAAGAGTCCAGGATTAGCCTAGGTATGGAGTGGGACTCAGTTTCAGAAAAATGCCCAAAACAAACAGGATATATTTATCCTAAAAATTATAGATATAATGTGTAACATATTACACATATTACATATTTTATATAACTTTATATATGATATAACCTTAAAGTTAATGTTAAGATTTAAGTCAGTATTAAATATATCTATTTTTATAATTAGGTATAAAAAAATTTAAACATTTGGATATGTTATAGAGCTTAACCCCAAGCCTTTAACTTTGATATATTAAAATGCTATAAGAAGAAACCAAATTTGGTTTCTCTCTTCATTATGAAAAGTATTCAAAGTTCTACTTCTCCCAAGCTTCCCATAGACCCATGCTGGAACATGTTTTGGGATGGAGTTACTGTCATATTTGGGGGGTGTTTGCTGAGCAATTCCCTGAGAGTATCAGGGCTCTGCTCCTGCAACGACTTTGCAGGCCCAAAAAGAAGCTGGGCTGGCTTTGGCCTGTGAAGCCTGTTTTCTCTGGCTTTGAAATGAGCTTTACACAAGGGATCAAAGCACAAAGGCAGTAAAAGGCTTCAAAATATCCTGATCAACAAACATGCATCATACTTGTGTTTAGAAAAACCAAGAGGTTTTTGTTTTTTGTTTAAGAAAACAAAGGATCTCTTGTTTTGTTCTTTTTATAGTTTTAAAACCAATTCTGAATCCCTTGGACAACATTAAGAGTTTTGCTGACATGTAAATAATGGAACTGGGTATGGAGATTAGCCATTTTTTGAGAGGGAGGTGTTGTTAATACAAATCCATAATAATCTGTCACAGGTTATCCACACAAACACAATGCAAATTGGCTTAAAAAATGAACATCCCAATAATAAAAAAAAATAAATTAAAGATGGGGCTGGGAGTTTAGCTTAGTGGTATAGTGTTTGCCTAGCATGCACAAAGACCCAGGTTTGATTCCTTGGTACCACATACATAGAAAAAAGCCAGAAATGGTGCTGTGGCTCAAGTGGTAGAGCTCTAGCCTTGAGAAAGCCCAAGGACAGTTCCCAGGCCCTGAGTTCAAGGCCCAGGACTGGCAAAAATAAATAAAATAAAATAAAATAAAACTAAAGATTCAGGCTGGGGATTATTAACTCATGCATGTAATCTTAGCTATTCAGGAGACCAAGATCTAAGGATCATGGTTCAAAGTCATTCTGGGCATTAAAGTCCCTGAGACTCTTATCTCCAATTAACCACCCAAAAGCTGCAAATGGGAGTTATGGTTCAAGTGCCAATCCTGAGCAAAAAGGCTAAGGGACAGAACCCAGGCCCCAGTATTGACATACACACACACACACACACACACACACACACACACACACACACTCCTTGGGACTTCAGGGGCAGTAAAATACTATTGCCATGCATGGCTGTAAATGTGCATTTTTAAAAATTGAGCATGCCATCCAAGATGGCCCCCTGTCAAAATTTTAGACAGGAAAAAAATATGACAGATTACCGAGAACATAATAGCAGATAGCTAACATACTAACCTAAGGAAAGAATGCCTTAATCCCTAAAAATACTTTCAATTCCGTGCATTCTTAACAAAAGCACTTTGACTTTATACCCAGGGAAGTTACAGTTTTAGTCACACAAAGGAGAGTTTGCAAAGTACTTCTTTAGGACTGTCAAACAGGTGAGCATTGAGGCTCTTGATCCAAATCTGACCTGCAATTTATTTCATGAATGGACACAGGCGTATCCTTCGCTGACAGCAGTGTGGCTGGCTTTGGAGACAGCATGGAGGAGGTCTGGAGCAGTGGTAACAAGACCACAGCACTTACAAAGCCTAAGGATGTTCCTCTGTGGATCTCTGTCGAAAAATGTGGTGATCTCTGCTCTCACCTTCAGTTGTGAAATACTGCTTACACTAAAGTTCATGAAGGTGGTGAGGTTCGAAGGCAGGGAGTCTCCCTTCTATGTTCCAGCCCTGCTCAGCATGGCCAGGGATCTTGCTCCTGGGCAGAAGGCTGGCTGAGATAGGGAGATGCTTATAACTTGTAAGATTTTGGAAGCTATTATGGAGTGAAAGCTGGAGTCCTAACTTCCAATGTTGCTAAACAGGGGACTTCTGTGACATCCACATGTTGACTTCTCAACACTGGCAGGGAATTTAAGAAGAGCTTTTGAGCAATGTTGATATTTAAAAGAGTATAAAGACCAGGACATTTCAACAGTCAAATTCCTGGACTCAGAAGTATAATGTAATACAGGTTGACTCCAGTTTGGTGTCAGGCCAGTGTTGCATACCTGGTGTTTAGGGATGTATAGGGCATACCAGGATTTCCCTCCGTCTTGATAGTTCTTTCTGTTTTCATCTTACATTTTCCCTTTCTTTCCTATGGTGGACTGGGGTTTGCAACTTGGGGCTGGCCCTTGCTAGGCAGGTATTCTGCCGCTTGCATCATGCCTTTAGCTCTTTTCATTTCATGCCTGGACCCATCTAGAGTGTGATTCTCCCACTGAAACTTCTAGAATAGTTGGGAAGACAGTTGTGGGTCACTACAGGCAGCTTTTATTGGTTGACATGGAGATCTCTCAGACTTTTCCCTTGGGTTGAACTCCAATAGTGATTCTCCCAAATTCTGCTTTCCTCATTAGCTAAGGTTACATGTATCAACTACCAGGCTCAGCTTTCCCTTTCTAAGCAGATGTCTGATGAATTGGAATGTCTACAATGGTGTGTGTACAGTGTAAGAACACAGTCTTACAGCTGTGAGTACATTCAGATCTCTTTTATGAAGTAGTATGTGGTCATGTGCTGTTGGTTAAAGTGTTTCAAATCCATTAACCTTAGAACTCAAGTAGGTAATACCCTGGGGATAAGCAGCAGGAACTTTCTAGATTGGCAGCCTTCTTGATTTGGTTTGGTGAGGGTATCATTCACATGTGTACTAATGGACCTACCTGAATTAACAGAATATCGCTTTCCTTCATGTTCATGTACATTCTAAAACTTTTGTTGTTGGTGGTTGTAGAACTTGAACTCAAGGTCTGGATGCTATCCCTGAGCTTTTTCCTGCAAGGCTAACATTCTATCACTTTGAGCCACAGTTCCATTTCCAGTTTTCTGATGGTTAATTGGAGATAAGAGTCTCATAGCCTTTCCAGCCCAGGCTGACTTTGAACTTTGATCCTCAGATCCCAGCCTCCTGAGTAGCTAGGATTAATAGGCATGAGCCACCAGCACCTGGCTTACATTCTAAATCTTGTGAAGGAAGGAAGGAGGGAAGGAAGGAAGGAAGACACTTTCTTCCTCCAAGGGACATCATCTATGCACAAACACACATACACACCTTTGCTGTGAAAGCTCTACTCCAGGAAAAGCAGGCACACATCACTTCTTACTTAATAAATCCCCTCCCAAGCCCATTCTAAAAATGCTTTTCTTACTAACAGGGGAATTTTAGCTCCCTCTGACACACTTACATGACAATCTGGCCAATGAAGTTCATATTTTTTTTTTTGCCAGTTGTGGGGCTTGAACTCAGGGCCTTGGACTTTTTCTCAAGGCTAGAGCTCTACCACTTGAGCCTCAGCACCACTTCCAGCTTTTTTTCTATGTATATGCTGCTAAGGGTCTGCATGCATGCCAGGCAAGCACTCTACCACTAGTCCACATTCCCCGCCTGAAGTTCACATTTATCAATTCACTGTAGGGAAGGAAATGGCTCTCGGGGAAGCCTGGAGTTGGACCATTACTACTTGGAGAGCAAGGAAATCACTGTGCTGCAGGGCAGCGGGCCGGCCTGGGGACCCGTTCCCACTGGGGTGTGTGTGGGGGGGGGTGCTGGCTGTGCTTACGGTCCTGGATGAAGTAGGGGTCGGCCTCGGGCGGCGCGTACTGCTCGCTGAAGTCCACCAGCGCATCCCGGCCATAGGGCTGCCTGCGGCCGCTCACCGGGAGGTTGCAGAGCTGAGCGTAGTCATCTGCGGAGGAGGACAGAGGACAGGAGAGGGGACAGGAGAGACCGGGTGAGATGGGAGGCTCTTGCCCGGGCCTTCCCACCCGGCCTCAGTCCAGCCAAACACTTGGTAGAAACAGCTGCAGGAAGGTGGAAGGCCGGAGGGAAGCCGCCTCACCCAAACCTCCTGGGCGGCATCGGTCAAGCACACTGAGAGTCGTTCTTCAGGGATGGCACTCTTCGCATGTGGAAACAGGAAAAATGAGGGCTGATGCCGGCAACCCTAGCTATTCAGGAGGCTGAGACCTGAGGACTGCGTGTTCAAAGCCAGCCAGGGCAGAAAAATCCATGATACTCTTATCACCACTTAACCAGATGAAAGTGGAGCTGTGGTTCAAGAGGTTCAAGGCAGAGTACTAGACTTGGGTAGAAGAGCCCAGCAACAGTATGAATGAGGTTCTGAGTTCAAGCCCAGCAGACAGACAGACAGACAGACACACACACACACACACACACAATGGTTGAACCATCTTAGAAGACCCCTTAAGGTAGAAAGAAAATAAATAAATGCCTCCAGATCTTTTGCACAAAGCAATTTCATAACGAAAATGTATATTTTCATTTGCCAGGCATTTGTGGCTCAAGCCTGTAATCCTAGCTACTCAGGAGGCTGAGCTCTGAGGATGGTGAATCACAGCCAAACCAAGCAGAAAAGGCCCTGAGACTCTCATCTCCAATTAGCCACCAGAAACCAGAAGTGGAACTGTGGCTTGAAGAGTGCTAACCTTGAGCGAAGCTCAGGGACAGCGCCCAGATCCTGAGTTCAAGCCCCATGACCACCACCACCACCACCAACCATAAAGGAAAATAGTAATTTCATTAAGGAAATTGCTGAAACTGAGAACAGCTCCTTAAAAGAGAAAAATAAAACTTCAGACAAAACCACAAATGGTTCTCAGTTCTGTTTAAAGTCTGAAAGCAGAGGCATTATGAATTTCCCTTAGAGAGTAAGATTGCTCAAATGTTTGTAAGTCTTAGGAGTTGAGCTCATCAGTGTTTTATAACCAAGCTCCAGTATGATCAGGATTAGCTACGAAAAATGAAATAATTCACCTACTTGTCAGCAAAACTAAAGCTAAAGATGTCTGAGCAGTCCTGCGATGTCAAGAGGCTCAGTAAGCCTGGGTCTCGATCCTGAGCTTTCTCTTTCTCAACCATAGAGAACAGAGATGATCATGTGGTTTCTCACCAGTGAGCAAAGCTGAAGGGGAGGGCACACAGCAAGATGGAACCTGAAGAGGAACCCAGGCCTTCTAGTCACAAACTGCCTCCTGGGAAGGCTGCGCTTAAGATACAGTAGACGACCAGGAATTACAGTGGAGGGAAAGCTATGGATTGATTCTAAAAGACCTCATCCAACAGTCAGGATAAAGGATGCTAAGTTGTGTCTGGAAGCTGCCACCTGCTTCCTAAGAGAAGCTTTGACTTAACCTGACCTGGTGAGGCACTCAGCGCTGCTCTCTCTCACTTGGCACCTTCACATGTTTGGGTCAGCCTCAGTTTCCACCTCTTCCATATAGGGATAATAAATTCTGGCTTATCTACCATATGAGAGGCATCTGAAAAAGGACTTACTAGGATGGGACTGTACTAGGATGGGTAGGTATTTTTCCTGCAGGCAAAACTCACTAAGAACCCTTTGAACATCTGTTTCCAGATGTTCAAATACAGCCTTGGAAGATGGCTCTTATAGAAACATTAATGCTAAAATTCAAACTTATCAATAGGCCAACAACTATTAGAAAGGGAGTGTCCAGCTGTTTTTGTTTTTAATTTACTTTCAAGATTAGTTGGAATTTCGGTTCATTTCCAACAACAAGGCCCAACATTGGTTTAGCAAACTTAAGTACTTGGTTAAACTGTAACAAACTATAATCAATAGCACATATTAACTCAAGGTCCATAGAATTCACATCCCAGGAAAAGATGTTCAACAACTCTTAGCTTGAATACAGTAGAAAGGTCATGAGTAGATGAAATTGGAGCTTTCTGTACCTTTGGGAGAGCAAGAGTTTTCACAGACCACGGCAATCTATCTCCAGTATCTCGATCTAGGAAAATTTCTACCGTGGGCTTGACCTCTGAGCATCCCAAGGCACGAGAAGACCCCAGTCAGTCTTGAAGATGCTTGGTCTTGCTTGTCACTAGATCTGGGTCACTGCTGGAGACTAGCTTGGGGGTGGGGCGCAGTGAATTATGGTTGGCTCTGAGTACAGAGGATAGCAGATCTCTTAGCTATTTCCACAGCTTCCCCTGAGAAACCTTGAGACCCTCTTGGCAGCTGCTTCCTCCAGCTCAATGTGTACATGTCCAACATAGTTTCTGTCCTTAGGGCCTATTTCCTGTCCAAACCCCCTTACTGACACCTGTCAGTAATGGTGAATCACCCCGCACTCTTAAACTGGGTACAGAGGAATAGTTTTGCTTTAGCAAAGACTTGTCCTGAGAGGCATGCGATGTAGAGTGATGCCATTTCTGAGGCTCCAACCACATGTCCATCTGGACTTTAGCCAAACACCAATGTGAAATCAATAGGAAATGGAAATATTCACACCTCACAGTGTCTCTCCCAAAGCGCAAAAGCTTAGCTCTGGATCAAAGCTACCAAAAGGGCCTGGACCACCATCACAAACAGGGCTAAACGAGATCCAGGCCACTGATCACACTAATTTTCCTGGCGTGGCAGATTCAAATGACATATGGTGTTGCTTTGATTTTCACTTTCAATGGAAAAAGAAGGTTTTAAAATTTTCCCCACCCCCACCCTGCACCCCCTGCCTCCTCTGCGGAGCCAGCGGGCAGGAGACCCCTGCTGTCAGAGCCATATCCTGGCAGGAAATCTCCTGTCGCTGGTGACAGACACATCTGCAGGGCTGTGCTGGGCAGTCACATGTCTCTGTGCCCCTCTGGGGTGTGAGGGAAACCATGAGGGGAGGCTCTCTTCTCTCTCTGGCAGATGAGGTTCAGCTGCTTTTAGAAACAAAGCAGAAGTTTACTCAGGCTTCTATGTGGCAGGGCTAAAAATTCAGTGCTCTAGCATTAGAACTCACATCCTGAGTAGGAAAGAACTCTTCTGCACTAAGAAAACTAGGTCCTGTTTTACTCAAAATTCCTCAGCAGGTGTCTCGCCTATAGGTCTGAACATGGATTATTATCCCCGCCCCTCTCTTTCCTAGGAAGTCAAGGAGGAAATGGAATGGAAGAGGTATTTACCCAATGTCTTTGGAGTTGGCCTTATAACAGATTCTTTTCCTTAGTGGAAATTGGCAAATGATATATAAAACTTTTTAAATATAACACATTGGGTGGTGTACAGAATATTCTTTCCAGGACTGCAGGAGATAGGTGACAAGCCACAGATGACAGATGACATCCATATGGCAATTGGACGTCTGTCTGTGTGTCTGTGTGACTCCAACTCTACTCTTGGTTATATAATGAACTCTTATTTCCTGTGGTCCCTGAAGATTGGGTGAACTATATACCCCTGAAACTAAAATGTGCAGAGCTGGAACAGAAAAATAGAACACAAACCAAAGAAAGGACTTTGAGTCTTGGGTTCTAATCCTACTTTCTCCATTTCCTAGCACTTCTGTCTGCATGTGTCTGAGTTTTAGTTCCTCTCTCTACTGAGCAGAATCTCAGTACTCTTTGCTTCAGTGTACCAAAAGTGAATCAAAGCCAGGTGCCAGTGGCTCATACCTGTAATCCTAGCTACTCGGGAGATGGAGATCTGAGGATCATGGATGAAGCCAACCAGCAGGAAAGTCTGTGAGACTCTTATCTCCACTTAGCCAACATAAATTAAAAAAAAATTAAAATCTGGAAGTGGAGTGGTGGCTCAAGTAGCAGAACACTAGTCTTACACAAAAGAAGTGTAGGGATGCGGCTCAAGCCTTGAGTTCAACTCCAGGAACAACAACTCCTCCCTCCCCCGCCAAAAAAAAGTAATTCATTCCTTGTCTCACTGAGTGACCAGTGAGTTGGTTCATTCATTCACAGACCCAGAAGCTGAGAAGAGTCTGAACAGGGGCCAGGAGTTTGGCCTAGTGGTTAAAGTGCTTGCCTAGCATGCACGAAGGCCCGGGTTCGATTCCTCGGTACCACATACCTAGAAAAAAGCCAGAAGTGGTGCTGAGGCTCAAGTGGTAGAGCTCTAGCCTTGAGAAAGTCCAAGGACAGTGCTCAGGCCCTGAGCTCAAGCCCAGGACTGGCAAAAAAAAAAAAAAAAAGAAGGGTCTGAACAGGCCAGATACTGGGAGGACACAAAGAGTAGAAGCCGTAGGGGGAAACTTCATTCTGTATGGATGAATACCAAAGGAAGAGGAGGAGAAAAGGTAACATAGAGGAAAAGAGAGTGTCACAGTCATACAAGATCAGAAAACATCAACAAAACCAAAGTTTAGCTCTATGTAATGCTGACTACAGGAAGTCCTTGCTATACAACAGTTGGCATAAGGGAGTTGAGCAAGCATGCCCTATTAACCCTGGCATGCCACGCATTGTTTGCTTCCGCTTCATTTGAATCTCAGAACAACCCAAGAAATAACTGTAATTAGCCTTTTGATTTCCCAGGAGAAAGCCAGGGTTTGCCACATAACAGGCCTAGGTGAAATCTGAAGACTTGTTCCACCAAGCCATCTACGTTCTTTCTATTCCTCAGCCCCCACTGACACCCTCAGAAAATTATTAAATGTGTTCCCCAGACTTCAAGAATCAGGTAAGTACTTTGTTCAGCAATATACATTTGTGACTCCAACTCTGGGGGTGTCATAACTTTGAATGCTGAGGAGCTCAGCTCCGCCAGGGTCTGTTCTATCATTAGCAGGATTTATGTTTATTGAGTTTGCTCGATTTATTAGGTGAAAGAGATCAAATTGCTTAATGTTCAATTAAATTGTACTTGTCAAGGACAGGGAAATAATGCAGCCTAAAGTCTTGGCAAGAGTCCCCGCAACTCTTGTGAATGTTAATGCTCTAAGGGAACGCACAGCCTTTCACAAGTCGAGTCTACTCCCAGCCTTTCCCACACATGACCAGCCCAGCCTTTCCCAGTCTTTCCCACAGGGCCTCTTAGTTAGCTAGATGAACTGAAGAAGGAGATTTGGGGGGTACCAACTGCCAAAATGGAGAGGATTCTTTTGTATTCCAAGGCCTGGATTCAAACACGTAGGTTCTTGTTACAGTACACCACACAACAACGTCCTGAAATAATGATTGAGAGTTGGGTGCCGGTGGTAACGCCAGTCATCCTCACTACTCAGGAAGCTGAGATCTGAGGATCGTGGTTCAAAGCCAGCCCGGGCAGGAAAGTATGTGACGCTCTTATCCTCAATTAACTACTAAACGAGCCTGAAATGGAGCTACAGATCAAGCAGCAGAGCACTAACCTTGAGCAGGGGGCGCACAGGGACAGTGTCCAAGCCCTGAGTTCAAACCCCAGGACTACCACCAGAAGAAAAAAAATGAGAGCAAGAATTTCCCTTTAAGAACTTCAAGAAAGATTTAATCCCTTTGTTTCTGAGTAATTAGAACTTTGGAAATATATGACTAGGTTTAATATTCAAAGTATCTCAAATGAAATGAGGAGTAAGCCTAGATTATAGAAGAGGAGACTAAACAGAGGCAAACAGGACAACATGCTAATTCGCTAAATGATCCAGCTTTCAGCTAGAGGACAGATAAGACATTTTGTTTTCTCTTTCCTGCTCTTAGAAGTGACAAAGAAGTCAACAATGAGAAAAAAAATAATAAGGAATTTCTATCAGGACCATATTTTACTTCTTTATTAACTATGTAAGAAGTACTTCACTGCTGAATATGCTGATACACACGCATAAAGCAGGAGACCTTACCTGTAAAGTAATGAGAACACGAAAGGGCTGGGTATGAGACTTGAGCCAGCAGAGTGCCTGCCTAGCCAGTAGAAGACCCTGAGTTCATGCCCAGTAACCAGAGAGAGAGAGAGAAAGGGGGGGGGACTCAAAAGAAGGAATTAAGCATGAGGCTGTATTACATTGTGCATTGTGAACGTAGTTAATGCCACCAGGATATTCTCTCTAAAAACCACCGACTTTTACGCTATGTAAATTTCACCTCAATTTTTTTTTTAAAAGAAACTATTATACAAAGAGAAAATGTGTCGTTTGCATGTTAAGTCTGGATTTCATCTAAACTTTCTATTTTTAACTGGTAAGATGAAGAAATAAGACTAGGGGACTATCAAGGACCCTTCAAAGTGTGCATGTTTTATGTCTCTAAACAGAAAACAGGCTTACTACTAGGCTGGAAAATACTAGAAAATACTATTGAAACTTGAGGCTACAGTATGAGGTAACTACCACTAGATGGCACTGTGCCTAAGGTGCTGCCATTTGGACATCAGAATGATTGAAAGGGAATTTACTTGACCAACTGTCAGTACTAGCAGGCCAGCTTCCTGGGCCTTCCTCTGTCCAAGGAATATGGGGCTTAGAGAAATGTAATGGTATTCTTCAGGTTAAGACAAATTAAATGCTCACTTTCCTTTCATTAAAAACAAATTGTTGTCAGGCATCGGTGGCTCATGCCTGTAATCCTAGCTACTCAGGAGGCTGAGATCTGAGGATCAAGGTTTAAAGCCAGCTTGGGACACTTATCTCTGATAAACTACCAAAAAACCCAGAAGTAGAGCTGTGGCTCAAGTGGGCAGAGCACCAGCCTTGAGAAGAAACACACACACACACACACACACACACACACACACACACACACACACACACGTATAAAACTCAGGATAGTGCACAGACCCTGGGCCTATTCAAACCATAAGACCAACACAAGAAAGAAAGAAAGAAAGAAAGAAAGAAAGAAAGAAAGAAAGAAAGAAAGAAAGAAAGAAAGAAAGAAAGGAAGGAAGAAAGGAAGGAAGAAAGGAAGGAAGAAAGGAAGGAAGAAAGGAAGGAAGGAAAATAGAAATAAATCCTAAGGAAAACTAGCCACCACTGGATCACACCTGTTACCCTAAGCTACCCAGGTAGCTGAGATCTGTGGATTATGGTTTGAATCTAGCAGAGCAGAAAGCCTGTGAGACTCTTAGCTATAATTAACCCCCCCCAACCCACACTTCCCACAGTGCTAGACATGGAGCTGAAACTCTATTTAATTTTTTTATTTTTTATTTTTTGGAAATGAAGATTCTCAAGGACTTTTCTGCCCACGCTGGCTTTGAACCACAATCTTCAGTAATCAGCCTCTTGAGTAGCTAGGATTACAGGCATGAGCCACCAGTGCCCAGCTACAAACTATATTTTTGCATCACTTATAAAAGCTTGAAAGAACAAAAAAACCCTGCTCAAACCTATCCTCTCCTTGCTATTCAGAAGAGTAGCTCTTTCAAGATTCTAAAATAACAGAATCAGAACCGATTACCATTATTTGAAGAGCAAGTTCTAAGTAATGAAATATTAAAATAACTTGAAATAGTCAATAAGATTATTCAAAAGCATGTGTTCCATTCAGTCCTAGGAAATAAGACATCATTGCTGAGCAAATAACTGGAACTATTTTGAGGTCTCTGGATTTCTGCTTTCTCCATATGCGAGCTATTTCCCTGGCTGTGAGTCCCCTGGAACTATTCACAATCAGATACAGTCGAGCAGCTCTTACTGCTGACAGGGATGTCTTTGGTTGGCCCTGGGAGGGATTCCTAGGTCATAGATGGGCATGTGACTGGCATCTTGGGTTTGAGCAGTCTGAAACCATGATGACTGTTCACAACAGTTCTATCTGGCTCTGAGATTTGAAGCTCAGAAAGCAGCATTTTAAAAGGCTTCCTCGTGTCTTCTGCTTCTTTCCTTAGGAACTGGTCATGGGTGCTGAGCACAGCAGTGGCCTTCCTAGGCTCTGCTCCCTGTTTGTTTGTGTGGATACTTGAACTGGGTGCTTGGGGATGGTGGTGGTGGTGTTTGTGTGTGCATGGTGCTGTTTTTCTCCAGTTTGGGGACTTGAACTCAAGGTCTCTCATAAGCACATTGCTTCGGAGTTATATCCCCAGGCCTGGCTGCTTCCCAGGCTCATTCTAACTGCCTTTCCCTCAGCCTCATGAGGAAGAATCTGCTGCATGAAAGGAAAGCAGGCCAGCTCTCCCTGCCTCACTCTGCCTGCTCTGGCCACGAGGAAAGGCAAGAGCTGGCAGTTTTTTTTTTTTTTTTCTAAACCATTATCCATTTACAGAAGGTTAATGAGAGAGATGAAAAAAAACCAACTCAACCTTATTTGAATTCAAAACCTGAAATGCAGAACAAGACTTCATGCAGTTCTGCACAGTGGTCTACAGGACTTCCACCAGGCACCATTATCAAGGACAAAGAAACACAGCAAATGGTATTCAAATATGCACAAACAAATGTCCCTGAGGAGCAAAGGACAGACAGTACAAGGTGGCACTGGAGGGAGTGTCCAGAGAACAGAGTAGCTCTTCATCAGCTGATTTTGAAGCTGAGAATCAACACAGCCAAGACAGTTACTTTCGAGGTACATTTGGTTACTTTTTAATTAGAAACCAAAGCAGGTTCTTATGTATGTGTGTATATGTGTGTGATCAGATTATCTCACATTACAACACCATTAGTTACTCTACTTTAGCCGTAAATTAGATTCTGCTATGATGTCTGTGAGATTATAATCATAATGAAATTAATTTTATGGAACAGAATACGGCCAGATATTTTCTCACCATTTCCATGCAGCATAGCTTAGGAAAATGAGCACGAATAACATGGAGGCTCCAAAGTCCAGAATGTACCACCAATAAAATGTCCAAAGTGGTCCTGCCACCAAGCCGTCACTTGTCAATCAAATGTCCCGATGGAACTGAAGGCTGCTTCCTCTTTTACTGTCTTCTCTACCATTCAGTCTTATTGATCACAATAGGACTGATTACACAGCTAGGAGCTTTTTCTTTTCTTTTCTTTTTGAGGGCTGGTGCACTGTCCTTGAGCTTTTTTTTCCCCCTCAAGGCTAGAATTCTATCACTTGAGTCATAGCCCCACTTCTGGCTTTTTCTGTGTATGTGGTACCAAGGAATCAAACTCAGGGCTTCATGTATGCTAGGCAAGTGCTGTATCACTAGGCTACACTTCTGGCCAGAGAGTTAGGATCTTAACTTGGATAGGAATGAAGATAATTTAATTTGATTGGTAAATACTATTTACATTTATTAGGGGGTGCAATTGGTTGTATGTAAGTTGACTTACTGAGTTCAAAAGAGTTGCTTAAAGGCCGGGAGCTGGTGGTGCACTTCTGTACCTTTACCTGCTCCTGGCCTGCAGGTCTAGAGGATTCCAGGTTTAGGCTATTGCCAGGAGAAAACTCGGCAGGACTCCGTCACCACACAACCAGCACAAAGTACGGTGAAATGTACTCTTCACCTCACTTGTGTGACTGTAACCCCTCTGTACATAACCTTTATAATAACAATAAAAACTGTTAAAAGGAGGTCTGCAGGCATGACTCAAGCGGTAGAACATCTGCTAAGCAAGTGTGAGACTTTTGAGTTCAAACCCCAGCACCATCAAAACAAAAGAATGAAAGAGAGGGAAGGAAGGAAGGAAGGAAGGAAGGAAGGAAGGAAGGAAGGAAGGAAGGAAGGAAAAAAGAAAACAGCTTAAATATTTAAGTAGCAAATGCTTACAGCACTGCGGCCCCTTTTCAGCTAGAGGAGGAGCTTCAGAGAAAAACAAGTACGTAACACTTATAAAGACTGTTTATGAAATTGCCAGACTATTGTATAGTGAAATAACTCAGATCTCTTCCTTAAGACATATCAAGTAAAAATATATTTGTTTCATAGAAACTTTGTGAACTTGGCCCAACAAAATGTCTGATGGACTTAGTATCTGAAAAGTCAAGATTTCATATTTAGAATCAGATACATGAGGTGTTCATTTAAAACCCAACACTGGACAGTCCCTTCCAGGTGTCTTCCTCCTAGGACATGAGCCACAGCAGCTTACAGGACCCACAGAAGCATTTCTGCACTTGACAGTGCAACTAGACTTTGCACTAGTTCCTGAAACTCAGCATCCTATATTGGTTTTGATTCTTGGCTACCTTTGAAGAAACGCCTAGTGCTGCATTACGGGAAAGACGTGTGGACTAAGCGTCAGCTCAACTCATTCCTGGAACTGGATTTAGTAATAAGCACTGCGGACATCTAGCAGCATGTCAACAGCCAACAATCTCCCCTGCTCTATGGTATTTAATCCCGAGAGCCCCCTGGAGGCAAGTTGTTGGTACTGCTATTTCACAAAGAAGGAAACTCCACACTACTGATTATAAGAATCCCTTTTAGGGAAAACAATGCCATTCTCTGGGAGGGGTTAGAGAAAGTTTTCTACATCAATCAATCTATAAATCAATCATTTAACTGCCTGTGATATTTGACTCCAGTCTACTTCCATGAATAACCCAGTCTCAAATTAACTGGACCACTTGTCTGTGCAGGACACACCCAGATGTGCACACAGTACTACATTCTGTCTACAGCTAAGGTAGCTACTCAACACAGGAGGCTTCTTACATTTTCCTAGAATAATATTAGTTTTCTATTACAATTGTATCCGTGACTGTTTCTTTTATCATAATGCCCAGAAGTCCTGATCAAAAAGCTTTCATGCTGAGGCAGTGTTAATGACACAGGGGTCTCAACTTGGGATAGCAGAGGTTGAAGGAAGTTGCTCAGCCACATGAGACAGAACCAGTGCCAAAAGGAGAATCAGACCTTTGGATTGCCTCAACCAAATGCGTCCACCATTTGCTCCATCTCACATGGAGGGTGTTACAAAATTATTAATGTTCTTTGGAAACATATTTCTTGGAAAATCTTTTCAAACTGTGACTGCTGAAAGGCCTTTTGCAATGACTTCCCAGTTATAATATTATTTCAAGTTCAGTCTCTGAGTCAAATCCCCATCTTTCTTCACACCTCCAAAGATATTACAAAACATTCTTACACAGAGATCTTTGGTTTGTAAGGAATCACTGGCTCAGCTGTCTTAAGACAGACTTCAAATGCTTGTTTTACAAAACTGGATGGGTAAAGATGGACTAAATTAGCTATCACAATGTCTGACATGTTTTGGTATAGCAAATGGTGACTTCCTTAAGCCAGATGATCATGTATTTAGAACATGGCATAATATTGACTCACGAAAGATTCTAGTTCTGACTTTCATCTTACATTTCATTAAATACAAATGAAGCATTAGCTCCAATTTTTTTTTGGCACAGAACAGTAACAGGTGTTGAGAGGATTAGACAGTGAAAGAAGGGATATGTAAATGTCTAAAACTAAAAACAGGGGAGCTATAAATATTCAGATTTAATTTGAGACGCTTCTCTCTTCTTGTAAGCCCCAATATGCACATAAATATGCTCAGCACCCAGAGGAAGATGAGTACCCTCTTCCAAATAGCTGCTACTCCAGAGAGTGGCGGAGTCAGTAAAGCAGAAAGAAACAGGCAATATTGCTTGTCTCAACAGGCCCCTGGCAGCTGCACAGTCCCAGCATGCCTTGCTGCTGTTTCCTTTTATTGGTCAATCATTGGACCCTTCTATGGGACGCAGGGATGGGACAATCCTTGCCCAGTGAGATCCTTTGTTTAAGTGATATGTTTCATACCAGGCACAGAGCCACCTTGCCAGTTGCATTTACCTAGAACACTCACAACTGAGAGCTAAGTTTTGATTTCCTACCTGGAGTTCGAGATCTTTCTTTGCCTGAATGATTCTAATAGCTGTGGCTTTCAGTGAGCACTTTACAATATTTATTTCAAGTAGACTAAACATGCACATTGTAAGAACAGAATTCAAAGAGTAAAAAGTATATTTACACAGGATAATCAACTTATTTAAAATATATTTTCCTTTCAAACTGTTCTTAAACTTAAGAAAATGTATTTTTAAAATTATACAGCATAGGGCCGGGAGTTTAGCCTATTGGTAAGAGTGCTGGCCTAGTATGCATGAAGACCGGGTTCAATCCCTTGGTACCACATACACAGAAAAAAAGCCAGAAGTGGGGCTGTGGCTCAAGTGGTAGAGCACTATCCTTGAGAAAGCCCAAGGATAGTGCTCAGGACCTGAGTTCATGCCTCAGGACTGGCAAAAAATTATATAGCATAGGTACTATTTTATATTAGAATGGATAGTTATGACTTTGTGTGTGTGTCTGTCTATATATCTATATTTCTTTCTTTCTATCTATATATTATATAGGCATGTATGTATGTAAGTATGTGTCAATACAGGGGCTAAAACCTGGGCCTCGTGTCTTTGCTTACCTTTTTCCACTTCAGCTGGCACTCTACTACGCCTCCACTTTCAGCTTTATTCTAAACAGTTCAAGGTAAGAGTCTGTTTGTTAGATTAGTACTGAGCTCACTTTGAACTGCAATCCTCAGACCTCAGCCTCCTGAGTAGCTAGAACTATCAGAGCCTGTAATGTGTTAGGCATGCCCAAGAAATTTAAAATGATTACATAGCATTTTTCTTAAAGGACTTTGTGACATTCTCCTTGCACAGATGCATCACCACTTACCAATCAAATACCCAAATGGCAGGTGTTACAGCACTGCTTCCTTATAATGCTGTTGTCCAACTACGTCTAGTCAAGTCCCAGAACTAGAATTTTGCACCAGGCATATGGTTCCAGCTACATGTTCAAATCTTCTTATTTGCAACATGGAAAGCTAATGCCTCTATATTCTGACTGATATTAGGGTTTTTACTAAAAACTTAATTCCCAATTTGTTTTGTGCCACTTCCATTTTCTCTGGGACTTTTTTTTAAGATAGCATATTTCCACACAGTCCAAGATGGCCTGAAATCCTCCTGCCTAAGTCTCCCCATGTCTGAGATTTCTGGCATATACCATCTTATATCACTAAGACAGGTTTGATACTTTTTTTTTGCCAGTCATTGGGCTTAAACTCAGGGCCTGAGCACTGTGCTTGGACTTTTCTCGAGGCTGTAGCTCTACCACTTGAGCCTCAGCACCACTTCCAGCTTTTTTTTTCTATGTATGTGGTGCTGAGGAATTGAACCCGGGTCTTCGTGCATGCTAGGCAAGCACTCTACCACTAGGCCAAACTCCCAGCCCTCATTTGATACTTTTATGTATGCTATCAAAGTAGGGGTTTCATTATTTATTTCCACGTGTGCATACAGGACACCTTGATCATATTCACCCTTCTGTTCCTTCTTTTAATTTTCCTTCTCCTTTTTTTTTTGTCCTGGGGTTTGAACCCAGGGCCATAAGCATTTTTTGCTCAAGGCTAGTGATCTACCATTTAAGCCACTGCATCACTTCTGTCTTTTTGGTGGTTATCTGGAGATAAAGGATCTCAAGGACTTTCTTGCCCAGGTTGTCTTTGAACCTCAATCCTCAGATCCCAGACGCCGGAATAGCTAGGATTTTAGGCATGAGCCATTACCTAGCTTTCCTTCATTTTTAAGGAGTTCTTATCTTTCTACACAGAAACTCTCTCAAGATTGTTTCATAAGTGAGCTGTCTTGGGTTGTAGTATGCCAGAATACCAACAGGTGGAGCTCTCCCAACACACTCCATGAAGAACTGTAAACCAAAATTCTATAGCACACTATGTCCAGCTTGCTCAGAATAGCTCCGCAATGACTATTTATTGAAAGTATAATTATTTTTGAAAATATACAAAAAGACACTAGTATCTCTGAATACTTTTGATTGTAGTATTCAAATATGTTATGTCTTGGTCATGCAGACTAAGAGATGTTTATTTCCATGAGATAACTCTTAAAATTCATAGATATGTTTCTAAGAGAGAAAGAGAGACAGACAGAAAGGGAGGGAGGGAGAGAGAGAGAGAGAGAAAGAGAGAGAGACAGACAGACAAACAGACAGAGAGCCAGTACAGGGGGGCTTGAGCCTTGCATGGCATTTTGGTACATGGCTGGAGCTCTACCACATGGCCAGTTTGGCTTTGTGCCTAGCTCATTGAAGGCAGAGTCTTGGAAGACATGGGATAGCTTTAAAGTCCTCAGATATCAGCCTTCTGAATAGCTGGAATTACAGGTCTGAGTTTACATTTTTAAGAACAGCAATATATACAAACATCAAAGATCATTTTAAGGTAAGTGATAAGTATCACTGACTTGACTTAGTTGATTGACTATACGTCTGTGTGTAGGAAGGGGCACAGACTGGGCACTGACTAATTTTACTATGCTCATTAGTTAGCTCTGAAATGATAGGTATTCTAGTTCCTTACACACATAAGAAAACATTATATTGTTTTGCTTCTTTACTTAGTTACTTTTGCATTGTAGGGGAGGTTGCTTCTTGAGGGAAAGCTTTGAGATCTTGTGGAGAGGGTTTTGGGCAATGTGGAGGTGGTCAGAACATTGGGATTGGGATTCACCTTGTGGCCCAATGAGATGAGTAAGACCCTGAGAGCTTCCTCCTAGCAAATGTGACTCATGTGCAGCTCAGAGCAAGGGCCTGGAGAACTGGGTGGCTTCACAGACAGTTTGTGAACAGTATCTGGGACTGTGCTATGTAGTAGTTATTCCAAATACCATCATTTTATTATAGCTGAAATTCAGAAGAACCAAGCTATAGGAAATCTCCAATACATTTCCCATCTACCAAAGATCTGAGGTGCTTCTAACATGGTTCAAACTTCCCAGAAACATCAAGCAATGATAACCCTCTTGTTTGTGACATGAACACAGTGATGACCTAAACATGTTAGTTTCCTTTCATAGAGACTCACATGACATTATGATTTTTTTTTTTTAAAAAGACCAAACGTGAGGATCAGCCACCACAACAACCTTGGAAGTGGGAGGAAGTTAAGGGCAGAGGGAAAGGGGGAGGAATGGAAGTGGCAGGAACGGAACAGAGCAATGCAGGACTCTAGAGCTGCAGAAAGGGAAGGCTGTCCACACCCATGCCCCGGAACTCTTCTGTTACGCCTGTCACAGTACACCTGTCTGTATTGTCACAAACAACACAAGACTCTGCCCTGTTTGGCCTCTGTGACTTAAGCTGAGGACCGACCTAAGATCCTAAGTGACCCAGAAATGTCCTGAGTTAATAGGCAGTTCTCCCTATGCGGGAGAATACAACTCATCAACCGGGTCCCCACGGCTGTGTCAATGCCTGCTCTGGGGCAAGGACTTACTTCACACCCTATTTCCATGCTTTACCACTGTTTCCATCAGTGACGGGCTCTGCCCTCTTGTTCTAATTTTAGCAGGTCCACTTTACAAAATAACATATCACACTGTTCACTTATTCACTTGAGACAAGATCTTGCTACATAGGCCAGCTTGGTCTTGGCCTACATATCATCTTAGCTGAGCCTCCTGAGTTTCTGAGATTATGGATGTACACTATTACATCTAGCTTCAATAATTTTTATTTCTCGTGCATTAACAGATATGGAACCTTGAACTTGGCATGTTAGGCAAATTCTCTAGCACTGAGCTCCATCAACCTTGTGTGTGTGTGTGTGTGTGTGTGTGTGTGTGTGTGTGTGAGACAGGGTCTCATTTTTGTAGCCTAGGCTGTCCTCAAACTTCCAAGCCTCCTGTTTCCTCATGAGGCATGAACCTCTAATCTCTTTCTTACATAAATAGAAGATTTCTTATAAAAATGCTTAGATTCCAATGTGTTTCAGATTTGGGAGTTTTAAGATTTATACACTTTACCAGTTATCTTAAATTAAAAAAATCCCAAATGCTGAAAACACTAAACTTTTTGGAGCACTGCAGATTTTCCCTTCTAAAACCAGTATTGCTCATGCAGAGGTTGACATACAGATCTGGATTGTGACATAGAATGACTTTGTTTCTTTTGTCCAGCTTCTACTAATCTTTGTTCTATCCAGAAACTGTGCGGAATGAGGACAGTACAGTGGTGGGGGATGAAGGGTCAGGAAATATAAATTCTAAAGAGCTATGCCACCGATGGCGGGGTTAGGTTTCTTCAGGTCATTTATCATTCTTTAGGGAAATGAAATAAAAGTTTCAAAAATTAATGACAAGGTCTGGTTTGGAGGTAAACCAGGAGCCAGATGTTTATATAATCCTATCTCCACTCCAACCCCCAAACCTCCCACATACCTGCAATGAAATAAGATCTAAAAGAAGGGCCAGGCTCCCAAGACAGCGAAAGGGGTGTGTGCCACCCCCTCCTGCAGAGACCCAGGCTCACCTGAGTCCTTCATGGGGCAGAGGGCACACTGCATGCCCCAGGCCTCGCCGTATAAACAGCAGCACTCAGTGTATGTGGTCTGCTTGCCCACGAGAGGACGGCTGCACACGTACTCATCACTCAGGTGTTCCCAACACAGATCCTGGTAGACATCCGTCTCTTCTATTTGTTCTAGAAGGGAAGACAGGGTTCCATGACAGCCTGTGTGTGACTCCTATTTCATCCACACTGGTGGAAGCCAGTGAACCTCAGTTTCCATCCCTAGTTCTTAATCTTCATCCAGCCTAGCCTTTCCATGGATCAAACCAACCTCCATCATCTCCATTTGAGCATCATTCATTCATTCTATCGGCTGAACTTCAGCCTGCCCACCGCATCCTGGCTGATTCCTTTCCTCTATAGAATTCCCTTGTTATAAGAAATGCCCCTCGCTCCCGTCTGTCCTCAGTGGACTTCCTTTTCTTCCAGTCTCCGCCTTCACACATTTCCTGCTCAGTTTGATCTAGGATATTTTTCTACATCACATATCTGGGGTCACACACTCACACTCATTGTCTCCTTGGAAAATGCCCTAGATGCTGACCTTTACTCTAGTTCTAGCTCAATTCTAATTTTTCTGTTGTTCAATTGACTTCATCTACAGCAATCTCCTGAATGTGATGATGTATTTGTTCTGATCCCAAATGGGTGTCATGCATCTCCTCAGAGATGAGCAGAGAAGCCTCTCAATGAAGTTCAAGGCTTGTTGAGCTCCACTGTTGCCCCTGTTAGTCTGCACCCTACATGCACTCTAGACAAATACTCCCATCCTTCTGGGCTTGAGTTCTTCCTCGCTGTCTCTGAAGGTCAGCAGTGATGAACCCTCACACCTGGGACAGCTTTGCCATCTGCTCAGCCATTGTTTGCATTCTGATATCCATTTAATCCTATGTACAGAATATTAAATCTCCTGAACAGCCATCATACACATCTTCTCACAGCTCTTAGAATCCTGTTTTTCATCACTGAGAGACACAATGGCTCGCCGTTGATCAAAAGGGAAACCTTAGGATGTTTATCTAAACTTGAATGTGTACCTCACATTCAAACATACCATTTGATTCCGTTGGACGTACACATCTTTTTTCTGAAGCATCCAGGACCATGGGGTGGGTACAGAAGCAGTTATAAGAGCCTTCTGTGTTCACACACTGGCCATCAACACAACTGTTGGGGTCTTGACACTCGTCCAGATCTTAAGAGGGGGAGAAACATGAGTTAGAAAGATGAACAATCAGTTGGACTTCATACCCATACCCAGGCTAACACATTGCCATGCTGAGCCCACATTGCAGCGGTGGTCACTTTTCACATTCGTGACATACCATCATCTAAACAAAAACAGGTCCAACTCACGATGCAGGCCGTACTAACTGGAAAAAAATCAATGCTACTGCTACTATACTATTGATATTAAATACAGAACGAAAACGCCTACCCACAGGATACACTTAGAAATTTAAGGTCAGGCATTTCTATGATAGTTTTAAAAGGGATTTCCTCTTGCTGCTGAGTGTATATGGTTTTCTGCTTAAGCATTACAGTCTGTGTCAAAATTTTAAAATGACATTTACTTCCATGGGATAAATGATGAAACAGGAGGTTCGGTAGACCAATGGAACTCTTCAGTTGAGACTAGGGGCCTGAATTAGAATTCCACACTGGGGATTAACTCTTGCTCTAAAAGCAAAGAGGAGAATAAATGGATCATTTCTCCTTCTTAAATCTTGCTCAAGGAAGCGATCCATAAAGCATTAACATATCTTTTGAAGACATGATTTAGATGGAAAGGCATCACTGTCCTTACAGAGCATTACTTATTCTTCCATCTGGGTAATTTCACAGCACAGCACAGCCTCTTAGCGCTTACCAAAGCACTGCAGTTTCACAGGGTCATAGTATGTCCCCTGCTTACAGTAGCATTCGTATCCAGGCTGAGTGTTCAAACAGAAACCATTTTTGCAGATTTCCTGGCCAAACAGTACACATTCATCAGCATCTGTGGGGGAAAAAATAAAAAAGACAAAGAAAAGCTTGTTTTGATCTTCCACTTATAAAAAGAAGTCTCTAACCAATATTAGACTTCAACTGTGCAACTATACATCGTATATATACTCCAAAGAATCTTACAGACTGCAGCAATATAAAATTATTAAAATTAAGTCTCACTAGAAGATGTGGAAATATAATCACAAAGGTTCCTGAAGAAGATGGATTCGTAAGTAGGGGTTCTGAGATGTTATGTGGTCACGCTTGATGAAAGAGCCTATGGATCATCAACAAGATTCTCTCAAAAATATACATTGTAACTGGGTGCCTGTGGCTCATGATCTCTCATCTTAGCTCCATGGCAGGCTAAGAACAGGAGGATTATAGTTCTGTGGGATAGCTGAGTTCATGAGACCCTATTTCTCAACCCATAGCTGGGTATCAGGTACCCCATGCTACTTGGGAGGGTGAGATTAGAAGGCTCACAGTACCAGGCCAGCCCCAGGAGAAAGGTTCAGGAGGCTCCATCTTCATAGAGGGAAGCTAGGCCTAGGTGAGCAGCTGTCACCCTAGAAATGAGGGAAAGTTTAAAGCAGGTGGTCACGGCTTCAGGTGCATACTTGGGTGGGAGATGAGACTCTATGCTTTAAAAAAAGCCAGTGAAAAATAGGGCTGGCAGTATGGTTCAGAAGTATCACAACAGCTCTAGTCAGCTTGAGACCCTGAGCTCCAACACATTTAGAGAAATGGAGCTTTCTGTAATGCTCTTCTTCCCCATTTCCTAGTTGAGATGTACTGTGAAGAAGAGCTTGACAGAATGTGATCAACAGGGGCCGGGAGTTTGGCCTAGTGGTTAAAGTGCTTGCCTAGCATGCATGAAGACCCGGGTTCGATTCCTCGGTACCACATACATAGAAAAAAGCCGGAAGTGGTGCTGAGGCTCAAGTGGTAGAGCTCTAGCCTTGAGAAAGTCCAAGGACAGGGCTCAGGCCCTGAGCTCAAGCCCAGGACTGGCAAAAAAAAAAAAAAAAAAAAAAAAAAGAATGTGATCAACAGCAGGCGAAGAAAACCACAGGTTGCAAACCAGGGTGGTCTGTTCACTCCTGTAGGTCTGAGAACTCATGGTCTTCACAGACCACTCAGCAATAAACTGGATATAAAAGCACACTAGTGGAATAAGACTCAGAGAATCTGTGGAGATAATCCTCAGGTAGGACTCAGTATATATTCTGACACAAGAAGATACTCCAAAGGTATTTACAGCCTCTATTAGTGTCAGTGTTGGTGTTTTAGAGAAAAATCTCATACAGTACTACACAAATAACTGGCTCAAGTTTATACAGATGGAAAATGGCATGGCCAGGGGGAAAAAATTTAGGCATCTCAATCTGAATTCAATCTCCTTCCAGCTATTTGCAGAACTGTGAAGGCAGAGTGAGGAGGAATTTATTTTATATGGAAGAGAAGATGGCTTTTTGGTAAAATTGGAGTTCTGTCCATAATATGAAGTTTAACTATATTCCTATAAAAATATAGTACGTGATATTTATGAACTTGAAAACCATTCAACACGTGTCACAAACCAAGTCTTCTTATGATTATTCAATGAGACTAAATCATTGGTGTATATTAAAAACACAAATGGAATTTTTTACTCAGCTACTGAATAATTCCATATTATTCAAACACTACTTTCCCAAAAGTGAACAATGAAACCATATTTGCAGTTCTATTTCCAGCTACTTAGCCGTTTTTAATATTAGACTACAATGGTAAATTGTCATACTGTGTACAAAAGTTTATTCTCGTGGAAACAGCCAAAGTAAGTAGTTACTGAGGAAATATTTCCACATGTAAACATTTGCCCAAAAGAACAGGCTATACAGTATAGTAGTGGCATTAAACATCTTAAACATGTGCTTTAGTTTTCTCCTTTTCCATTTTTCATTATGCATTTGCACCCGTTAAAAATAGCAATATAAATTCTACACACATAAGAACCTTAGCTTGACTGAGGATCACAAAAGAGACAAGATAATGGACAAATCTATATGGTCAAACCCTCTATGAAGTCTAACAACATACCTCAAGTGAGGGCTGAGGACAGAATTTTGTGGCTAGCAGTGTGACACAGACGACTCATGTGATCCTCATTTTAACCTTTAGAACATGATTCCTATCCCAGAGATGAGCAGATGGGAAGCCAGAAAAGTGAACTCCCAAGATGCTCTCGGAGTTGTGAACCCAAGTCACATCTCTGTCTAGAGCTCCCTGTAGCCTCTAAAAAACTAGGGCTTTGCAATCCATTTCCATGGCCCAGAAGAACACTACAATTCTGTGTGACCCAAGTTGTGTCTCTACCATGGTGTCTGAGGGGTGTTTCTACTTGATTCTGACCTTTATAGTTCTCACCACCCGTGCTGTAGGATGATTCTCCAGCTGGGACAAATCCTTTCCCTCTAGGACACATTTCCGCGAACTCGGCTGTTTTGGGGAGTGGGAAAAGCAAAAACAGAGAAATACATTGAAAAGGGAGTGGGAAAAACCATCTTCAACGGAAAAACCATCTTCAACATCTTTCCCTAAACTTGTTTCTTTATTCCGCTTTGCTTTCCTAGGTTTGGTAGCTTAAATGCAACTCAGGCAAATAAATTCAACACAATCTCACAGCTACAGTCAGGTGCAAATATAGCCAATGACTTCATAATTTTACTTAGTATTCCTGCTACAGCCTTATTTTACTTGATGACTTATTTTTATAGTACTGTCATGTGTAGTATTCTTAAAGGTTAAGAGTCCATAAAGGAAAATCTTTGCATAAATATACTTCAGGGTAAAGTTGTGTCATACACAGCAAAAATTTCTCTTCATATAAAAATAAGAATAGAAATGCATCTTTTTTTTTCTCTCTAAAATATCCTGTGCAGGAGTAGTGATACCTGGGATGGGCAGAGCTGAAGAGTTCACAGGAGGAAGGATGAGGACGTGGCTGTGACCAGGAGCGAAGCTAGGTCACCGCAGAAGAATTCCTCCTGACCTTGAGTCCCTACCTCAAGCCATATCCTTGTCCAGGTCTCAAAGTCATGAAGTCTCAAGGTCATTTCCAGGCCCTTGGCCAAGTACCAGCACGAGCGACCCCCTCAGCTGGTCTTACCAGTGCCGAGGACCGGGCAGGGGAAGATCTCACAGTTGTCCCCCCAGCCGGCGCCTGATGTACAGCAGCATTCTTGTTTGGTGACATTGGGGGCCAGCACATTATCGCAGAGACTGGCATCGTTGAGGTTATAGTAGCACTCTTTCTTTTCCTCTCTGGGTTGATGTATGTCTAAATCTAAGCAGAGAAGAGCAAGTGTTGATCAGACATCTCAGATTTACCGTATCTAACACACAACGTAGGTTGACAATGCAATGCAATGGGAAATGTTTTTTGAAAAATAAAGAGAAAAAAAAACCACAATGGGGAAAAGAGCATGGGTATATATCCCCCAGCTTGTCCTCTGTCGAGGTCCGGTTCTTCCATTTCAAGGTGAACCCCAAATATTGATGTATTTCTCTCACACACACCAAAAGTGTAAATCTGTCAAAACCATTTCCTTTTACATTAACCAATTTCTTTAGTCCTTCTAAATTTGGCTGTAAGTATAGTTTCCATATCTGCTTTCATGCCAAGTTATAACACCTACTTAAATCAATGAAAATATTCCCCAATACTTGAACAGAGATCTAGGGCTACACATAATATTTAACCCTTTGATGGTTATTGGAATTAACTACACTCTCTGAGAAGGCCACAAGTAGGAAAATTCTGCAGTAACTCAGAGACTATACAATAGCAGATGATCGCTGAAAACCTAGATACTAAAATGACTGCAAGGAGCTGACTCTGAATGAAATAATATGGCTAGCTGAACTTTTGAATAAAATTTCCAGTCGGGGCTCTGATCACTGTTCACATAGTCCTAAAAAAAAAACCTTATGCCTATGGACTCAGCCTCTTAAAAAGCACAGACCAGGAATTTCAGAAGAAGAATGTGAAAACAAAAATTCATTTACTAGCACAAATGACTGAATTCTATTCAACTTGACCTTTTTTAAATTTTGGTTCCCTCCGCTCTTCAGTTCAGTACTAGTGCTCTATCACTTTGAGCCACAATACCACTTCTGGTTTTCTGGTGGCTAACTGGAAATAAGAGTCTCATGGACTTTTGTGCCTAGTCTGGCTCAGAATGATGATTCTCAGATCTCAGCCTCCTGAGGAAAAGTAAGAGTATCTATTTTACATTATTCTTTAGTCAATCATACAAACAACTACAGAAAGTTTTATATCCCCCTCTCCCAACATTGTATGTAAACTGCCTGTATATTATTGTTACTTTTATTATTTTTATTATTACAGTTATTATTATTATTACTTTTTAAGTTTTTGGTGGCACTGGAAATTGAATGTGGTAGGCAGGCATTGTATCAGTTGAGAAATATCTCCAGCCCTTGCTTGCTAGTAGTTCTTTTTAGGGCCTCTTGGATTTTGCCCGGGTCAGCCTTAGATCATGATCCTCCTTTCTGTGTCTTCTCTACACCTTTTGATCCTATCCCCAGATCTGACCTATCTATTCAGATGGAATCTTGCTCATTTTGCTCCAAGCTGGACTTAAAAGTACAGTCCTCCTAATACCTGAATCAAAGTAAATGAAATGATATTCTCATCCCAATTATTTTAGTTTGCTGGCCTACAAATAAAAATCAAGACAGCAACAGGGAGTGATTTTATAAATCGCGTTTACTTTATAGTCCGTGGTAAAGAGGACCACATTTCTCCCTGTGTACGAAGATACAACTATGAATGGCGTGTATTACAAAATGCAATCCTGTGGAGTATGGTCTCAATGTAGACGGTTATATTCATAGAGTATCAGAAATCTTAGGATTTCTTTCATTGGAAAGCATGTCAAAACTATTGCATAATACACATGTAAGTACAAACCTAGATATTTTATATATGGTAAATACTGTCATGTTTTTCTATAATATTTATTATATTCTTATGGTAGAAACAGAAAAAAATTACCTTTTTGTTTTTTCTTTCTGCTTGGGGGGAAAAGGAAAAGCATAGATTATTTCATAAGGGAAATAATCAACAATATATATTATTCAGGTTTCATATTGTGTGCGTGTGTGCATGTATATGTTTTTACAGTTTTGCTCTTATTTTCTCTCCACTCTGTTTTTAAAGCTCAGTATTTATACAGCTGAAGTAGAGGCTAGGCAGACTCTCATCTGTGCTTAGAAAAAGACACAAATTATTTTTTAATAAAACAATCCACAAAGGTCATTCTGGGAAAAACTATTTCCCTATCATCTTCCAAACTTTTAAATAATCAACTTCTTTGAGTATTTTTCCAGTGGGGCAGGTCTGGTCAGTACATACACATAATATAATTTCTTTGAACAATATCTATTAGTTTGGGACACTGCTGCCAGGGAGAGAGGGTTCCTATTGGAAAAATCATTTCAGAAAATCTATTGTTATGAGAAGTGTTAGACATGGAAAAGAATGAATTTTTATTTCCACTGATGATTTTATGAATAAATTATCTTTTGCCATAGACTTCTAAGAAATAGGTTTTTTTTTCTCTCTCTTATTTTCAGATTTCATTTTTCTATATTAAGATGCTGGCTTAACTTCTGGGTATAGAAACCAGTTTTTACATTTTAATTCTATTGGTTATAACAAGAAAGTGAATTTTAGCCACTAGAGTGGCTCAAGCCTATAATCTTAGCTACTCAGGAGGCTGATGTCTGAAGATCGGGGTTTGAAACCAATCTGGGACATGAAAGTCCTTAAGACTCTTATCCCCAAATAACTATCAAAAGGCTGGAAATGGAGCAGCTATGGCTCACATGTAGAGCACTAGCCTGGAGGGAAAACGCTAAAGGACAGTCAGTACTCAGGCCCTGAGTTCAAGCCCCAGTCACACAAAGAAGTAACTTTTGGACACTGTAGATGTTGTTCTTTCCCCGTTCCCTCCCCATAGTGATCTCTTTCTGTTTGGTTCACTGGGGGCTGGGACTTGAATACCAATACCATATCCCACGTATTACCTGGCAAATAGGTATGAGCACAACACAAATGCCTGCAGTTCTGAAAAGAGGTCAGTTTCTAAAGCAAGTTCATGTACTCTACTTGCAACAGAATCTCCCAGGAGGTTTTGTTCGCCTCTGTTTTAAAATACGCGACAGGAACAAATGCTTTCTATCACCCCACACTTTTACAAGGGAGGGGATACTAGAGTCACATTTCAAGACGAAACGTGGAACTTAAGAATTCACATGGAATTTTTTTCCCCCCTAGTTTTCCCTTTTAAGAGAAAATTTACAATGAAGAGCAACGTGTTCCTTCTTTTTTAAAGTGGAATTCTGAGGAAAGTTCCAGAAGGCAGTGATGTTGGGAATGGGCTGGAGATGAAGGGCTATGAACAGAAAGTGAGACCATAGGACGTTGGTAACTTTGGATGGTAAGAGGCTGGGAAGGCCAGAATGAAGGTGAGGGAGCAGGGTTCTTGGACATCCAGGAGGGTCAGGGCGGCAAACTGGGCATGCTCTGCACTGGATGGCCCAGTCATGGACGCTCACGCAGTGCAGAGGAGGTGGAGGACAAGGTAACTGAGGAAGGCCACCTGGGAGAGAGGACATCCAAGCCAAGTTTCTGAAAGAGAGTCCAGAGGGGGATAAAAGACTACAAAGTGAGCTGTGAGGTGGGTGCCGAGGAGTAAAACACATGTGAACTTAAGGCTGGGTGGTGGAATGCGGTGAGGGTGAGGGGTCTCTCAAGACAGTTGTAACTAGGAGCCAGGACCCCAATTAGGAGGCCCGCTGGGCAGGTCCACAGTGTCACACTGAGACCTGAGGCAGGAATGTGTGGACAGATGAATCCCACGTGAGGTGTGGGTTTGCGTGGCAGGCACAGGAGTTTCTGAGTTCGATGCTGGAGTATGTGGTGATGTCACTCTGTATCAAGGCAGATTAGTTAAGGCTTTACACTTAAGAAGCGCATGCTGAATGGGTGCCAGTGGCTTATTCTTGTAATCCTAGCTACTCAGGAGGCTCAGAGCTGAGGTTTGAAGCCAGCCTGGATAGAAAAGTCTGTGTGACTCTTACCTACAATAACTAAAAGATAGGGGGAAAATACTGTACATATAGCAGTGAAGGTGTGACTCAAGTCGTAGAGCATCAGGGAACATCAGCCTTGGAGAAAAACTAAGGGACAGTGCCCATTCCTTGAGTTCAAGCCCCAGTACACACACACACACACACACCCCTCATGTTACTCATCAGAGTGAACAAAAAATTTTTTTTCATCTTTCCTGACGAAAACTTTAGCAGACAATAGGGATATTCTAAAATATTGGTCATGCTTATACAGTACAAAGGAATTTGTCACCTGGTAATAGATATGGATATCATACTACAGACTATAATGGGTACTTTTGTTAGTTTTTCTGGTAAGGGCCTTAGAAGAAAGTTGAGTCTGAATTAGGCAGAGGCTGGGGGCATACGGTAAAATATGATAACACTGATGGTTATATATTGTTAGAAACCAAAAGAAAGTTAGCAGAAAGCAAAATGAACATAATAGTTTTGTTCCTGAGAGCAAGGTAAAGTACTTCTGAAAAAGAAGGGGCGGGGGAGAGTATGCTGAGGAGTAAAAACCAGAAGCAGGAAGCAAGAAGAAGGAAGAGTGAACAGACAGCACAGCATTCCAGCCTTGTCTGTAACCAGAAGGCTGCATGGCCCCATAGGGCCTGGAGGTGTGAGGTGAAGGAATAAAACGTCTGGAAATGTTTAAAGGGAAAGGTATAAGACATTCCTCTTCAGGTCTCATTTACAGCAGTTCCAGGATCCACTCAATCACCCACCCAATGTATTAATATGTGTATATCTTATTATATTAAGGATATAAAATGAATTATATAGACAATTGGAGTTATTCACTTTGATTGATAGGTTAGCTCATTAAAATATTGAAGAATCTTTATCTGAAACCTAGGTATCACTTCAGAGTTTTTTTCCCTGTAATTAGACGAAAATAAATGAAAAGCATGGCTTGATAATTAGTGATTTCATTTATCTTCTGTGGATGTGGATGTAACCTGACTTCATTTTTCAGAAATAACACATATGAACATATTTTCTTCCCCCTTCACCTATATTTATGGGACAGGTCCACCACAAATACACAGTCAGACCTCAGGAGTTTTCTGGCATTTTACAATGTTTGCATAATAAAGACTGTGGACTCACCATCTTTAACTTGTTTTTTCCTACCAAAGGTAACTTTTTTTGTGTGATCAAATTATCTTTCACTAAGTTTTTCAATGTCCATTTATTTTACAGGTTAACTAAACACATTAAAAAATCCCAGCTCTGCCAAATATAATAGCTGCCTGTTGTTATGTGTGGTTTCCTATCTTTAAGAATATATATTCATCCATTGCTCTGGCTTGCCCCTCTCCAGGAAGTGAGCAGGATTCTATTGTCAGAAGCATGATGGGTACACAGGTATCCCCTAAGAGCAGGGAGACATTTCTTCCTTTTTCTCATAACTATGCCAAAATAAGCAAGATAGCCAGTCCCCACAAGAGTCTGAGACTAGACATTTTATCACTTAAGCATGTTTCTATCTTTCATATAATGATACATTAGTTTTATTCTAACAGAAGTGGGTGGAAAAAAATGGAAGGAAAGGACTAGCTGGAAAAGGATACAGTGTAGAGAACAGATGGATGCTTTCAGTCAACGGCCATCAAGACTCTCCTTTACAGCAGGCAATGTCTTTTGTCTTCCGTATGCTAGGCAGAAAAACAAGCTCCAGGGGGCTAGATACAAGCAGGATGGTCAGCCACAGAACAAAGCTTTAAGCCAAAAGGCAAAGTTCTGCAGTCCCATGTTGGGGATATGGGGGAAGCTAGACAATTTGGCACCAGTTGAGCAAAATTTTTAGAAAACTTGAGATTTTCAGGAAGTGCATCCACAAGGGAGGGAAGGGCAGATAGAAGAGTTAACAGGACCAGGGCACAGTCCTGAGGAGACAGGGCCTTTTGAAGAGCTAGGGCAGGCACCTAAACATGGCAAGCATGGAAGATGACCAACAAAGGTCAGCGACACCAGAGAACAAAGTGCTTGGACAGCTACTGATGGATTTGGGGGTTTGGACTTTATGCAGTGTGATGAAGGACTGAAAACCAGAGCAGTTCTGAGGCCATCTCTGGCAAAGTACAGGACAAGAATTGGTGAGAGAGGCACGGAGAGAAGCCAGGAGACTTGAGGGGTTTAGAAAGCCGTGCAATGGCTTGGTCCATGACAGCTATGGCAGGAGCAGGGCCAGGTCCAAAGGGCATTTGGGAGGTAGGATGGGCAGAGGTGATGATGGCTTGGCTATGCTGCATGACTGAGTGGAGAAAAAGAATGAATACTTCAGGATTTCTGGTGTTGAGGCTGGCGATGAACAGGTCAGTGCAAAGAGAGGAATGAGAATCTCTTGGGTTTGAATAATTGTCAGCTGCGGTTGTTTATAAGTCAGTCTTGCAGAAAGCTCTGATAGGCGGTGGAAGCTGAGTGTGGCCCTTTGGACCTGGATGGGTAGGAGATTAGCAGTTGGCAGCATGGTGCCAGAGACATGCTGGAGGAAATGCCCCGCCAGAACCCGGTGCAAACCAGATGCCCAATCACAGAAGCCTTGGGACGTGATGATGTAAGGGGACAAGAGAAGAGCCTGAGGATGAGGCAGAAGCAGAGCAGGCGGGGTAGGAAGACACAGGGAAGTGTCCTGGCATGACACCCATCACAGGAAAAAGAAAGAGGACAGAGTTCTGCCAAATGTTACAGAAGATGATGGAGCAGACATCGAGGCCAATGGCTTTAAAGCCTGAAGCGCACCAACAAACTTAAGGGAAAGCAGTTTTAAGTCATCAGAGGTCACATGGTATCCCTTTCAAGGGCTGAGAGGCCAACCCGGTGACAGAGGCCATCCCTGGAGATACTGCAGGGGACTGCCATTCTGATTTAGTCTTCTATTTGCCACTTTCTGCCTTGAGGGTAGATCTTTGTGTGTGTGTGTGTGTGTGTGTGTGTGTGTGTGTGTGTGTGTGTGTGTGTACTGAGGCTTGAACTCAGGGACTGAGTACTGTCCCTTAGCTCAGTTATTTTGCTGAAAGCTGGTACTGAACCACTTGAGCCATAGCTCCATTTCTGGGCTTTTGCTGGTTAACTGGACTTTCCTACCAAAGCTAACATCAAATCTTGAACCTCAGATCTCAGCCTCCTGAGTAGCTAGGATTTCTAGCCTGAATCATGAGAGCTCTCAGTTTAAAGGAAAATCATTTAATAATGGAGAAATAGGAAAAAGAAGTCAATTTATACAAGGATTTGGTGTCTTATAGTCCTGAGCTCTGATAAATACAAATAATTGAGATGAAAACTTCCCAGTTCTAGCCCCTATTTGCTATGTGACCCTAAGAACACTGTTCAAGACTTCAGCCCGGGCCTCAGGTTCTACCTATGAGTGCAGGAGCTTGGCTACAAAACTAAGGTGGTTTCTAAATGTGCACATTCAGGGTCTAGTTCATGATGTGAAAATAAACTCCCAAATAGACCAGAGAAATCTGGTATTTAAAGAAGGTCTATTATAAGTTGTTAGGTAAAATAAAAAAAATTCTTAATAATACAAATAAATCATCCCAAACCTACATGCATTATCATTTCTGATTGCTTTCCAAAAGCGGTAACAATCACAATTTGTAACTGATGCAGTCTCCATTATAGTCTTTTCACTATACATCCAGCTCTAAGACTAAGACCTCCATTCCTACCACAGTAGCCGCTCTGTCCACCAGTCAAGAAGGAGCACAGCATTTTGTGGGTAAGGTCTGAAGACTGCAGTTGCCAAGACTTTATAAATATTTACTACTTCCTCCAGAGTGCCCAAAGACATAAAGTTTTTATTGAGCAATTATCACAGGCACTAAGGAAATAAAAGCATCAGGCTATATTTCATATCCATACCCTCTTAAATATGATGAATGGGTTGGTATACACACACACACACACACACACACACACACACACATACACATATATAAACTTGTTATTTCTTTTTCAGATGCTTTTAGGTGATGTTAAGCAAGGTAAATTAATGGCCATAGGCACAAGCAGTGAAAAATATTAGTCTAGACCTAAAAAAGAAATATGTAGGAGCCAAGAATGAGTTAGGAAACAAACATCCTAGATAATTTAAAGTTTCAAAGTACCTTAAAGGCTACTTGGGACCCAGTCCTGCTGAAGGCGGATATCTTTCTGATAGTAGGTATTGCTACTTATTGGATATCTTTGAGGGAACCCAACCTCATGAGACAATTATTTGCTGATTAGCTTCTGATAGTTTCTGGAAAGCCCTTCTGGACATGGATCTGATATCGGCCATTCTGAAGTCCCATCCCTCAGGCACAGTTCTGAATGCAGCATAATGCAACATCCAACCATTTTCCACTGACAACTGTTGCAATATAGATTCTCCTGGTCAAACGATACATCCTTCTTTGCAAATCTTTCTTTTCCTAATTACTCATTGGGAAAAATGGCCAGTGAGTATATTATGCTTACAATAAAATTCATTTCAGTTGTACTTTAAAACATATGCTGAGAATTTGGTATCAAGTATTAAACTTCATGAAACAGTAGATTCTTTGATTTTTTCAATTAGCCAGTGAGTTTCAGTGAGGTTCTCTCATCCTCTGAGAAATACTCACTGACACCCTAGAATGGGGAAGGCTCACAGGCAGTTTAGTTCCTGCAAAAGGCCAAATTCCTATTCCTGTAGATTTCATAATATGCCAAGCAAGACTCAGCCCTGTTTACTTTCAGTCTGGACAGTGTTTTGATTATGGTACTTACAGAATTTAATTAGCCAGTATGTAAACCAATAAAATATAAGTATGAGCCAGGTGAGGTGGCTCATGCCTGGAATCCTAGCTACTCAAGAGGCTGAGATCTGAGGACCACAATTCAAAGACAGCCCAGGCACTAAGGTCCATGAGACTCTTATCTTCAATTAACCACCAGAAAATCTGAAGTGGCACTGTAGCTCAAGGGGTAGGGTAGTAGTCTTGAGCTGAAGAGCTCAGGGACAACACCTAGGCCCAGAGTTCAAGCCCCATGACTGACAAAATATATATATATATATATATATATATATGTATATAAGTATGTAAGTGTGAACACAGAGTTGTTTCTAGAACAAGTGCTTTGGAAGAACTAGATGAAGAAAAAAGAATGCTTTCCAATTGGGTATGGTCCTCCTGTTTCTGCCCACATGAAACTAAAACTGTAAAAGAATAAAAATCTACAGTGATTTTCACTCATTCACTTTGTAGAGGATTGATTTAAAGCCTTTAGACAGCATAGGTGGTCATTTGTAGGCAAGGTTTATGTGAAACAAGCCACATGGAACTTGAAGAGTGGCTGCTGCTTAGAAATAGATGAATATACCTTTGCCCTTCTTCCAAAACTGGTGAGTGAATACATATTTTTTGCTTTAATTTAACTGAGTCAATATATCTGGTTTTTTTGGACACTGCTAAGGTTTGAAATTAGAGCCTTGTACTTGCTAGTCAGGTACATTGCAATTTGAGCCACATTTCCAACCCATATGGGTTTCAGTTCTTCAGATAATGTCTTATTTTTGTCAAAGGTCAGTCTGAAACTGAGATCCATTTATTTATATATGGTCTCCTACATAGCTCAGATCAGACTCATGAAGAACTATGACAGGCTTAATATGTTCTTTTCCTGAAAATATGGTCTTCCTGCTTTGCCTACTGAATGCTAGGATTACAGGGTTGTATGGTCACGCTGGACAATCACCTTTTTCAAGTGCCAAATCAGATGGAGATCAAGCAAAAGGTTCTTGCTGCACATGATGCCAGTTCCCATTCTCTTGCTTACAATGAAAACTGTCACAGCTTTTCATTTGTGTTCTGTTTTGAGACCAAGTCTCACTATGTAGAAGTACTCAAAGACTCTCCTGTTTCACCTTTGCACAGGGATTTTAGGCATGTGTCATCTGGTTTATGAGACAGCATTAAGACCCCATAAAACCAAAGTTTGCTAAGAAATGCACACATTGATAAATCTTCCAGTTACTGACTCAGTAATGTAATACCAACATGAGCAAATAAAAATTAGGTATGCTTAGTATTCAGTAGAAGCGAAAAGTATGAGGAAATATAAAACAAAACAAAACATGCAAAAGCCTAGGTGAAAATCAGGAGAATTGTGGTTTGAGGTCAAGTCCTGAAAGAAGTTAGTGAGCCTTCATCTCAACCAACAAGCTAGGTATGATGGCATGCACCTGTCACCTGAACAAGGTGGAACTTGGAACGAACAAGTAGAGGATAAATATCTCTGATGGTGGCCCCAGGCAAAAAAACTGTGAGGTCCTATCTGTAAAATATAGCAATAGGGGTGGAGTGGGTATGGCTCAAATGGTAAAGCTCCTGACTGGCTAGTCTTCAAAGCCTAGTAACACACACACACACACACACACACACACACACACACACACACACACACACAAAGATCTTCCCTGTTAACAGCAGAAGTGGTCTCTGACCTTGTAGAAAAAGACAAGAGTGTGCTCAGCTAAGGTATGAGAGAAAAAGAAAAGCCTGGCTGTAGAAAAACTTTAAGAGCAGAGAACAAGGGCTAAGATACATAGGAAGAAGTGCTGTAAATATATAGTGCAGTGCATGCAAGTTCAGCAAAAATGGTTCCAGACATCACACAATCCCACTAAGACATTACTTACCTTTAGAAAAACATGGGCAAACTTTAGGAACACAAACACATATCCTAGCTACATTGTGTGATGTTGGGAGCCAGAGTGGAATCAAACTGTACCTTGACTTGCATCAGACAATGGCTTTATTGTCTTATTGCTTTCTGGCCCTATTCTATGTAAATGACCTGAGAATTACCATATGAATGTAACACCTGGAGGTTCCCTGGGTCAGGAGGAGGGAAGAAGGGGGAGTGGAAAATAAACGCGGCAGTCTAGGCAGTCTTTGCTGGACTGCGGACATCCCGGACCCGGTGTGTCTGTCTCTCTTCTTTTTCTTCCTAGTCCTTGTCCCCTATTTCAGGAACCCCAATCTGCGAACCCTGGTTTGCTGCCGGTTGGCCCCGGCATCTGGCGCCCGAACAGGGACCCTGAAAATCTGGGACGAAGGTGAAGGACCCCTCCCTGTGGTGAGTAACACATCGTAGGACTATTAAGAGAGGATCTTAAGACAGAGTATAGTCAGGAGTAAAAATTATGGGTCAAGCTAATAGCCATAGGTTATATCTACCGATCTTAACAGGCCTACTTGAAGCCCACGGAACGTGGGCGGAAAAACGGGTGCTTCAGAGCTTCCTACAGTTTGTCGAGGAGGCATGCCCGAGGTCTATAGAGGAGGAATTCCAAAAAGCCTGGCAGCGGATAGGAAAAAGAATTCAAGAATATTATAATGTATATGGCCCCGAAAAGACCCCAGAAGAGGCTACTGATGTATGGAATATAGTAAGTGAATGCATAGATCCTCTACATGAGAATGCTGAACTTAATCTTGAATTAAGGGAAATTTATGAGTTAAAGGACCCTTCTGAAAAACCTGAGGCTGAGCCATATGCCGCAGCCCAAGAGAGTCTAAGTGAGATCTTGAAAAGGGAACAACAACCAGTAGATATTGAGTATCAGAATTCAGGTTTGAATATCAAGGAGGAAAGTTATGATGAGTCAATGGAGGGCCGGGTGGCTACGATAGAGAAGAAGTTAGAAGAAATGCTACATCTTCTATCGAAAATGGGGATAGAGCAGAGAGCCCCCCCAGAAGTAGGAAAGAAATATGACCCTCAGGCCACTATGGTGTCTGATTCTAAACCTTACCCCTCACACCCACCGCCTCCGGCTGCAGCCTTACGGCCTCAATCCCTTTTTCAACCTTTAGGCAAGCCTAAAGGCCCTAGCAACAAGTCCCTTTTAACAGGCACTACAACCAGGCACAGTGCATCGCAATTAAACCTGACTCAGGCTGCTAGAGAGAGGGAAGATATTTCAGGGCCTCGATGCTTCCCTAGTTTAGTTGATCATGATGAACAAGTATACCATCAACCTGTTCCTGTTAAACTATTACAGGATTTAAAGAGTGCCTGCTCCCAATATGGGCCAACTGCCCCTTTTACTCAAGTAATATTGGAGGCCGCGTGTGCTGGTATTGCATGCCCAAATGACTGGAAGCGGCTTGCCAGAGCATGCCTTAGTGCAGGAGAGTACTTATTATGGGAGACAGAGTTCACTGCACAGTGTCGGGCTAAAATTGAAACAAATAGGTCTAAGAACCTGCCTTACACTTTTGATCAGTTGTTAGGAGAGGGAACCTATAAAAACACTGAAGATCAATTGGGTTATGCAAAGGAGGCCTATTTACAAATAAATGCTGCGGCGAGAGATGCTTGGAAAAAGTTACGCAATTCCAATCGTACAAAAAATCTAGTAGAAGTTAAACAGGGACCGAATGAACCTTATCTAGAATTTTTGTCTCGATTAATGGAGACTGCAGACTGCCTAGTACAAGATGAGAATGCAAGGAAGAGTATAGTTAGACACATAGCCTATGAAAATGCCAACGCTGCCTGTCAGGCGGCTATCAGACCCCATAGGAATAAGGGAGGAATCACGGACTTTATTTCACTGTGTGCTGATATTGGACCCTCCCATGTACAAGGCCTTACTTTAGCCGCCGCTCCTCAAGGAAAGACTGTTACTGATTTTCTAAAATATAGAGGTCAGCGGCATTCTCGGGATGCTAGACCCCCAGGGCGTTGCTTTTCTTGTGGACAAATAGGACATTGGATGACGCAATGCCCACGCCAGGCCAGGCAAAAGAGAGAAAAATCACCTGGCACATGTCCACGCTGTGGTAAAGGGAAGCACTGGGCTAAAGATTGCAAGTCAGCAACAAATCGCAATGGCCGCCCGTATTTGGGAAACTGGAGAAGGGGCCAGCCCCTGGCCCCGCAAAACCATGGGGCAGTCCCTCCCTCTTCTCGGCCACAAGTGCATCTTCTAACAACCCCCCAAGATCAGTCTCCGGCCTCCTCCGTGCCACCCCAGGCAGTGCAGGATTGGACCTCTGTTCCTCCACCTGCTCAGTATTGACCCCAGAGATGGGGACACAAGCTCTCCCCATGGGGGTCTTCGGCCCCCTTCCCCCGGGAGTGGCTGGATTGCTGTTAGGGCGAAGTAGCTCAGCCCTTAAAGGGATACAGATTACACCTGGCAAAATTGACCAGGATTTTACTGGAGAAATCAAAGTTATGGCCTCTGCCCCGAAACACGTGGTATCGATCCCAGCCGGTCAAAAATTAGCACAATTAATACTTGTGCCTTTACCTCCCGGGGAGACTGCTAATTCCCCATGTGGACAGAGAGGATTTAGATCTTCTGATATCTATTGGGTACAAAGCATAAAACAAGAGAGGCCTGAGATGACTATATTTATACAAGAAAAGCCCTTTAAAGGAATATTAGACACTGGAGCAGATGTGTCTGTGATATCTAAAAAACATTGGCCAGCCCAATGGCCCCTGACAACCTCTATGACTTCCCTACAGGAGGTTGGGCAAGCAACTGACCCACAGCAGAGCAGTGCGATCCTTGTTTGGAGAGATGAGGAAGGGCACTCTGGTCATTTTCAGCCATTTGTCTTGGATCATCTGCCAATTAATTTATGGGGTCGTGATATCATGGAAAAAATGGGAGTGTATATGTTTAGTCCTAGTGCTGCGGTCACTAAGCAGTTACTTGATCAAGGCCTCCTCCCCTTTAGGGGACTAGGCCGAGCAGCACAGGGGGAGCTAGAGCCACTCCAACCCCAGTCTCACCCTACGAGACAAGGATTAGGGTATTCTCTAACGGGGGCTGTAGTTTGTCCTGCCCCTCATGCTGATCCCATAAATTGGCTCTCTGAACAACCGGTATGGGTCGAACAGTGGCCTCTTTCACTAGAAAAGATCATTGCAGTACAGCAGCTGGTACAGGAACAGCTGGACTTGGGACATGTGGCCCCTTCTAACTCTCCATGGAATTCTCCAATTTTTGTTATAAAGAAAAAATCAGGTAAATGGAGGCTGTTACAGGATTTGAGAAAAGTCAATGCCACTATGGAACTGATGGGGGCCCTACAGCCTGGCTTGCCTTCACCCATGGCAATCCCAAAGGATACTTATAAGATTATTATAGATTTGAAGGATTGTTTCTATACTATACCCCTGGCGCCTCAAGACTGTAAGCGCTTTGCCTTCAGCGTCCCCTCTGTTAATTTTAAAGAACCCATGAAGCGATATCACTGGCTTGTGCTCCCACAGGGCATGGCAAATAGCCCAACTTTATGTCAAAGTTTTGTAGCTAGAGCCATTTCTTCCACTCGTGAAAAATTTTCTTCTGCTTATATTGTTCATTATATGGATGACATCTTGTTGGCTTGTTCTGACCCTATCGTCGTACGACAAGCCTTTGGACAACTAAAGCAAGATCTGAGCCTCTTTGGCCTTATAATAGCAGCTGAAAAGGTTCAGGAACACCCCCCTTTTACATATCTAGGCCATATATTAGGCCCACACTATTTTAAAAGCCAAAAAATACAATTAAAAACTTCACACTTAAGAACTCTTCATGATTTTCAGCAATTCTTAGGAGATATAAATTGGCTTCGGCCTTATCTAAAGCTCTCCACAGGAGAGTTAAAACCCCTCTTTGATCTCTTAAAAGGAGATACCAACCCTACATCCTTGCGCGAATTAAATCCTGACACCAGGAGGGCCATCCAAATTGTAGAAAAGGCAATTTCCCAGCAACAAGTGACCTATTGTGACTTTCTAAACCATGGGGAGTTTACATTTTAGCTACTTCTCACTCCCCAACTGCTGCATTGTGGCAGGATGGCCCACTTTTATGGCTTTATCTACCATCAACACCCGGCAAAGTGCTGACCCCCTACTACGAATTGGTAGCTAATCTGATACATATGTGCCGAGTGGATTCCCGTAAATATTTAGGTCAGGAACCTCATTTTATCTGTGTCCCATATAATCTACAACAGCAAGATTGGCTATTCGCCCATTGCGATTCTTGGGCCATTGCTTGGGCCAATTATACGGGGAAAATTTTGCATCACTACCCGTCAAACAAACTTCTCCAATTTGCTGCGTGTCATACGTTTCTATTTCCTTCCATAGTACAGGTCTCGCCTTTATCTTCTGCTGCTTTGGTATTTACAGATGGATCCTCTAATGGAACGGCTGCTTTGACCATTAATGGGAAAACTCAATCTTGGGTTATGGGTTTTTCCTCCACCCAAGAGGTGGAATTAGAGGCTGTTTTACAGTGTGATATGAATAAACCATGTCTCACGTAATTAAAACACTTGCAAAAACAACTGCAGGTTGGTTGCCAGTGGCTCACATCTGTCATCATAGCTTCAGGAGGCTGAGAGCTAAGAATCTTGGTTTGAAGCCAATCTGGGCAATAAGTTAGTGAGATTCTTACCTCCAATTAACTAGCAAAAAGCTGGAAGTGGAGCTGTGGCTCAAGTGGCAGGAGTGCTAGTATGGAGCACAAATGCTCTGGGACAGCATCCAGGCTCCAAGTTCAAGCCCCAGTACTGGCAAGCATGAGCATGCACGTGTGTGTGGCGGGGGGGAGGGGGAGAACTAGAAACATACTCCATGTCAGGATGCCATTCATTATAATATCCATATTGTGCTTACCATTAACAAATGACTTCATTTCAAATTCATAAAACTGAATTAAATAGAATTTTCTTCCTAATTAGAGGTAAGGATCCAAGAGGTGGAGTTAATAAAAGATCCAAGCTTACACAGCTAGAAAGTGGACCAGTACTCTCATCTTTCCACTTAAAAGAATAACGAAAGTCTGGCAAATAAATAAATCTCAAATTTTCAAGAAGGCCTACAATGACCTCCTTCGGTATTCTCATTCTCCCTGCTTCTGGCAACAATGATAACTGGAATACCTTGTTTTCACTTAACAGTGTATCAGATACACATTTGTCACCACTACCCAATCTTTACACACATCATTGAATGACTCTTCAATATCTGTTCTAAATAGCACTGTAAATGAGCTACTACTCTTTGGAGCCAAGGATGAAGAGAAAAAGGGGGCACTGCTTAAGACTATCAAGTTTTCATATAGTTGGTTATTGTGGTACAACAGAAAAATACATGAAAACATGGTAGGCATTTTTTATTTTATAACCCAGGTGTCGTAGTGCCTTGACAACTTGAATGACCAGCAACCCTTCCTCAGCAACAACCCACCTCTTCCTCACCAGACAGAGGATTTCTGAACTCTGTCTGTTCACTTAAGTCCCTTTGTACTGCATACGTGAGGAGAAAAATAGACAAAAATACAATTTTTATTTTATTCCCCGTGACTTGTTAAAAAAAAACTTCACATGCGTGACTGTCCTCTATAGAATAACAGTAAAAGTCATAGTAGATGTGTGGGTAACATCAAGATTTAGGAATATAGGTTTCATTTTCTTTGGCTCTTTCATCTCACTTTTTCTTAAAAATACAATCAAGTTATAGGGACACGGCACAAACCTAAAGGGTGAGCTGCGAGCTAGAAGCTGGTTGGTTTGCCTGGAAACCCATTTCAATGTACACAATAACTCACAGCCTTAGCCAAGTTTTCAATGAAGGCAAACATGGAACTCTCTAGGCCAAAATTCTGGAAACGCAACTGAAGAATTCCAAGTGGAAGTCTTTGTAGACCCTGAGGGGCCTATATGCTGCTTTTCATTTTGTAAAGTGTCAAGATACCTATCTCCAAGGGCCAAGAAAGCAGGATTATGTGATTTAATGAGAGAAGGCCATACTGAACCCTGGCCGAGAATACTTTGAGTTTTAGGCAACACCCCACAAATGTTCTCATTCACTTGCTTCCTTTGCTCATGCCATGAGACCATTTAGCCCAACCATCATCTGTTTCCTAATTTCACAAATGAAGTGGGCACAGGAAGCACCCAGAAGTTTCCAGAGGCAGAATAGGGCAGGATGTTTGGTTCTCTCTTCCCATACTCACAGAGTGTCCAGGCCACACTTGGATAGGTCCAGGTTGGGAATGGAGCCTCCATCCCTGCACAGTGCCCCTGGTACTTACCCTCAGAGACCCGGGAGCGGCACTGCCCTGTCATGGGGCTGTACTCCTGGTTTTCATCCGCGCACACACACAGGAAGGACCCTTCCACGTTCTCGCAGAAGGCTTCTCCACACACACCACTGAGCAGTTCACACTCGTTCACATCTGGAAAACGGAGATCAAGTGAGATGGATGCCCTGCTCCTGATGGCTCTTTATTTTTGCCAGGTACCCCCAACAGTGAGGGACCTTCCCCTCCTGGGAAGGGTTTCAGGTCATACAAAAGGGAAAGGGGTCCACATCCCAGTTCTGGCTTTAAGGACACCCTGGAGTTATGCTAGAAGCTCTGCACGAGCCTTTGACCAACTAAGTTTTGCCTTCCTTGGCTTTTCAATATATCGGGATCATAAAAGGACCCAACATTCTGCTCTCAGTTCTTAATTCAAGGAGGAATTCCAAGCATGGGCACTCCAGCAATCACAAAATCTTTAAGTTCATTAAAAAACATACACACAAAACCTTTAAACGTCTACTTACATGTCAGAATATACATTTTCTAGCAGCTCAATTGCCCATAAGTTGACAATAGAATTTGGTAGGAGGTGTTATAAATACTCAATGAAGCACAGTAATTATTCATGGGAACTAAATTGGTTCAGAAATTAATCACGTATTTTGTACTCCTTTTCAAACTCTGCTGACATCCACAGTGTAACTTCTATGTTGCTAAATATTTTTGTTCTGTGTTTAAATAAATATTGTTAAAACACAGTCAAGGAGTTTGTTTTACGAATATGATTTATTCAACATCGGTGAGTATCTAGCCTTGAAGAAAGGCATAATGTTCACTTAACCTCACTCAGCAATACTTTTTACCCTTTATGTTAGATTTTTTATTAATCATTTTCCTGTCTAGCAAAGGACCTGACTTTACTTTTAAATGTCTGTGAGTCCCATGCATTAAACATGCAAAACATTACATTGCATGAAGATATTCTGAGATGACTTAAGCAAAGTTTTAAAAATGTGACTGATTAGCCATCTCATTGAGGAAAGGAAGCTCTTTTTTACTTATGAGTCCCATTTTATTGGACAAAATATTTATGGATTATTAACTTACTTGGTATAATTGTCCCAGCTTCCCATTTCATTTTAAATAGTTATAAACCCAAAGAGACGGTTTTATTATAATATCAAATAAAGCAGAATTAGGATATTTACCCAACACAGGCAAACACAATTTAGACCAGTAACATTGATTTTAGAAATTTGCCAGTTCACATTTGTTACTTTTAGGTAAACGTCACATGAAACTTCCTTCTTTCCAACACCTATTATTTATATGACTATTAAAATTTCTCCCACCAGACTGTATGCATTTAATCAAGAAATACGTCCTAGATGACTTGCATGGCTCAAACCATATGTGAGGAATGGCAGGCCCGACCTCTGTCTTCATGGAGCTTAGAGTCAAGTCCGGGAAAGAATAAGAAAAGAAATCTCACAGCCTTCATCAAGTGCTTTGAAGGAAGGGCACAGAGCACTGTGGAAGCTGGGAACTGTGGTCCTTCCATGTGAAGGTGAGTTAGAGTGAAAGTATTTGACTCTTGCCCTGAAGAATGAGTAGGATGACAGCATGGGGCTGGGTGGACAGGTCTAAGCAGAGCGTGCAGAAGGCCAAAGACTGACTAGTGACTGATTTAGCTGTGAAACATCACACAAAACTGAGTGTGAAATACATGTTATAGCTTCTCCGCTATTCTCTTTTGAAAGAATGATAAAGACCCAGGTAAAATAACATTGATTGAGTTCACAAAATGACAGTCAAAATCCCTCTCTAAGGATGGTGTTTCACGTGCCAAATGAAATTGCAACGTGAGTCACTGCACTTCTGTGGCTTGCTAGGTAGCAATGAGCATGACGCAGGGACCTGAGTGCTACATCTCACGTGCCAACAGTGAAACAGAATTTACTCAGGGTCTACCATAGGATACATATTATTCTTAGCCCAAGGGAAAGAAAAGTCGAATCATGTGGAAGTTACAATCTTAAAGAGGAAGGCTGTGGGTGACACATGCATGTGATTAAATAATTCTCTAAAAGGTTGTGAGTGCCACAATAGAACGTGCCCAAGGTATTCTGGAAGCAGGAGTGAAATCACAGCCCCGCTGAAGAGCAGCGGGAAGGAGCAGGGAGCGTCTGAGAGACAGCATCTAAACTCAGTCTTCAAGAGTGAGTGGGATGGATCTGACCCAGAGAAGACTTTCCCAGAAGGAGAAAATGACAGCCAAGCGACTGTCCTAATAGAAGCAATCCTGATGTTACAGGAAGGTAACAGGTGAGGAAAGATGCATTGAAATGGAGATGATAAGGGTCAAATGAGGACCCATTTAGTTGAAATACAAGTCAATGTCAGATAATGTTATCAGTTGAATTTTGGTGGGAGTTGGTCTTGCATATTGGTTATGATTGTGACACTATTATGAATAGTGAATAGTTTAGAATAGTTCATATGTGTTTTGGATTAGCTGATACTTGTACTCCAAGCTACATGACTGTCTTTATAAATAATGTTTGTGACTGGGTATTAAATTTTATAATTGATTCCAAAGGAGTCACTGATATTCAAAGGATATCAAACCTCGAAACAGATGTCTTTGCCCTGCTTTTATCTAGATGGCAAATGAACTAATGCTTTAGTTGTGCATTTTCAACCCAACAAGGTACTGACTTCATCTCAAGAACCATCTGCTGTATAGCAAATGCAGTTCTTTTCTTTCTAATAAGAAAAAAAACCCTTGTGACCTTTGAAGTCTTCCATGTAATTACCTTTCTTGTCTCTCCCACGAATATTACTCTAATTGCAAGTGTGTGTCATTTTCTTCCTCGTCAACATGTGTTGGACTAGATGCTAAGATGGCTGATGACATTCTTTCCAGCCCTGCCAATCCCAGAGCACGCTGAGGAAATCTAGCTGCACAAGCAAATCATCAAGTGTACTGGAGTCACTCCTAGAAACTGAGGTGTTCACCAGCACATCTCACTGAGCACACCGTGTGAGGAGGTACATACACAGACAAACTGCCCCACGCTGCAGCCTCTGTTTCCTGCATAAGAGGATGACAGAGCTCTACGTGTCAGCTGAGCATTTAAACAGATGCCTTATTACAGACTCTCCAACTTAAAGTCGCACTTTTAGATTTCTCAAGGTCCTGTCCATTTCATACATGAAATGGATATAAAATTAGTGTTGGCTCTAATTGTGCATCCTAGTTAATATATGATGAAACTCTGCCCAAAGTTCCAGCTTAAAAATTCTTCTGCTGTTGATTGTTTTGATTCTTTTTAAAGGATCCTGTGAAACATGTTGGGGAAAAGAAAAATCTAGAAACTCACCCACACACCCTTGCCCATCCTGTGGGGCTTGAAAGCCCTGATAACAGAGGCAGCGGAAGGAGCCAGCTGTATTGTCACAAAACCCGTGACTGTCACATATAGTGTTGTTTACACATTCATCAATATCTGCAAAAAAGACATGGAACGTCAGACACAAAACACACACTGGCTAACACACACCACAAACTAATGGGTAAACAGAGGCATTCAACACACCTTGATTAGTATGAGATGACGATGTTTATAACAGTAAGGACTATGAAAACACTGTACATAAAATAGTTTGATGAAAACAGTTTAGCAGTGAAAAATGTTGGGCTCTATAAGAAAATTGTTTTTCCTCAGGAAATGTTTTCCCACTGAAGTGACTGCTAGTATTGCTCAAATGTTTTAAACTCTTTATGTCCAAGGACTGTTATATTCTCACAGGGGCAATCTGTGAAAATACTATGACCTTTTTGGTTGCAGTAAAGGCTAGAAACAGTTTTGACTGCAGAATTATGGATTGGAAAAAAGAAAGGTTTACTCAACCCTGAAGATAACCCTGGCCTTATCTATACAAACTGTGGCCTCCCATGAAGCTAAATCTGGTAACTATGGTGGGAGTGGCTATGAAAATAGAATTTTTTTGTATCACAATGATATAGCCACTCTTGAACCCTAAATGTCAACACTGCTCAAAATGATTAGCTGACTCAGAGTTCATTTTACTCTCGGTAAACTTGATGATAATGACCCTGTGCTCATTTTTCCTCTCATTAATAAAAATGTTCTTGTAAAAGAGATGTCTTACTTCTCCAAAAAAGAAGTACAAATGGTCAACTCTCCCCTTCTCCCCCCCATACACTAAAAGCAATGCTCAACATCCCTGGCCATAAAGCAAGAACAAGTCAAAATAACCCCTACACATCTCCTCACTTCAATCAGAACACTTGTCATCAAGAGCAAAAACAACAAATGTTGGTGAGGGTGTGGAGGAAAAGGAACCCTAATATACTTCTATTGGGAAAGCAAACTAGTACGACTACTATGGAAATCAACGTGGCAAGTTCTTCAAAAACTAAAAGTAGAGATACCATATGACATAGCACTATTACTCTTGGATATTACTCTAAAGGAATAAGTCAGGATATAATGGACACACTCGAATATTTGTGTTCACTGCAGTGTTACTCATATTATCCAAGTTATGGAAAAAGTCCAGATACCCTACAACTTATGAATGGATCCATTAAATATGGCACGTAACACAAAGAACACAATAGATTATTGTTAAGTGTAGAAAGCTGGCCTAAGAAGGACAAAAGTTACATGTTTTCTCTATGTGGCTGTTAGATTTGAAATACAAACACATATGTAAGTGCATACAGGATCATAGGTGTGTGTAAATGATCAATTTAAGTATGGTATATGCATATCCAAGATATCATGGTGAATCCCTTTTCAACAATAAAAATGGAATTTCACATACTAGGAAGTTGCAACTTGTCTTATTTGGTGGTGTAGGGTGAATGGAGAGGGAGAAGGAGAAAGAACATGGTCAAAATATTTTATGTACATGTGTCAAAATAAAATACAAACACTTTTGGGAGACTAGTTTGGGAAGGGTGAGGGAGAATGACAAAGGGAGTACTTATATTCAAGATGGATTATATAGCCAGGTGCCGGTAGTTCATGCCTGTAATCCTAATTACTCAGGAGGCTAGGAACTGAGGATTACAGTTGGAAGCCAGCCCAGGGTAGCAATGTCTCTGAGTCTCTTATTTCCAAGTAAGTACCCAGAAGCCAAAAATATAGCTGTGGCTCAAATGGTAGAGTGCTAGCTTTGAGCACAAACGCTCAGGAATGGCACTCAGGCACAGAGTTCAAGCCCTAGAACCAACATACACATAAAAAGATGCAATATATATATATATATATGGACATGTTAAAAAAGCAATACTAACTTGTACAGCTAATCAATGTTAATTTTTAAAAGACAGAGATTGTCTTCTGAGAAAGGGAGAATTGTGACTCAAGATTAGCTTGAGCCGAATAGTGAAAAGACCATATTGCAATCAATTAAAAACTACATGGAAAGCATGCATACTAGGATCACAGCTCATTTTGGTCCAAGCAAAAATCAAGACTATTAACAAATAATGAAAGCAAAAGGGCCATAGCTATGGCCCAAGGGTAGTGCATTTGCCTCACAAGTACAAGGCTCTGAGTTTAAACTACTGCATAAAAGAGAGACAGACAGACAGACAGACAGACTAATAGACAGAGAGAGACAGAGACAGAGGGAGAAGGAGAGAGAGCAGAAGAGAGATGGAAGGAAGGAGGAGGGAGGAGAGTTCTTTATTTTCATTTATTGATTTTCTTCTCTCTTCCTTCTTACCCACCAACACTTCCAGTTCCCAGCTCTGCTTTCTCTGCTTCTGAACTTAACAAAACATATGTTTTCAGAGAAACAAATGAAGTACAAATATGTTACAATAATGAAACCTTGGGACAAACAATAAAGAAATTACAGGTTAGACTTCACAAGGCAGGATTTTGCTTGAAGGGACTGTTAGTCATAAAATTGCATTTCTCTCTATGGGAGCTGTTAAAGTCAGATTTCTTCAAAGTTGCAGGCATTTTCTGGATGAAGGAGAAGATTTATGCAATTTCTGGCTGTTTGACTTAATTTCTTCATTTCCCAACACTGGTGCTCTCAGGCACAAATTCTGACTTACTCTTGAACTGCAAAATGTGTCACCACATCCAAACTCTCAACTCAAAAGGATGCTATCCAGTGTTTTCAGGGCGGGGCCTTTTCTTCCAGCCACAGTATTCTCCAGTATCCTCAAGTATGTCTTCCTGGCTCCTTCCCCTCCTTCCGCCAAACATGCTGCCATCACTTGGCAAAGCTCTCACTTTATCATGCTTTTGCCCATAAAATGTCCCAAAAGAAAGGTCTATACTCCTTCTCATTCTTTTCCAGTATAGCTATCCCTTGACACTTGTGGATGAATCCTCAACTCTCTTATATAGAACAACATGGCATCTGCATATAGTCCACACACATTCTCTCACAGACTAGGTTTTTTTTTTTTTTTTGCCAGTCCCGGGTTTGAGCTCAGGACTTGACCCCTGTCCTTGGGCTTCCTCAAAGCTAGAGTCCTACCACTTGAGTCACAGCACCACTTTCAGGTTTTGGTACTGAGGAATCTAACCTGGGTCTTTGTGCATGCTAGATAAGCACTCTACCATTAGGCCAAACTCCCAGCCCCTCACAGACTATTTTTTTTTTTTTGTGGAAATTGAGTCTAGCGCCTACTGCAGGTTGGGCAAATGCTCTGCCTCAGAATCTGTCTACCCAGCTCTTCCTATATATTTTCACTCATCTGTATATTACTTGTACTAACACAGCGTAAGTGTTACACTAACTTATAATTAAACTGTATTGTTTAGGAAAAAATACAAGAAACATGTCTTTATATTCAGTGTAGATGTAGTGTTTTTGGAATATGTTGACTCAGTTGGTCGAAGATGGAGATGTACAAGCAGCAGATAGAGAGGGCCAAATGGACAACTGACCACCAATGTAGACACAACAGAAACAACATGTCTGAGGGTAATAATGTTGTGACATCGTGTGAGAAGTAGCCAAAGCAATATGCATGAAGTGCTGGGGAATATGTGATAAAGGAAGGAATTGATACATGTCAACTATTACTGTCACTCCTCTTCCCCTTTCCTCCTCCATAATCTGCAGCATCATTCCCTTGCCCTGCATCCCACTGAACCTCAGACTTTGAGCAAAGGTACCCAGAACCCACTCATTAAACCTGATGGCATTTTCCAGCCAACTCGCCTTGACTGCTAAATCTAGTGAACACTAGACTTCAACAGATTCTTCCCATGTTTAAATAGTAGAATATAAATATTAATATTATGCTTTTCCTATCTTCAGCCTCTCAGAATTTCCCCTGCCCTTTTGCAACTTGAAGATAAGTATCTGCCATGCTAAGCAGATCTGCCTTGCTCAGCTCCAAAGACCACAAGCCTCAGAATGAACCCAAAGCTTTGTCTTCAGCCACAGTTCTCTAGGTATATTTTTACTCAATCTACTCTGTTGTAATTTGTTTTTTTTTTTTTGGACTTTGGGCCTGGGCACTGTCCTTGAGCTCTTCAAGCTCAAGCTAGTACTCTACCACTTGACCCACAGCTCCTCTTCCAGTTTTCTGGCAGTTTAATTGAAGATAAGAGTCTCATGGACTTATATGCTTAGGGTTGGCTTGGAACCACGATCCTAAGGTCTGTCTCCTGAGTAGCTAGGATTATAGGCATGAGCCACCATCGCCCAGCTTGTTGTAATCCTGAACAGTATCAAGTCTATATTTGAATTCATTGTCAACCTACAAATGCCTATTTCTTGACCTCAGTGAGAAGTTTCACTTCCAATATTTTTCCTGTCAGATCTTCCTAACTTGAACTGAGGACTCCACAGAAATATTTTACATTTAAACAAACAGAATCTCTCTTGCAGCATCTAATAGAAAGAAGACAACATATGTGATCTGGATGATTGCAAATGTCTCTGTAAGGCTGAGATTATAAATAACCTACTGATTATTATCTATCAAGGAGCTGACACCAATGACAACTCAGATTACTGCTAATTTTAGACTTCTGGAAGGGAAGTCTAAGAAATCATGCTTGTCTTTAAACAAAGGATTTCTTTGAAATAAATTATTTCGGAGATAGAAACTTAGAAACATTTCAATTACCACCTATGTACTGGTGATTCTTTAATCCCTCTTTCAGCCTGACCTCTGTCTTTTAGAATCACTCATCTAAGACCAATGGCCATGTTCATAATGTATTATCATTATGATCCTCATCTTACTTCCATTTCTTCTTCATCTACAAATCCACCCAGTCACCCAGTCAGCAGTATTGACATTGTCTCAGGGCCTTCACTTTCTCCTTCCACTGTACTTCTGACATGACTCACACTTACTGCTCTCCCTATCTGCATCTTGCCCCCCCCAATTTGTTTTCCACCCAAATGCTGCCAAAACACTCTTTTCGAAAGGCAATCGCATCAGTGCTACTCCCTTGCTCATATCTGTTCTTGGCCAGAGACCCACCACCACACTGCCTCTTTTGTTCTTTGGCTGCTGGCTATATGTGTGCAGCCACAGTTCTCTTATAACCTCCTCCTTGTTTTCCCAATGTACTACAGTTCTTTGAAAATACCCAGTGTGGAATTTCTTCCTCAGCTAGTACACTCTCCTTGCTTTGGCGAATCCCTCCACCCTAGGCTTTGCTCAGGAATGAATCCCATCCCTTCTGGAGCCAGCCCGAGATACCTCCTTGGAAGCACTATCTTCAGCTACTCCAGGCTGATTTGGGGGTCCCCTCCCCTGTGTCCAGAACATTTCATTCTCTTACTGTGCTTATTCACAGTGGAGAATCCTCTACAAATCCTTACCAGAAATTTATTTCTATACTGAATGTCAGGAGAGAGGCTCTTCAGACTCAAAGTAAAATCTCTAGCTTTCCTTTTCATTAATTGCGCAGAATTCCAGCAGATCTTAATTTTTTAGTTCTGTTCACCAGCACGGGAACAGAGTCACTGATCTGGAAGTGAATAAGTCCCCCCCACCCCACTCCCCACCCTCTATTCCCCTCCCTCCACTGACAAGCTGGTAATAAGTTCCTGGGAAGTGTGCAGACGGGACTTACTGTAACAATGATTCACCAAGGAAGTTTAGATGAGCAATATTTTGGATTTGAATGAATAGGGGGAAAATGCCTACTGGAAACCAGATCTTCAACAACTAATATTTTATAAAAATGATACCATGTGCCAGGACTTTGGCCTAGTGGTAGAATGCTTGCCTAGCAGGCATGAAGACCAGGGTTCGATTCCTTGGTACCACATACATAGAAAAAGCCGGAAGTGGTGTTGTGGCTCAAGTGGTACAGCTCTAGCCTTCAGAAAGACCAAGAACAGTGTTCAGGCCCCGAGTCTGAGCCCAGGACTGGCCAAAAAACATTGATATCATGTAACTCTCCACAGTATCATGTTTTCAACAATGAGTTGAGGTAATAGTGTAATGTTTGTCCCCTTTCTCTAATGACGTATGTAAAAACTCATAATTGGGTCCAAATGTTCCTTGATGGCATGAGTTCTCATCAATATTATGGACAGGTGAACACCATCCCATTTTCCTAAAGATGGATTTGGGGGATGAAACTGCATTCTGACTCATATAAATATCTGGTGGGGATTTTCCCCCTGAATGTTGAGAGTAACTAAAGTAATTTTACTTAGGGATCTATGAAGGGCCATTACAAATAAAAATAAAAACACTTAGTCATCTGTTGGAGTAACTGTCCAGCAATCTCAATGGTTGGGCCTGATAATTAGATATACTATCATTGGACTTGCTCGTTCTTCACAAATGTGTTTGCTTTGTATATTTTCCTGGACAAGGTAGGTGTGAGGATTGATGTTTCTATGGGGGGAACAAATCAAGAAAGAATTACAGAACAAAAACAGTGGGTCACTGATGTGGATTTCCCAGCAATACATTGCCTAAATGTCAGAAAGAGAAACAGACCTCAGTTCTGGATTGTTGGAACTGCCTGTAGTTCATTTTAAGAGACACAACATCACTAACGACCAACAAATCCATACTTTTCAGAGTCCTACCTGATAATCTGTTCCATAGATCAACTGTACTCCTTTGTGTAATTTTTTTTACTTACTATGATCTCTCAATGACCTAAACTTTTCCCGAAATCTAATGATTATTATCACTGGTTCTACATAGTAGAACAGAACTCCAACGAGGCACTCCAGTTCTCCAATCCAGATTAAAGCCAGACCCTTGATGTTTCCCTCACACTTAAGTAAATTAACAGGAATTTTGAAAAAGTATAGAAAAGAATCCTGACTTTCTAAAGGGGATGAATCAGACAAATGTTGCGTACTGATCAAGAGATTCAAACTGTGACCAAAGACCTTGACAATGAAATGGATCACACTCATAGAAAAGAAGGTATTTTGTGTCCATTTTGTTGACCAGCTGCCTTGTTTTCTCAAATTTAATTTTCAGGGGTTTTTTGGTAGTTGTTTTGAATTAAACAATAAGTGCATCTCTTAGGGTTAGGACCTGTTTTGGAAATACAGTATCTTGAAATAATGAGGGGGCAAAAAGTGCTTCCACTGGGTACCAGTGGCTCATGTCTGTAACTTTAGCTACTCAGGAGGCTTGAGATCTGAGAATTGGGTAGAATAGCTTGGGAAACTCTTACCTCCAATTAACTACTACAGATGGTAGAAGTGGAGCTGTGGCACAAGTGATTGAGTGTTAGCCTGGATCAAGAAAACCTTTAGGGACAGCACCTTAGCTCTGAGTGCATGTCCCAGTAGAGATACACACGTATATCAACACATATACACACATTCACACATATATCAACACATATACACACGTATATCAACACATATACACACTTCATTTACTCAGATGCTTAACTTCAATGCTTCTTTCATCAATTCCCAATCTTCCAAGTCAGGACAGAACATACCAACCCATGAGGGGAAAAGAGTGACTCATAAGTCTTCTCTGCTGCTGCAACTCTACAAAGAGGTGATGGAGTGGGAATGAGGTGCTATTTTTTTTGGTAATGAATCATTAATAGGCATATTCGCAGCTACCATGCCCTTGGGGAGAGAAATGGTCTTCCTGTTGTGAGAACATTTGTAGATGAACCATATGGCCCACTTTTCCTTCAGGGAAATTTTTGAGGATTATTCTCTTCAGCCTCTTTATGTTAAGAACTGGAAAGCTGATGCCTGGAGAGAGAAGTGATTTGCCTCAAGGTTACTCAGCAGTTAGTAGCAGAGCTGGCAAAGAAATGGCCCTCATTAAAGAAAATCTTCCTAACCCAAGTTGGTAGCTCTATCTGACATGTTGGCTTGCTTCTTACCTAGTGATGGTTATACAAGGTCACTCCTACCTTGTAAATGGATGGAACCACATACTGGAGTGTGTTCACTAAGAAATGGAAGTCAGAACACACTGCCAGTTGTTCACATAGTAACTTATAGTTTAAGCAGGGACTCCACTCTTGTCCTTAAACAAGACCTCATATCTTTGACCTTAAAGCCTGAAGCCTCAACATGACTGATATTTAAATACCAAAAGTGATGTTTCTCTAGGAAGACCCTCAGAAGAAAGCACATCGGGCACAATGGGGTGAGAAACCGAGGAAGACCCAAAGTGTTATCTAGCATTACTACTAGTGCTTGGCTTTATTCACTGTATATACCACAAAATGAAGAAAGTAAGGGAAGAGGTGGGGTGAAGGGGGGTGAGAGTGTAAAGGGTGACACTGATAAAGATGAATTATTTTCATAAACTGCTTTGTTAAATGATACCTCCTTTGTATAACTCATTAAAGATAATAAAAAATAAGTAATAACATAGACATTAAGCTAAAAAAAAAAAAGAGGAGCAGAGAGCTCCTGACCAGCTACGATTGGTTCAGTATTTTGTGCCAGATGCTTAAGAAAGCAGATGCAATAAAAAATGAGAAGGAAGGAAGGAAGGAAGGAAGGAAGGAAGGAAAGAAGGAAGGAAGGAAGGGTCCTAATATAGGAAAGGATGTAGAGTTCCTGCTCAGAAGAAATGCAGACCTCACACTCCTGACTGAAAGGAACAGAGGCAGCAAATCCTAGCTAAGAAATGGGACTGAAAGATGTTAAACCAGCAGAATGACTGCCCAAAGGAATTTGAAAATGGCATGGCTGTTGGCCCAAAAGAGATTAAAGTCTTTCTCATAGCACAGCAAAAAAAAAGCCAACGTTAAGTAGAAGATGAGCACGAGACTGAACAAAAAGAAATGAAGTGTAGCCAATAGGAAATTAAACACTGAATTTGGAGATAGTCCAGACAATACAATAGGATATTGTAGAACTTAAAACAAATGTCCACTGAGGTCTAGCAATGTGGAGGAGGCTAGAGAACATGGCCTCTGTGTCATAGGGAATTACTTGGTTCTTAACTTACACAATCTGATTATCATATTTTTAACTGACATAGATGGGAAAAACAAAACAAACATGGTAACTGTGATGGTTACAAGTCTACTGTGAATGTGAGCAGCCTAAGATAAGCCAGAAGAGAGGGACAGGGGATTGAAATCCAGCTTAGTCACGCAAGTATTCCAGAAAACAAAGAAACTTGACTAGAGACACTGTTCCCTCATCTTAAAGTGCTCAACACCCACAGAAATTTGCCTACACTATTGATCAAAAACTAACAACATGAATCTCCCGATTGGTATCTGTAAGCAGTTCTGAGTTTCAGAGAAACTAAAAAAAAAATAATCACTGTGATTTTTTTATCCACATTTTCCTTACTCATAAATACTCTACTATAAACCAGTTAAAATCACCAACATCCTAGTTATTAATGTCTTCAAAAACTGAAGGAGGCCTCTGATTATTTCTGCTTATCTAATCACTCTACTCTTCTGATTTTCTCTCTTGGCTAGATCTCTAATCTCTCCCTCAAGGCTTGGCCTTACTCGGGGCCTCATCATCTCATACTAAAAGTTCTGCAGTGGCCTTTTAAGTAGGCTTAGTGCTTTCAGTCACCCATCCCAACTCCAAATTTGTCATCCATAATGACAAAATGAAACATTCATTCCTATCAAGTAACTGTCTACTACCAAGTATCTTCTCCATGGATAGCAGCCAAAGAGCCCCAGTCACATGCCCTCTGAGCTTTGGCCATGACGGGGTACCTAAGGTACTTGATATTCCATCTGGCCATCTTCCCTCGTATCTTTTACTTTCCTTCTTCTTTGCCTTTCTGTTGGTTCATTCCATCAGGACCAAACATTGCCTTCTGTTAATAATGAAGAAGCTCCTGCACCATAATCTCTTTAGCCACAACTAGCATCTGCCCCCTACAACAGCCAGGGTTCTTGATTTTTGCACATATACCATGTTCCCTTCTCAGTTCTCATTTCCTCTTATAAGGCTCCTCTATAGAATCAGAATCAGCTCTTGGTAGGGACAACACACCTAAATGATTCTTCTTGGTTGTCATCTTAGTAGAACTCACTGCAGTTGACCACGTTTTTGAAGCATTTTCTCAGTTTCTTTGGTCTTCTATTTTGTAGGTCTCCTAATGGTATCTGAAACCCTCCTAACCAAACTTAATGATTTGACTTGTAAGGGCTGAGGTCTTCCAGGGTTTCGTTTTGTGATTACTTTTCTTCTTCTATGATTTCTCCTGTTGCTTTTATCTAGTCTCATGATTTCAGATACCATCTATATTTAATGTCTCTCAGCTGATCTTTAAAGTCCTAGACTTTTCTAAACAGACTGTGATCCAATTGCCACCTGACACACCCACAATATAATAAGTCAGCATCACCCTTGAACTTTTTGTTAAATTCCAGTATTTGGGCTTAACATTAAAACCTTGAATTTTCACTTATGGCTAGAGAGTGAAAAACAACCAAACTGAGCCAAGCTTCCACCTGGCATTTTGCTGGTTGGAAAGAGAATCCTACTGACTTTTCTGCCTGGGCTGGCTTTGAACTGTGATCCACCAGGTCTCAGCTTCTAGAGTACCTAGGATTACAGGCATCAATCAAACACTAACAACAAACAGCTCAAATAATTGTCAATTAAAATAACAACAACAACAAATTGCTTCATTTTTGCTGTATCGGCAAATAGTACCACCAGATACCTACTTGCTAAAAGTCAGATGCTATGATTAGCCCACTCTCCTCCTTCATGTTCTACATTTAGTCCAGCATTACCTTCCAGTCTAGTTCATCAGGGTCTACCTCTTAAAACTTAGTATTACTGAGTTGTTCATTTATCATAAGTACAATGTCAGTACTAGAACATCAGCAACTTATGTCTAACCTGAACTGACTATCCTAGAGATACTCTGAAATTCTCTCTGGCCACTCTAGTCCCACTTCCAAACAGCATTCTGCATTAAAGAAGCCTTAAAATATAAATACCACGGATAAGCCTAAAAACTAGGATGTTAAATGAAATAGCCAGGTATAAAAAGCCAAGTTCAGTCATCTGTAGAATTTTAAAAGGCTGTAGTATTACATGATATCAAATGTTACTCCACAAATGGCAAAATAAAAAGGAATGAGGTAATCAGGATATAATTTCAGAGGTAGAGCACCTATCTAGCAAGTTCAGCCTGACTTCAAACCTTAGTGAAAAACTAGAACAAAGAATTTCAGAGTCTCTCACACGCACACTGCTCTCCCACGGTGCAATCACTGCCTGCTTTTCTGAATCATTTGAAGCTAATTGTAGACATAATGATCCTTGACCCTAGAAATTGTCAGCATGTGTTAAACCAAAACAAAGACCATTACTGTGTGGCCCTCCATATTAACCAATGTCAGGAACAGGCATGCTCACCAATAACAAGAACCTATCCTGCATGTCCAGAGAACATCACCAATGCCAGGCAGTCTCCATGGATTCTACGCCACCCTTCAATACACAGTGGTTCTTGAATTCAAAAGTGGCTCTTTATGATCATATTGGCAAAATAAAAATGATTAATTGCTCAATATGAATATCCAAATGAGGATACCATAGCAATTCTTATCAACTTCAATTACAAACAAGCAAGTGAACAAGAATTTAAACACACAAGCCATAAAAACTCCACATAAATTCTTCCAAATGTCTTTTAAACTACCAAGTGTTTTTGCCTGTAAAGCTATGTATTTTTCATTCATGAAGCTCTGGAGATTCAGGCTCCAAAGTGAAATTTTCTGAGTTGTGAGACTGTGTTGAATGAAAATGAAAAGCACTTTGGTCCCAATCCTTTCCTGAAACTAGGAATCACCCGTGGGGAAGTGGAGAGCGTTGTCTGACACAGGACAAACTTTCTCCAGTACACACATAGAAATTATCCATAGTATTAATGCACCTTCTATCTGGCAAATATCATGTAACTCTTACTAATTACAATAAAAAAAAGAAATTATCCATAGTTCCTTCCATCAGTGAAAGTTAATACCAAGTGAATGTTTCATATTCTAGTTCCAGATTCTAAATTGAACTTCTGGCGCATTTTATTTCCTTTCATACATTGTTAAGTTAAACATTATAGATAAACAATTGGGGATTACAATTAAAAACACAAAAAACAAGGATAAAATAGGCAGGGAATTTGACCTAATTAACAAAGTTTGACAGTCTAGATTAGAAAACAAAACTTGCAAACCACTTAAAAGAGAATTAATATAATAAGAAGGTGGAGGTAAGAGAAAATAAGTATTGACAGCTACAGTTTACATTGGAAGGGACAAAAAGCATCTAAAAAGGACAGCCCCCTGGGGAAAAATGACAATTCTATACTTGATCCTACCGTAAGAAAACATTTAAAATTAAAGCTAGCCAACTGAAATAAAGAACTGGTAAATTTCCAAAATAAGTAACTTATTTAATAGGTAGATAAAACAATCATCAGGGACACACACATGTTGAACTGTGTAACTTATAGACTGGCCCTAGTTGACCCATGCCTAACCATGCAACATCATTTTAGGTGCACATCGAAGGTTTACTAAAACTACCAGTGTAGTTTAGTGTAGTTTCTGGGCCCTTACCAATTTCATGGACTGAAGTTAGAAGACATTGACTAAGCACAGTGCTATTAAGGCAGAAATCAGTAACCAAAAGGACACTATAAAGTCCCCAAATATCTGAAAATAAAGCAAAATATTCCTAAATAACTCAAAGAAAAAATAGATATAGACCTTTGTGTCCAGCTATGTGTCAAGAATAGCAAAGTGCCAATATAGAGTGCCTGGGTCCCAAAAGCATAGACTCATGCTAATACACTCACAATACTACACTGAAACTGCTAGAAACCTATTAGTAAGTCATCATATTAGCAGAATATTGAAACAATATAATTAGTTTAACAGATGAATAAAAGGCATCTATTAAAATTCAAAAGTATTCATGATTAATGAAGCAGAAGTGGAAAGAACATCTTATAAAGAGTTTCTACTTTTATGGAATCCATGGAAAATATCACACCAAACAAAAAAACCAACTAGTTCCATTGCACAAAGTAAATGGCAGAGTGCTTTGTCTAGCAAGTGCAACACCTGAGTTTAAATCCCAGTGCTATATTAAAGAAAGAAAGTGGATGGAGGGAGAGGGAGAGGGAGGAGAAAGGGAGGAGAGAAATGGAGGAACAAAAGAAAGAAGGGAGGAAAGAAGGAAGGAAGGAAGGGAGGGGGAAAGAAGGAAAGGAAGGGACAGAGGGAGGGAGGGAGAGAGAGAGTGAGGAAAAGCAGGTTAATATTTTCCCCGTTGAGATTAGGAATAAGACACTTTGAACAAGTATTGTAGTAGAGGTCTTAGAAAATGAAGTAAGATATAAGGTAGAAGATATAATTACCAGAAGAGAAGAAATAAAAATAGAACTACTTGTATAAAATAAATTATATACAGAAATTCTAAAAGAACCTGCAGATAAACAGAATTAACAAGTGAATTTAGCAAGGTCATAAACATGAGACCAATACATGAAAATCAAATTTAGCTCCATATGCTGTTAACCATTAAAAGTATGAAGTTTGCAACGCTATTCATAGCAATATAGGGCTTGAACTCAGAGCCCAGGTACTACCCCTGGCCTCTTTTGCTCAAGGCTATTGCTCTACCAGTTTGAGCAACAGTGCCACTTCCAGTTTTCTAGTGGTTCACTGGAGATAAGAGTCTCACGGGGGCTTTTCGGCTCAGCTGGCTTTGAACAGTGATCCTCAGATCTCAGCCTCCTGAGAAGAGCTAGGATTACAGGCGTGAACCACTGGCCCCTGGCTGCAAGTTTTGTTTTCTCATCCAGACTGCCCAACTTTTTTTTTATTGTAATTAATAGAAGGGTTACATTATATTCGCCAGACAGAAGGCGCATTACTTCACATACATTGATACCCTTTCTCATGTCTTGGTCCCCATTTCCCTTCCCTCACCTCACCCCTCATCTTGTTTTCCCCACTTCCTATCCAATTTCAAATAACCAAATACAAATATATCCAATATATCAGATAACAAAGTGAGATACTGTAACAATAGGAGATAACCAAGGGACAGCAAAGGAGATGAGAGATAACATAGTACATTAAGGACAACAATCATTCATTATATGACTTTTGTTTCTATATCCTAGAGGTCCTTTCATTTAGCGTCATACTGTATGGCCTTATGTATCTAGGTTTTGCTCTATTGCAAATCTCTGCTAGGAGAGCCCAAGGTTTCTACTGATTATGACAAATGAGGGAAACCATTGAGCCTGTGTTCCTTGGAGTCTGGCTTACTTCACTTAAAATGATTTTTTCTAAGTCTTTCCATTTCCTAACAAATGGGGCGATGTCATTCTTTCTGACAGCAGCATAGAATTCCATTGTGTATAAATACCACATCTGGTTGATCCACTCATCAACTGAGGGACATCTGGGTTGGTTCCATATCTTTGCTATGGTAAATAGTGCTGCAATGAACATCGTTGTGCTAGTGAAATTAACTTTGTGATTGTCTTAAATACTTCAAAGTGTCCTACATTTTGTTTAGGTATTTCAGTTCTTTCTAGTTCTCATTTTGGACAAGCTTTTAAAAACAAGCAGGATAAATGTACAGAAGAACCTCTATATTACTCAAATGAAGGCCAAATAGAAAGTTCTTGTGAATGAAGTCACATTCAATTTACCACCTGTAATAAAAGGGGGAAAAAATCCCAACCAGCACATCAGGTTTCACATTTCACACTGAACTGGTAAGCTCATTTTGTGAATGACCAAGAAAATGGGGAAAAGTAGTCTTTTCCTTAGTGAGGGAGTTCCAGAGGCTGCGGGTTTGTATCTGGAAAGGTTTTTGTGTCACTACATAGCTTGCAAAGCATAGACTTAGGATGAGCAAATATCTTCTTATCCTGAAAACAGTGATTCAGGGTGAACCCAAGCGGGACTCGGCTTGGAGAAGTGCTACACATGCAACAAAACCTTGATCTTACATATGAGCATTTAAAGCCAAACACGAAGCTCTCAAGAAAAAAATCCAGAGTGACCTGACATACAGTATATGCTTTCTGAAACTTAAACTACTTGGCTTTGCTTTTCAGTAAAGCAAAACCTTTAAACACAGTCTGTCATCGGAGCTACTTTAGAGAAACAAAAAAAGAATCCAAAGTGTATTTCTGAGTTCATATAGGCATGTTCTTCTTGTCTTCCCAACAAGGGTGATAGAATACTGCATGAAAATTAGAATACATGCAGGCAGGTGCCACTGGTTCACACCTATAATGCTACTTCTCAAGAGGCTGAGATCTGAGAATCACAGGCAAAGCCAATACTACAAGGAAAATCTTTGAGACTCTTATCTCCAATCAATTGCTGAAAAGGCAGAAATGAACAGAGCTGTGGCCAAAATGGTAGAGTGCTAGGCTCCTGCCAAAAAGCTCAGGAACAGTGCCCATACACTGAGTTCAAGTCTCAGGAATGGCATGCACACCGCCCCCTCTTACCCACCCTAGAAAATGCATGTGAAGACGATGGAATTCTATCCTTCCATCAGAAAGAATGACATCACCCCATTCGTAAGGAAATGGAAAGACTTGGGGAAAAAAATCATACTAAGTGAAGTAAGCCAGACCAAAGACACGCAGGCTCCACGGTTTCCCTCATTTGTAATAATTAGTATATGTCTAGGATAGTCCTAGCAGAGGATCACAATAGTTCAAGAGATATGTGCATATGACCACATAAAATTATGCTAATTGAGATGAACTCCAAGATATGGAAACAAGAGGTTTGTTGTTGTTAATGTCCTATGTGAAGTTATTTCTCCCCCCCCCCAATTTACCCCTTGTTGTTACTGTTTGTTTGTTTTAATTTGGGTGTCCTGTGTCTTATATGTACATAACTTTACAATTAAAGAAAAAATCCCCGACAAGCTCTATCACCATACAGGGGAACAATTTACTCAAGGATTTCTAAACAAATGAGCAGATTCAAGAGCAGAGCAGAAACTAAGCTTGTTAAAGAAATACCTACAATCGAAGAGTATTGTTATCAACAAGAGCAGAAAAGACACATGTGGCTCTATTGCTACTTCTTTATTGTCAGAATTGAGACTTCTCAAGGAAGTCTCCAGATTACTCAGAACTCAAACATACTGTAGGGCCTATTACTACGCTTAACTGAACCATTATGTGTTCCAAGAGTCTCAAAATAAATACATATCTTTTGTTTATAGCAAAAAAATGCAAGTGAAAAAAAGGTTATGAGAGGATTTGAATTTGCTGTGGGAAAGAAATATTTCTAAAAACTTAAATGAAGAAAACAAGAAGCCTTTAAAAATACAAAAGCACTTTCCTAAGCTAGGAATAATAATTATTATGTGATGAAAGCCCTCCAAAACATAGCCTTTTACCTTTATTATTAATAAATTCCATTCAGGGACAGGTCTTCAGAAAACTAATGGAAAGCATTCTGAGCCCCAACTGCAATTTTTTTCTATCACAATTACTCACAAAAGATAATATATATGGAATGTATATTATTCTTATGCCATTACCAATTATTTTGTGGGTCATGGGGCTTGACCCTGGGCACTGTCCCTGAGCTCTTCAGCAAGGCTACCATCCTACCCCTGGGCCTGGGAATTGTCCCTGAACTCTTCAGCTCAAGGCTATGGCTAGATCATTCAGTCAAGCCCTATTTCCCATTTTCTAGATGTTAATTGGAGATAAGAGTGTCAGGTACTTTTGTATCCAGGCTGGCTTTGAACCTTGATCCTCAGATCTCAGCCTCCTGAGTAGCTAGGATTACAGGCATGAGCCACCGTTCCCAGCTAGCTTTATGTTTTTATAGAGGGGAGGGGTAGTTAAGAAAATATTTTATTATCAATTCGGAGCTTGCTGTCCATTTGCTCTTTTTCTAGAGTCTTTCTTATGCTAAGAGATGTTGCCAGTGACACTGGAAGAAAGCTCCAAAGGTAGGCCAAAGGGATCAAACCCTTGATTCATCTTTTTGACACACAGATCCCAGAGGCAATATCAAATCAGCCAAAAAAATTCTCATTAATTTTTCACTATTCCAATTTTTCTTTCTATATTCAAAGAGAAAGCCAAGAAAGATCAATTATGAAACCACAGAGAATACACAGTTAACTAGAAATAATGGGTCCAATGTTCAAGTGCAAATTAGCACTGGTGCTGGGTAGCAGTTTACTAGCAGTGCTCACATGAGATGATTTCAAACTTCAGATATTGTGAATGGAGAGTCAGTCATATAAAACTCTTATAAATTATAAATATATAATGATTTCACCATCTTGCCGTCAGTTGCCACTCACGGGAAAACAAAGGGTGAACAAGTAATCCTGAGAGGAACAGGCACTACCTTTACCTGATTCTTTTCTTTTCTTTCCTTTTTTGAAACAGTGGAGCTGGTCATTAAAATCAACCCCTTTCCATTGGAAAGTTCAAAACAAAACAACAAAAACCACTCAAGTTTGTCTTCTTTCAACAAATTTTTCAGCTTCAGCTCTTCAAATTACTAATACCCTACAACATTTGGGGCCAAGCAGGCAGATGTAATAGATTATTGTGTCAGGAGACCTCAGCATTCTACTCGGATAAATCATTTTCCAAACTACTTCTTTGATGATAGAAAAGTTCTACCTCTATGCCACGGAACCTCCAGTTTCCCTGGAACACTGTCACCAAAGGTCTTATGCTTTTGTTCTACACCATTTACAGAAAACTTTACAAAAGGTCTCACCAACAACCACCCTTGCTCCTGTGTCACTATTCTTAGATTTGGCAAAGTTGCCTTTCCTATGTTTTGAGGGTTCCTGACAAACATATAAACAGACTGAGCTTGAAGCTACATTCTGGTATCACTGTTCTCTGTAAGCTTCAAGAAACTGGCTCTCTTCACTAGGTGATCTGTTACATTTTCCCTTTTGGAAACCAGGAGTGGTTTATGGTAAATGCCTTAAAAGGTTATGGAATTAAAGTCTCTACAGCACTTTAACAATAGACTCAGAGAACTCTGGGTAAAGTGCTACAGGAGTCAGTGTTCTACCTAGATGTTACAAGACTTTCCCCTGTTGACCTTGTGCTCTAAAATTCTCAATTGATATTAGAATTATTTTGAAAACTAGGAGCAGAAACTTCTCATCTCATATGCCCATCCCAAGGATTATTTTGAAAAGTGAGAAATAACATCATCACTCAGGAGGAAGCAAAATGCCAGGGAGGAATATGGAATTTAAAATGAAAGCTTTTAATTTTTTTCCTTTCCAATGAAAAATAATACCAGAAATGTGTCTGGGTATTAAAAATACTTTTTTTTTAAAAAAAGAGCAGTTTCAGATTCCCAGAAAAATTATACAGAATTTCCTTATCCCCCCTGGCTCTCCACACTCGATTCCTTAGCTTCTCCCTTTCAAATTCATAATTCCAAATTCTAAGGGTAACACTGAGGAACCTCCACAGACCCATCACTATCAAACAAAATCCCTGGTCTGCACTGGGCCTCGTTTTTCATATTGTACTCACACATTTTTCACTCCCCGGTCTGGATAAAAGGATTCATGCTGGCCATGGAAGATCGCTTTCTGAATATAAATATATACTATAGCCTATAGGTACCATTTGCCTACATAATCCTGCTTCCTTTTATACAATGCAGGTGCCACAGGGACAAATGGTGTGTGTGAGCTCAATGCCTCATCTTCTAGCTTTCTGTTGTGCTTTTCCATGGATTTGACTGCTCAGACTGGCTTCAATGCACTATCCTCAGATCTCAGCAGGCTGAGGAGTTGGGATATAGACCACCAACAATTGCCTAAGGACTGTGTGTGTGGTACATGTGTTACTTCCAAAACAGTGCCAGGTATCAGGTAGAAATACAGTAAATACTTCAGGGAATGAACAAATGATTAGAAGTTGCTTACTCCCTTTTATTTCCCCCTCTACCATAACTTCAAGCAACACTGTTCTCATGTGAATCAAAGTGCTCACCCTTCCAGGTGTCACATGCAAGTAAGGGCAAGAAAGGAAAGAAGCAGAAAGAATCCTCTTATTTCACAGAACAATCCATGCCATGTTAGAGTCTGCCTCTTCATTGTAGTCCAGTAACTATGACCAGATGCTGAGAACGTCCAAGCCCTAGGGAATCAGGAAAGCCCCTCCCTTCTGCTGTCTTGGGGTTCATATGCACTCATTGGTGTGTGTGTGTGTGTGTGTGTGTGTGTGTGTGTGTGTGCGCGCGTGTGTGTTGGCCTCAGCATCAGCATAAGCTACACCTGGTTTAACTAGAGGTTCAGAAGGAAGCCAGTGAATGCAAAGTGTGATCAGAGTCCCAGCCACTTCTCAGTATGAATTCAAGTTCTATGCACATTAGCGCCACTGTTAAATCCAGGTCACATGAGCTGGCTCTGTCCTACACCACAGCCAGAGGTAGAATCAGGACAGAGCAACAGAGTCCTAAGTTGCAGACTAAGTCCAACAAAAGAAAATTTGGACCAATTTAGTATATTGGATTAAGCTCTACAAAAAAAAAAAACATTGACAGCAGAACTTATTTAAGAAACAGAATAACATCCCTAACAACTGGGGAGATTTCTTATTATGTTACCATATATCCACATAATAATCCAAATTACCTATTTTATTACTTGTAAAATTGACCAGGTTTTGGAATAAGATCACATTAGCCCCATATCAAAGACAGCAAATTCAATGAGCCTGGCAATTTACAAAGCATTAGCAGTTTTCAAAAAGCACATTAAAAAAAATTACAAGTCTTTGCCAAGTCAATGACCAGCAGAATTAGAGCTGTAACTAAATTAGAGCAATTTTGTAACTCTCCAGTGGTAGGCCCTAGTCTTTTAAGAAATTACAAAATTAAAGAAAAATGCATAAGTACAAAAGACAAAATAATGTGAATATATTGCATGTGTTATATTTGTCTACAACAATAGCTTTGATGAGTGAGCACTTGGTACAACGTTAAACTTTTTCTGAATGTAGCTTTGCATGGCAGAACCGCCAGCCATTGTCACTGGGACTTTCTCAGGGGAGAACTTTCATGACTCACAGTCAACCTGTGTCTGAGTGGAATGTAAGGATTCTGCAGATCTGTTCCTCTGGTGACTTAGGTTAGGATCCTCCGTGGCCAGGCCACAGTGAGCTCTCTGTCAGTAGTATGCCTTCATATAGTCCTCTAAGAGCTCTACCATGTCTTCTAAGAGCTCTAGTCTTGGAGCTCTAAATATAAACTTCACATAAAATGTGAACCACTGGAGCATGGATCCCTTGTAAATCTCTCATCGCCTACATTATTATGTTGCCTTCCTCCATTTCCCAACTTGTGACTCCTTCCAATCCCCCTCGTTCTGTGTTCTTGGACCCCCACCCTCTTCTATCTCTCTTCCATTCGAAGCCAAATCTGGCTTCCATGTTTTGTCTGCTCAGCAGGATAATAATTTCAACAATCTCCTGCTTTTTATAAGACCAGTTTATTCCTCCCAATAGAATAATTGGTTTCAGCTGAATCTGGGTGATGGTCCTTGGCGGAGCTCCATGGGGTGCTAGCTGGGACAGCAGACACTTCTTGGTGCAGGAGTTCTTTAGAGCAAATACTTCTAGGCCTAGACTAGGACTTTCACTATAAGACTTCTTAAAATATAGTTGGGTTTTAATAACATACATTCTGAAATTTTGATTACAGGAACCTTCTCAAGTTTTCTTTAAAAATGGTTTCAGCCGGGCACAGTGGCTCATGCCTGTAATCCTACCTACTCAGGAGGCTGAGATCTGAGGACCAAGGTTCAAAGCCAGCCCAGGCATATTAACCTCTAGAAAATTGGAAGTAGGGCTTGGCTCAAGGGTAGGGTGGTAGCCTTGAGCTGAAGGGCTCAGGTACAGTACCCAGGCCAAGTTCAAGCCCCATGACCCAGAAAATAATACTTTGAATGTGATATTTCTCCCTTTATTAAACCATGCTAGATCATCAAGAGTGTGAATCTTATGAGAAGATCAGTTCTGTAGTCCTGCATTACAAATGGGAAGCAAAGATTTTCTTCATGCCTTGGGCTTGATGACCTTGTAGGTCATCAATACTAATAGGTAAGAAAATATATTAGCTTAAAGCTAAGGTAATTAGAGAACCAATTCTAGGAATTAATACAGGGGCCTGTGGCTCATGCCTATGATTCTAATTACTCTTTATAAGGATGATATCTGAGGATCTTTGTTCAAAGCCAGATGGGATAGGAAAGTCCATGATAATTATCACCACTTATCAACAAAAAGCCAAAAGTGGAAGCTGTGACTCAAGTGGGAGAGTCCCAGCCTTGGGCTGAAAAACTAAGTGACAGTACTTAGGCCCTAAATCAAGCCCAAGTACTGGGCACCAAAGGAAGAAGGGGAAGGAGAAAAAGGAGGAGGAGGAGGAGGAGGAGGAGCAGGAAGAAGAAGAAGAAGAAGAAGAAGAAGAAGAAGAAGAAGAAGAAGAAGAAGAAGAAGAAGAAGAAGAGAGGGAGGGGGAGGGGGAAGGGGAGGGGAGGAGGGGGAAAGAGGAGAGGGAAGAGGAGGAGGAGGGGGTGAAGAGGAGGAGGAGGAGGGGGAAGAGAAGGAGGAGGAGGGGGAAAGAGGAAGATGAAGGGAAGAGGAGGAGGAGGAGGTGGAGGAGTAAGAAAAAGAAGAAATCTCTGTGCTTAAAGCTATGGAGAAATCAAACAAGCCATTAAAAAAAATAAGCAGATGAATCAAGATGCTGTACACAAAGCACAATCAAAACAGGCAGAGTCTCAGTTACAGCAGGAAAGGCATCATGGTGCGTAACATGTACCTGAATTCCTCCACCCCCATACATTTTTACTGTTAATTCAGTACACCTGTGAGTATTTCCGCCATCATAACCTTGGGTCATCTGATTTGTAAATCCAGCCTCCCCTAGGCTATGCTTTCTGGCTCAAGTCTCCTTGATAGACTTTGAGGCCTTAAATTTTGAGTTTCCTCTGAGCATCTTAGAGCCTTTGCTGGTTTAAACAGAAAAGCAATCTACTTGCAGCTTAATCACACATTAGTGAAAGATTTCTGATGGTTTATCTCACCTTCACATGTGCGGCCATCTGCGGAGATGGAAAAGCCCTGTTGGCAGACACAGTGGAAAGAACCCTCTGTGTTCAGACATTCCCCTTGAGGACCACAGAGTCCCGGCTGCTCACATTCATTAATATCTGGAATTGAAAAGACAGTTTCAGATGTTTGAGAAAAGCTCTTCTGTTTTTCATAGAGATCATACACCCTGAGCAAAATCTACTATGACATGACTGGACATTTACTTACTTTCTTCAAAGAAGTGACCCCAGGGCAAGTTCAATTGTCAAGAGAGAGAACCTACTCAAGGTGACTTCTATAAAATAGTCAATGTTCAAACATTTCTAGGTACAAAGGCTCAACTCACAGCTGCCCTTATCATAGGTGTATTGGAAGTATAAGGACACTAGACTAAACTCTGAGGAATAATCATCAGTGACAACTCTTGTTCTCTGTCCTCTCCCAATGTCTTTGCACAGCTGTCACAGCATCGTCATATCCTGCCTCTCCACTGGATGTGGACTTCCTAAGGATAAGACAGAACATGTCTTATCAATAGTATTTGAACCATAAGTATCTGAATCAGTACATGAAATAAACTTCTATCTATACTTCATTGAAAATGGGTAACAGAAATAACACACAAGAAAAACAAGGCTAGGGCCAGGGAAGTTATTATTTGTATGGTTCTAGGATGATTAAATCAGTGAATGAGGGATAAGGGCTTAGCACATAACCAAAGGTGAAAACATGACAGCCATCATTAGGAGACTGATGAACCGATCAGGTGAGAGGTGACCTTGTGTGAGTATCTCATGCTCTGATTGTCTTCAGTGTAAATACTTTCCAGGGTAAAGGGCATGCGGCATCTCTAAATACACAGAGGGCTCCTAGTAAGTGACATGTTCATTCAAACCAGCTCTAACTGTATTGGCTAATTGTGCCTAAGATGACAACTCAAGGTTCCCTCAATGCTACTGATGCCCACATTGTCTGTGCATTGTATTTACATGGCTGGTTTACTCATCTGTGTTCCTCATCATTTGTCTGGGCCTTGAGAAGAAAGACTGCACATAGGAGCTCAGTTCTTCTGGAAGTACTGAGTTCAGGACTTTGAGTTTGCTATGTAGACTCACTGCTACTGAGCCAAGCCTCCAATCAGTGATCTCAGTTCTTAATCCTTGCTACTCTACATCCATAGTATCTTATGATTGACCACACTTCTCAGTTACATTCCTTCTCTATTACTTAAACAGCAGTTTATATAGGTTCTATAGGTTCTCTTAGCTAACAAAAATGATCACATAACTGTGGTACTATCACAATAGTTGCGCTAAGGATGTTTCTACCTTCCTGAAGTCTCCTGGTCCTCCTTTTATCTCTTACTAAAGGGGTTAGACTTCAACACACCTGTTAGAAGTCCACCTCTGCTTCAGTTAGAATGCCTTCTGAACGCTTGATATGAGCAGGATGATTACACTGGGGACCTGGACAATTTGAAGCCCACACTGGAGCAGAGGATGCCCACGAATAAATAGAAAGCTTACTGAAATCCCAGAAAAGGCAGATATAATGGGTACTCTCTAGCGACTTCTTGAGCATGTGGAGCCATCAACCCAGCAGTCCCCTTCTCCAGTGACGTTACCCCCTCCTTGTGGTACCCAGAATCCCCTATGGCTGCTGTCATCTTGGTGCCTTCACTGTGTAACAGAAATCCTGGAAACGGGTGATTTATCCTCCTCTCCTTTTGAATTCAAAGCTCTCCACCCTTTCATCTGCCATGATATTCAGATTATTTGGCCTACCTACCACCGAGTTAAATAAGAAACTAAGCAGGAATAACAATTCTCCATTTCTTGTTATTGTTACTCTTTTGGGGTAGCTCAAGGAAGAGCAATGTATCATTTCAAACTTGTCTGCTTGCCAATATGAGTTTACCCTATGAAAATCACCACTTCCTTTGCAAAACCTCTGGAACTTGTTCATTTTCTATCTACTGAAATCCCTGTCTTCAGTGTTTTTTCTTCCAACTTGCTGTTTTGAGTTACCTTCATCTAGACAAAAGGTGCTAGTGGCCTGTGCCATGTGTGTATGTATGCATACATATATACATACATATACATATACATTCATCTTGTCAATTTGATGACTTCTAACACTTCTTCCTTATTTGGAATTTCAATGTAGTTCTCTAAAAATTACCTGCCGTATAAGTGCATGAGGAGGGCTGTGCACAAAATTCTCACTACAAAAGAAGTCTTTTAAGGAAAAGGAATTACAGGAATATAATTGAGGGGGTAAGCTTTCTTAAAGAACACTGTATGCGTCTATGGAATTATCACAATGAAACTCCTTGTACTACTAATGTATGCTCTAAAAAAAAAAAGGCCAAAAATGAAAGAAGTCATTGATTAACAAATAACTGTCTAAAAAGTTTGATGACAGAAACTGAAAACAAATTCCCAGACTTTTTTCCAGGAAACTGCTAAGAAAGAACAACATGAGTCTCTGGACCCAGAGAAACATATGCATTCAATTTGGATTGCACTTATTGAAGCATTTCTCAGCTATGCAGCTAGTAACTCCCAGCCATAAGCCAGACTCTATTCGAGTTGGGTTTTTTCATGGGTCCGAGATTCCACAGAAATTCACCATTTGGCATATGTAGGTTAAAACGTGAAACTGAAGTGTATTCTGAATCTCCAGTGCATGCTGCCACATTCCTAAAGACACTATTAACACGGAATTTCCATACTGTCTGCACATCATCGTGAGTTTCTCGGGGCAAAGAAAATGTTAAACACACTTCTGACTGGAACTGTCTTCAGAATATTGGGCAAGGCTGCTAGAGTGTAGGTCTGTCACACATGGTTCCTCAAACATATGAAAACCAACTTTGAAATCTGTGCCTATCTCCAGAATGCTGACAAAATTACAGGATCAGAGAAAAGTAGGCTACTACCTCCAAACAATGTGGAGGGGGACAAAGCTGCCTCTAGTGATAGAGCAAAAACACAGCCTTCAAAGCAAGGACAGGCTGTGGATAATGAAATAATCCATACAGTTTCTTTTACTTTTCTTTTCTTTCCTTTTTCTGTACTGGTGATTGCACCTAGGGCTTCACATTTTCCCACATGAGCTACACCCACAATTATTTTTTTTAATTTAATTTTGTTTTTCAGATAGAGTCATGATAACTTGGTCTAGCTTGAACTCAAACTTATAACCCTTCTACATCTGCCTCCCAAATGACTGTGACTACTGGCATTTACTGCCAGGCCCAGTGTATATTCCCATTACTCTTTAAACAATACTAACAACTGCCTCATAGATGCCTCTGATTTATTTGGATATAGTTTCCAAATGTACATGGTATTGTATTCTGGAAAATAGAATAATAAATGTGACATTTATTAAATAATAAATACATTTATTAAATGATAAATGTGAATGAAATCAACTTATTAGTGTCTGATAGCAATAAAGACATGAATTTTTGGTACAATCATAATTAGGAATCTATATCAAACCACAGACAGATACACAGTTCAATGTACTGCGAGAACACAGTGCAATGAGTGTATCAGATGACCAAGTTAGCTCCAGGCCATGGAGAAGTTAAAAAACAGAATCTGCAATATGAAATCTTGGTTCATTTATATGAAGACATGGTTTTACCTTTAGTTGGCCAAAAGGAATTAGAAAAGAAAATAACACTTTTAGGCCAAAAAGTCTATAATGAAAACCAGGATTCAGGTTTCTTAGTTTTAGAGTCTTTTTTCATCTCTTGGCATTTTTATATAAATCAAGATTAATCTTGTTTAAAACCCTCAAATGGAAATGTTCTCACAGAAATGTACAGTTCAAATGTTCCTTTTTTACTGCCCCAAATTCAAGCATATTTAAGTTCTACACTAGGGAAGTTGAAATTTTTAAACTCACTGCAATTTGGTAGCAAAGAACAAAAATATATCAATGTATCTACATGTCAATATCTCTCTCATTGTATATGCAAAGAAGTATGCATCAATATATATCCATTTCTCTAACAGTAGTATTTTAATCTTGGGATAAGTGACAGAATAAACTAAAAAGAAATCAATCTCTACTCCTTATGAAAGAGGAACTTGCTGATTAACTCAGGACAAAATAAAATGAATGTTGCAAGAATGAAAGAAATACCAGAAGTACTCATCACATAGTAGATATTCGGTTTAAGTTATCATGATTGGCCTGATTAAGTTGTATTGGTCTGCTCTTCCTGAGACCACGTCTTTCACATCTCTGTGATATACAGATATAGTGTTACATTATCTTAATATCCATCTTACATAAATAGGCTCTTCTTCTTCTAAGACATGGTAATCTAGGACATGCGTGAACAGAAATAATTAATGGCAATCCAGAATCTTTTAAAACTATTTGTATTCAGTATAAATATATAAGGAATATCTCAAACAATCTTTTAGTAGTTTGAGACACAGTGTACTGCTGTTTGGGAGAATAAATGCTGATAGCACACTGAAGAAATAAACAATCCTGTCCCTCAAAATTTTAATAAAATTACTGGTGATGCTCATTAGGAAGCACTAAAGGAATTGTAAGTATGGATAAGAGCAGCGATCAGAAAGAGGACAAATATTACTTCTGGGACAAAACATCCATAAAGGACACAGAAAGCTAGAAAGACGAATTACAATCCAGTGCAAGGCTGGCTCATGGAAAAAGCACCATAGTATAGGTGATTTTATTAGAACCATGCAAAGCCAGGCCAGGCTTTGATTAACATGGTTCTGTTCAAGGAAGACCTTCCTATACCTGATAGAGAAGCAAGAAAGATACTTCAGTACTATTACCCTTGCCCTTCCTCCCTCCTGCCTCTCTCGCTCCCTCCTTTCCTCCTTCTCTTTCTTTCCTCCTTTTCTTCTTTGCCTTTTCTTTTTCTTGTTTTGGCAGCCCTGGTGCTTTCCCTTATCCTTGAACAGATACTTTAATAATACAAAATGGGCTACTTGAGAGGCAGAGCTCAGGAAGATTCTGGTTTAACATAAGCCTAGGAAACTGAGATTCCGTCACCATCAATCACATATGGAAATACATGTGTAGATTCCCAGCGATGTGGGAGGCTTAGAAAAGAGAGTTGCTGTTCAAGGCCAGCACGGGGAAAAAACAAACCAAACAATCAAGCAAATGAAAAATCCCAAACAACACTACTTGGAAAATAACCTTAAAAGGATTAGAAGCAGAGATCCTACATTGCATACAGATCCTACCTTGCATACACATGCCCTGAGTTCAAACCTTAGTAATGCCAAATACACAGACACAGATACAGACACACACACACACACACACACACACACACACACACAAATATAAAGTGGCATAGATAATTGAAGAGTGATGTCAATAATATCTGAGAAAGCAAAAGATCCAGAGAGCAGTACCTTGACATCCTTTATTGTCATTTATCTGGAAGCCAGGTGGGCAGGTGCAATCATAGGACCCCACGGTATTAACGCAGTCTCCTCCCTGGCAAACACTCTTGTCCTCCAAGCATTCATTGATATCTACAAACCAATTGGAATACTTTTTAAAATTAAATAAACTGTAAAACAAAGGTAAGGTATTACTTTCTTATCATTACACACACAAAAAACAAATCCCTTAAATGTGTGTTTTTCTTTTCTTTTCTTTTCCAGTCCTGGGCTTGAACTCAGAGCCTGAGCACTGTCCCTGGGCTTTCTCTCAAGGCTAGAGCTCTACCACTTGAGCCTCTGCACCACTCCTGGTTGTTGGTTTTTTTTTTTTCCCTATGTATGTGGTACCAACGAATTGAACCCAGATCTTTGTGCATGCTAGGCAATCTCTCTACCACTAGGCCAAACTCCTGGCCCAAATGTGTATTTTCTTGTATCATTCATAATGTATGAGTTTCAGTAGAGTACAGTGCTTGTTAGCTTTTAGAATTTTTAGAATATGCTGCTTTTCATCCAGGACAATGAAGTCAAGAATCCAATCCTACAAAATTAAGAAGAGCAAAGGATTGGGTAAGTAGGGGCGGGATGGGTGAGAATGCTGAAGGGGTGACATTGATCAAGTTATATTCATATATTAAATGGCAACTCCTTTGTGTAGCCACTTAAAAATAAAAGTAAGAAAAAACACTGTAAAAAATAAAGCATTGTGAAAGGATCACAGATTTGAAAGAACACACAGAAGTTTTATTTGGTTATTTGACAAAGGGTCTCACTTGCTATGGAAGCTGAGATGGGCTTTGAATTCCTCCCAGTTTAGCTTCCCAAACATTATATGGAAGTATGAAACATCAAATCTGATTAATTGGAAAAAAATTAAAAGTACTTTCATTAAGAAAGAGTACCGTTTCTTTAGGGAAAATGAATTAGTAAAAACAAATACGTAAAACATGAGATTGCATTATAAGTTTAGAACAAATTCACATAAGAGTTGACACAAAGTATAATTACTTGACAAAAGTATGGTCATGTGAAGAAAATATATAAAAGTCAAAACAAAGAGCTTCCTGTAAACAGCAGGAATGGACTTAAAGTCTTGGCAGCAGAACAGAATAAGGAGAGATAGAGGAAAGGAATCCAATGTGGCAGAAAATAAAATTGAAATCATCCAGTGGCTGTCCTTACCCGTGTCATGTATGTCTGTTTTTAGTGACTATATTAAAGAGCCTAAGTAGAAGCAGTTTCTGTAAGCAAGGACCAGTGCAGACACAATTGATGGAAAGCCCCTCACACCAGGCAAGTTTTTCCCCAGGGGCTATTTATTACCCCATTGTCCCCTAGTCAGAGTTCATTAATCCTAACATACTCCATGTGTCCCCTTCCGTGGGCTGTGTGTCTATTCAGGGTTTCAGTAATTAGCCCAGAAGAAAGACAAAGAATAAAACTTCCTTTGTTTTCTCAGAATTTGGCATGCTTTGACATTTCTTGCGAATAGTTCTGATGGCTGCTAAAATCCGTGAGAACTTCCAGGAAGAAGTGGACACGGACATGGCTGTGGTCTGCTCTCCTCCCTGCTGTCTGGTTCACATGGAGATGCTGGATTAAAGCTTCCTCGCTGACCCTCATCTGCCAGTGGACTCACTACTGTACCATTCACAAGACAAACTCGGAGGAGTAAGGGAACATTTCACTACAATCAAAACACCTCAATATGATTTAAGATGGTTTGAGTACCGGTACCCCCAAACACAAGCTGATGTGACTATGTCAACTAAATCAACCTAATACTTTTCAAGTCTTTTTCCAACTTCACTGAATTATGGGTTCTATCCAAGAAGTGCATTTACTTACAGCCAAGTTCAAAGCATTTGAACATGCATTCTTGTAACCGCTGTCATGGCTAAAGCAAGAGGGCATTCCATCACCCCAGCAAATAAATCCCTTGTGCTGTGAATCTTTAGCTTGATGTCACATTTCTAAGACTCCCCTAATCTGCTCTGTGCACCACTGTATCTCACTCCACTTGGTGGCTGCATAGTGTGGTTCATGGTTCGTATGTACCACAACAATTTAATGCCTCACTTTTTCACGAGCAATGTGCGCAGTTTCATAGCTATGATACACACAGACATAAATACTCGTGTGTATGTCTGTGCATATGGGTAGATGTTAATGAGGATCACCTCCTCTTGACTTGATGGACAATCAGGGCAGCAGAGTGCCCCCATGGTTAGTTCTTCCTTCTAGGACCTCAACACGTGAGCTCACATCTGTGATCCTAGTTACTCAGGAGTCAGAAGGATCACTGCCTGAAGCGAGCTCAGGCAGGAGCCTCCAATCTACAAAATAACCAGCAAAAAACATCAGGCTGGAGGTACAGCTCAAGTGGTAGAGCACCTCCCCTGAGTTTGGGGTTTTATTTTTTGTTGTTATTGTCATCACTGATGCTTTGGTCTGGTATTGCCCCCCCCAAACCTAAAACACCCAGTTATCAAGAAAATGAAGTTGTGTTTACTTATTTGGAAGTTAGTTCTGCACATGTGAAGTATCATAATTCAGAACTTTGCCCCAAATAAACAATCCATAACTAATACAGGCAAATGGTTCTTCATTCCCTTCCCTGCCTCCACTCTAAAAGGCAGGTCCAAGCAAGGCAAAGAACATCGGGATTCTGCTCTCTTGTTATCAGTTATGTGGCCTTGGGAAAAGTACTTTGCCAAGATGTGCCATCCTCTACGCTGAGGTCAAAGGTTGAAATGATGGACTGAGGCTGAGCTAGCAACCCAGCTGCTTTCAGATCCCATCATTCTGTGGTTCTGAAGCAAGGCACGATTATTACCTTCACAGTGGTCTCCAAGCACCGATGCTCTGTAGCCTTGGTCACACACGCACTGGAAGGAGCCCTCTGCGTTCCTGCATTGTCCATGAGTGCACAGGTGCTGGTACTGGCATTCGTCAATGTCTGCAACAACACAGCACCGAGGTGTACTCAGTCAGTGGGCCCTCATCGCTCAGAGCTTAAACTGACCTCAATGAGAAGGACCGTAAATCCCCAGAGTAAAAATGAACATGAAATTTCATCCAATGAGCCAAGCACTGGTGGCTCAATCCTAGAATCCTTGTTACTTAGGAGGCTTAGATCTGAGGCCAGAGTAGGTAGAATAGTTCATGACTCTTTTTTTGTTTTGTTTTGTTTTTGCCAGTCCTGGGGCTTGAACTCAGGGCCTTCACACTGTCCTTGGTTCTTGCAAGGCAAGAGCTCTACCACTTGAGCCACAGTACCTTTTCTGGCTTTTTCTGGGTATGTGGTACCAAGGTATCGAACCCAGGGCTTCATGCATGCTAGGCGAGCACTCTACCACTAGGCCATGCTCCCTGCCCCAGTTCATGACTCTTATCTCTGATTAACCAGCAAAAAGCCACAAATGGAACTGTTGTTCAAGTGGTAGACTATTAGCCTTGAGCAAAAAAGTCAAGAGAATGTGTGAGGCCCAGAGTTCAATCTCAGTGCCAGCATAAACAACAACAACAACAACAGCAACAACAAAACACAAAAACACAAGCCAGGTGTGGTGGCTCATGCTTCTAATCCTAGCTACTCAGGAAGCTGAGATCTGAGGATCACGGATCAAAGCCAGCCTGGGCACTAAAGAACGTGAGACTCTTATCTCAAATTAACCATTAGAAAAGGGGAAGTGGGGCTGTGGCTCAAGATGTGGGTGGTAGCCTTGAGCTGAAGAGCTCAGGGGCAGCGCCCAGGCCCAGAGTTCAAGTCTCATGACCATAAAAAAAAAAAATCTGTCCACTGAGCTAGGAATCCAGACACACTGATTTTTCCATTTATCCTTATGGGTAGTAGAAAATACATTGCTACAGTCTGTGAACCTCTCTCAAGATTCTTGTGTTTTTCAAAATGGATTCAACTATAACACTCTGGACACAAAAGCACATGGTCCTGTAGTAGTCTAAAGCAAGGGTTAGAAAACTACTGCCCATTAGCCAAATCCCAGACCCAATTACAATCTGGCCCTTCACAGTAAAGGTTTTCTAGTGCTTGATCTGAAGTGTCACAGCATTTGTCTTCATTTTCTTTTCATCACTTTACCAGCTGGCTGCCTTATAAATGGTCTTCCAGATGAATGGCCAGCCATTCATTCTCATGCATTCTCTTTGTTCTAGCAGCAATGCTCTTTTGGCCCAAACTAATGGTCTTTCCCCTTCTCTTTCCATTGGATATTTCTTATTGCCACAGTCACTCTTCTTCAACTCAGTCCCCTCATTTGTTTCCTGCACACACATGGTATGTATCAGGTATACACATAGGTGGCAAAAACGTACTGCATAAATTCAATTATTGTACCTTGATGATTAGGTTTTTAAGAAGATTTTCCGAGGGCAGGAATTAATGCCTAAAATATCATTTATTACTCTTAGACAATCCAATATTTCACAAGGACACATTCAATTCATCTCATCTGCTAAAGGACTCCAACATTTCTGAACACCTGCCTACTATCCATGTGATTCTCTAGGCCTGAACAAAATCTTTGTTCCTACAGGGACCTGGATTAGCTCCTACTCTCTCCTTTTCTGGTCTCAGCTTCAGTATCACAGCATTTGGCACCTAACATAGTGTTGCCTTCTATTTCTTTTTTGGGTATTGGGAATTATGTTTAGGACCTTATGTTAAATATTCTACAACTTGAACTATATACCTAGTCCTTTTGTATTTGGACTTTATTATTTATTTTCTATTATCCCCAAATAGTACAAAAGAGTTTGAATTCAACCTGTCCATTTCTGTGTATAATGCATCTTCATGGGTGCCATCCCTTCATCATTCTCCCCATCCTTACTCCTCCTCAGCTCCTAAAGTTTTCTAGTTCCATTTTCACATGTGAATTTTACTATGACTGTATTGTTCTCTCCATTCATCCTACCGCATACAAGATCCTCCTGTGTCTTTCTCCCACATGGCTGGGATTATAAGCAAACACTAGCACACCCAGTTCAGTTCTAGTGAGTGGTTCCAATTTTGTGAAAGAAATGGCTGCAAATACTGTAGCCTGTTCACATCAAAGGTAGATTGCTTATCCATTAATTTGCAATTTCCTGTGCTCAGTAATAATCATTCATAAATACTGAGGTTAAATGAGATCAAGTGTCACAAAATGGAGGTAAAAATGTTGGTGGGGATTCATAAACTCTACAACAACGTGACTAATGCACCTCTGGATACACTGGAATGCTCAATGCTTGTATTACATATGCTTGTGTGCATCTCCAGTTCCAGATGTGGTAGATCTGGTAGAAGAGTAAGCCTGTGTTCTGGGAAAGGAAGGTGAAGAGGGCTCTGACAGCAGTAAGGGATACTTCCATGGTTAGCTCCTATTCTTCCCCTTACAGCGCTATGCTGGGATATTGTTTCTACTCACTTAAACATTTGAAGGTTACAAACAGATATGATTATGATTTGCTTCCTGGTCATAGACAGAGTGAATTTTGTTCTTCCACAGTAAATGACATTTCTTTTCAAGAACACTGGATACTTGTGCTTGTAACAGATGATGGATAATGTCTTCAAGCTCAGGAAGCATAAACTTACTAGGAAAGGAAATATTTCTCTCTGAAATCCAATGGAAAGTTTCCTTAAAAAGTCAATCTTATGGTAGAGCGTTAGCCTTGAACAGAAGAGTTCAGGACAGTGCCTAGGCCCAGAGTTCAACCTCCATGATCGAAAGAAAACAACAAAAAAAATCAGTCCCCAAACTGAACTAAGAAACTTGAGTGTAGGGATGGGAGGAAGGAAGGAAAGAGGGAGAGAACAGTGGAAGGGTAACCCTGATCAAGATGCATTGTCTCATAACCTGACTTATGGAATGGTAGCCTCCTTCTACCATTACTTAATCATAAAATTAGATTCAAAATCTATCCCAGAATTTTCACTGTTAAATCTAGAATAATATGACATGTGTCCCAAATTTTCTCTCTAAAGGTAAAGGAGACACTCTTTGAATCTTACTGAAAAGCCATCTTTAGAGGCAAAATAAAAAGTTAAAAAACTAAGATTATTAACATTCCACAGCATAATCTCCAAGCCAATATAATGACTTGGCATTTGCTGAAGTATCTGTCAATAAAACCTTTAAATGAATTTAAATGTTTAAGTGGGAATAACTTCCTGGAGTAAAGAATTGCATAGAGAACATTCATTTTTCTTTTTAATATTGATGCCTGGCCACTGGTCACCAGTGCCATATTTTTCGAATTTCACTTCCACTTTGTGTTATTAATTTGCCTTCCTGATGTTTAATTTGTTGGCTTCATAGCACTGCAATACACTATCTAAGAAGAATGGAACTTGCATACTCATGTTGCATAGTGCACCTGTTTTTACACTAGATACCTAGGAATGAAACTCAGTAGCTCACACGGTCGTACTCCTACCTTCACACTGATCTTCAGCTGCTGACAGCTGGTAGCCCTGGTCACAGGTACAGCGGAAGGAGCCATCTGTGTTCTTGCACTGCCCATTCATGCACAGGTTCCCTTGCTGGCATTCATCAATATCTGTTAACACAACACAATATCAACTGATTTTGAGAAAGAGACTCCTAAGCTAAATATGATGCTATCTGCAATGCATTCTGGAATTGTTTTCACAGAATAGTACTTCTTTTGAACCTATCTCCTATATACATATATACACACATGAACATACACATCTTATATATTTATACACATATGCATATATAAACATACAGGCCTTACATATATTTATATATGAGTGTGTATGTGTGTATATATATGTAATTGTCATATATATCAATGTAGCTTGGGCCAACCACAGTTTGGTTAGGTGTAGAAAAGAAATAATTTCAAATAGGCAATAAACTTATAAGTATAAACTATTTCTCAATAACACCAAGAAGGGAAGCTTTTTCTCTTTCAGACTTTGGGCAGAAACACAATATGAAATACTTTAAAGTTGAAAACAGAAAACAGAACCTGAAGTATAAAATAATGGCTACCAGGAAGTCTGTAGACCATTGAGTTGCATGAAAATGAAACTATCAAGAATTTTTACAACATGCCATATGACAGTGGTTCATACCTATAATCTTAGCTACTCAGGAGGCTGAGGGCTGAGAGCTGCAGTTTGAAGCAAGCCTGGTCAGGAAAGTCTATGGGACTATTATTAATCGCAAAAATCCAGAAGTGGAGCTGTTGGTCAAGTGGTATAATATTAGCCTTGAGAATAAAACCTCAGGGATAGTGCTCAGGCCCTCAGTTCAAGCCTCAAAATTGGCAAAGAAGAAGGAGGAAGAAGAGGAGGAAGAAGAAGAGTTCCAAAGTGTAGACAAGTTAAAAAGGAAACGCAGACATTTCCACGTTTTCACTTTGTTTAGAAGTTAAATCATGACATGAGTGACCTGCAATGAAGATGTAAGCAAAGGAGTTTTTTCAAAGGGTCTTCACTGAAAATAAAGCTATTAACTGAAAATGCATATAACTCTCAGTAGGTGTTTTAGGAAATGTGGTATGTATGAAAACAACCTCATCAACAACTTGAACACTTCTGGTAGAATTACAGTTACTTTTTGTTTGTTTGTTTGTTTTTGCGGGGGAGGAGAGGTGGTTATGTGGTTTGAACTCAGGGCCTGGGTGCTGTCCCTGAACATTTTGGCTCAAGGCTGGCACTCTACCACTTCAGCTACAGCTCCACTTCCTGCTTTTTTGGTGGTTAACAGAAGATAAGTCTTACAGACATTCTTTCCTGGACTGGCTTCAAACCACAATCCTCGAATGCCAGCCTTCTCAGTAGATAGGATCACAGGCATGAGACACCAACACTCAACTATAGTTACTTTTCCAAATGTTTATTTTCTTGACTACTACACTATTCAGAAGGGGGAGTTGCCTGATGTAGGCAGAAGTAACTTTAGTATGTTTTGAGAGCCAGCTAGCTAATTTATAAGAGTGGGTCATTAAAATATGGTGGGAGTGTCTGCATTGTGGGCACATAAGCTCTTTGTGAAGATTGCAGAAATTGGTGTAAAACACACTGGGGCCTGTGCTCACAGGAAAGATAGCCAAATAGAATAATAAATAACATGAGTAATGTGGTACAGAAACTACTTCCTCAAGATCAATGTACAACTGTTGTTCTCTTCTAAAAATATCTTATTTAACATGCATCTAAAACTTTTTTTGCCAGGAAAGTTCATCTACTCTCCAGCCCTTTCCCTCAAGAATTACTGACAATTATCTCTTTTCAGAGCCAAGTTGTATTTCTTAACTTCAAATGAGGTATTAATCTTTCGAATTTCATCTTGAAAAAAGCAACCCGTCAAATTATTCCATGTTTCCTGAAATAGCACATAAACTATTATTGTAACTGGAACACAAATGTTTCTTCTTATTTCCCTTACATCTTTCCACAACATTGATTTAATTGACTAGAAGTATTTATTGTGTTATTGTCTCTTTTACTTACAATTACTGGTTATCCATAGATAAATACAATAACTGACATTTTACCTTACCAAACATTTTACACTTTTCTGATACTGTAAAACTATTATTAGCTTTGAAAAGTGTTGTCAACAGAGATTCACCTCCATTATATTTTTAACATATTCTAAGCTGTGTTCAAGGTGTCAGTTCACAAACTTGAGGTCAACCACAGCTCTTGTAGCTGTCTGAATCTCACAGAAGGTCTGACTCTGGATTCCCTCTGTCTCTCCCATGAAAGATGATGTATTAAATATCCCACATGCAGATGTCTACAGCAAAGCCAGGCCCTCCCTTCCAAGGACTGTCTGCACATGTCAGGCACCATACACATGGGACTCATGTTTGTGAGGAGCCTGTCGGGAGTAATTCATTATTAATAATGGGGAATGACACAAGCACTGTATCTCTGAGCAATAAGGTGATCTTTGGGTCTTCACGGTGACCACGGGGAATAGAGAGGAAGCTCAATTCTAGAGCTACATAATATTTTTCTTTTCCAACAAGGGGCAGAATTTTTCTTTGGGAGGAATTAGGAAGCTTTCTAAAAATATATTCAAGGCAAGCAGGAGAAATGTTTTCTCTCCTTTTGGTGCCAAGAGATAAATAAAAAATATTCAACTCCTCATGTGACTAAAAGCAAATCTAGAGCTCAAGACTTAAAACGTAGACTATCACTAGGTATTAATAAATTGAGCACATATAATGTGCAGATAAAAATCATGTTAAGAGAAAGAAGCAGGCCATGAATGGATACTATAAATAATATATTTACAGTCTGAAAAAAGTCATTAGTAAGGTTAATGAGGTGAAGACAAAGTTTAGATTAAGGACTATCAACAAGGTAAGGTAAGACTGGTAGAGTTGATGGGATATTGGAGAAGTGACAGATTTATGATCTGGATTAAGTTGACAGCCATCCTGTGGTTTTGAGAAGGGATATAAAAAAATTAAAGATGTTACTACTGTGGAAAGGTAGATTTGGATGGGGGAGTTAGGAAAATAACTAGCATATACATAGGTTTCCAAAGCCCCCTCCTCTTAGCTCTCACTGCAATAGGAAACATCATTAGAACAGGAGAATCTATCCATGCTTTCTCCTTCCTTCCTTTCTTCCTTTTGCCTTTTCCCTTTCACCTTTGGGAGACAACAATCCTTTACCACCTCCCAGTTTTGTCAAGTGCTATGTCCTCTGCATTCTAAGTCTTTCTGCTCTTGTAGTCAGTGTTTCAAGATGAAGTTCAAATTACAATACCCCTGTAATACTTTGCCAAAAGCACACAAGCAGAACGTACTTCTTGGCACTAACAGAACTTCATTCACATCTCTTATGTCACAGCCACCCTACTGTCATGTGTCATACTCTGCCCCCATGTTAACCCATTTTCCCCTCACTCCTTCACCACCCTTCTGGGTTGCATCCCACAGTCCCTGTGGTCAGGCTGGCAGGGACCTTCATAGAGTAAGCTGACTTTCCAAGCATGAACAGCTTCTAAGTGGGAGAGCTGTGATCTGCTATGTTGTTCTGTACAGTGGTGGGGATAGAACCTCCAATGTGTCCTTTATAGTTGAGCTATGTCCCTTGGCCCCAGCTTTCCCAAGCTGTAACTCTGGACTCCATGAAATTTGTCTTGTTTTTGTTTTTAGTGCCAGTCCTGGGGCTTCAATTCAGAGCAGTGCTGTCCCTGAGATTTAGCACTCTACCACCTGAACCACAACTCCACTTCTAGCTTTTTAGAAGTTAACTAGAACTTTCCTGCCTAAGGTAGGCTTTGAACCATGATCCTCAGATCTCAGCTTCCTGAGTAGCTAGGATTATAGAAAGCATGAGCCACTGGCACCTGGTGACTTCATGAGTTTTTCTAATCATGTCCTCTTTCTGCTCCAAAATCCAGTCTAGAGTTCTAGGACTGAATCATCTAACTGCCCATTGGCTCACCTCTATTTTTCATGACTTAAGAAGAGGATGCCATACTCCTTTCTCTGAGCCTGCTTCTATCTGTTTTTCTCACAAGTGGACTGAAGTTATGGGTTTTGATCTGAGGAGATGAGTGCTTAAGGCAAGCTGCAGATATGGGCTGAGAAAGAAAGAACCAGAAGAAAATAGAGATGTGACATTGTAAGCACTCCCCCGGGAGCAGGGAGCAGGCCATCTTCTATGAATTAAAACAGCAGGGCATGAAATTCAGGTGCCATTGAATTCCTTATTCTCAGAGGGAGATGATCCCTTGTTACTGAATATCAGCATGCTGGTGTTCTAGCTCCTTAACTTCTCTACTTATGCTGAGACACGGATTTAGGAAAGAAGAAAAACTGAAATATGCTTTTAGCATATTGAGCAGAGAGAAAACAACCAATTATTTGATTATAAGGAAGAACTAGAACATTAATTAAAATAATTATAAAGAAACACATTAGGGGACCCCGAGTGTGGCCTAGTGGTAGAGTGCTTGCTGAGCATGCACAATTGGGATCGATTCCTCGGTACCATCTACACAGAAAAACCCGAAGTGCTGCTATGGCTCAAGTGGAAGAACACTAACCTTGAGCAAAAAGTGTCCAAGGACAGTGCTCAAGCCCTGAGTTCAAGCCCCAGAACTCACAAAAAAGAAAAAAGAAAAGAAACACATTATGGACATAATCAACAAATTACAAGGTACTACAAAAAAAGTATAGAAGGTACGATGATATATGCACATGTGGGAAAACTTATGTAAGTATCACAAATAGACATCATATACATATCTGAAGAATGAAAAGCCTGATAAATTTACAAAAGAAGAAGCATAAATGGTTAATAAATCCTTGTGCAATAAATATTTGATAACTATAAGAGTTCAGGGATCTACTAAGGGAAATAAGCATATAAATTAATACTAAACCTTTTAGGATTCAAAGAAAATACATTCAAAGATTAAATATGCATTTGAAGATTTAAATATAATAAGATGCATTTAAAGTATATGTATTAGAAATGGATGTTCCCCATTTTAAATAATAAAAATATTTGGAACATTTTGCCCAAGAATTTTACTTTTATGAATAGGGAAATTTTCCATATAAGTGGGAACCTGTGCTTACTCATAAAGAATAGCAAAAACCCCCCACAATGTGGCAATATATTGTATTTGAAAATAAAGTCTTCACAGTTATTACTGGGCTACAAAATGCTTACAAAATACAACTGACAAAAGTTGTGCATCTTTACATATAGTACCCAGGATATACAAATTATTTTCCAATATGATTATGAGAGATTTCATTTTCACATTATTGCATGTACTAAATCTTTCAATGAGTGTTTTTCTCCTTTTTGTCTTTCCTACTCTCCTTCCTTCCTTCCTTCCTTCCTTCCTTCCTTCCTTCCTTCCTTCCTTCCTTCCTTCCTTCCTTTCTTCTGACATTTCTGAGGTATGAACTCAGAGGTCTGTATAACAGGCAAATGTTCGAACACTTGAGCCATATCTCTAGCCTTGTCTTTTGCTGGTTATTAATAAATTAAATTGTGTGTGTGTGTGTGTGTGTGTGTGTGTGTGTGTGTGTGTGTGTGGTGTATGCGTGTGTGCTGCATGCACACATGTGCACCCACCAGTACAGGGGCTTAAACTCAGAGCCTCACACTGTCCCTTAGCTTTTTCACTGAGTGATGGGCTAGCACCCCATCACTTGAACTGCAGCTCCACTTCTGACGTTTTGCTGATTGATGAGAAATAAAGAGTCTCCGCCTGCCTAGGCTGGCTTCAAACCACATCCTCAGATTCAGCCTCCTAGTATTGCAGTTAGGGTTACAGGTATGAGCCACCAGCGCCTTGCTGATTATTTTTCAGACAGGGTTCCACTTCCTGTTTGGGCACTCTAACCTGCCTGCTTCAGGCTTCCTATCGTTACCGCTTATTACAGGTGAATGACACGGCAACCAGCTTCCTTCCTCAGAGATGGGATCTCGTGAACTTTTTGGCTGTGATTAGACTGATGCCACAATCCTCCCCATCTTAGCCTTCCTCATAGCCAGGGAGGCCAAGTGTGTGCTACTGTGCCCGGCTTGGGGCTGAGGAGGGGTCTTGAGAACTTTTCTGGGCAGGTTGGCCTCCAACTGCAAACTTCCTATTCTCATCCTCCCAAGCAGAGAGGAATACAGTGTTGAGCCACTGACACCATGTCCAGTCTCACAGGGTTTACCTTGACAGTGTCTGTGGTCTGGTGTTGGGCTGTAACCCTGATGGCATGAGCACATGTAGGATCCTTCGAGGTTGGTACAAGAACCGTTTGTGCAGACCTTTGGTTCCAGGCACTCGTCCACATCTTGCAGAATGTTGCGTAATGGAAAGAAAAGAGGAGGCAGAAAAGAAAACATGAATAACATGAGATTAGGTTAGAAATAGAAGCAGTAGACCTTCAGAGAACCAAGCAGATGCTTCAGCTTCCCAGGTGGCCCCAAGGAGGAAAAGCAGCTGTGCCTGGAGCTCAGCTGCTGATGGTTCAGTGCCTGAGCTCAGTTTCTGACAGTGATGCATAACAGAACAACTTCGCTGTGGGAGTAAATTCAGTATATTCAGGACTTGGTTTTAGGAGGAGGGGTAATTAGAGCACTATTCCTCCCCTTGCAAAATTTTCCAAGAATCTAAGATGGGTTCGGGTCCATTTAGGGAATGGACAGATTCAGTGGGATGAGAGTCCTATAAGCAAAGGCTATGACTCATGACCTGGAGAGAGTACAGGCAATCTCTATCAGACAGAGGGAAAAGTTTCTTTTTTTCATATATTTTTATTGTAATTAATAGAAGGGTTACATTATATTCACCAGATAGAAGGTGCATTACTTCACCTACATTGATACCCTTTCTCGTGTCTTGGTCCCCATGTCCCTCCCCCCACCCCCACCCCTCATCTTGTTTTCCTAGAGGGAAAAGTTTCTAACAAACACCCAAAGATATGAGAAAATCCAGTCTAGAATTTAAATAACCAAGTGCAGTGGCAAACATTGGAGTCCTAGCCATTAAGTGGTGGAGATTAGAAGGATCATGGAAAAACGTTAGTAAAATTACATCTTAACTAACCAAAAGCTGGATATGATAGCACATCCCACTTGTCACAGCTACAAGAGAAGTAAAAATAGAAGAACTGTGATCCAAGCTATCTCAGCAAAAATGCAAGACCCTATCTCAAAAATAACCAAGGTGAAAAAGGATGAGAAGCTTGGCTTAAATTGAAGAGTGCCCACTGAACAAATGTGAGGCCCTGAGTTCAAATTCCCAGTAGCACCATCAAAAACAAAATAAAGCAAAACAATCTAGGAGACAAAGATATAGTTTAGGGGAAGCTTAAAGATTCAAAGTAGAAAAGTAGAAGTGGTAAAACTGTAATAGTAATAAACACCAAAACAACAAATAACAACAACAAATAAAATAATAAATAATTGTTCTAAAGTCCTTTTCTTTTAGGTGGCACCTGGATTGGCTACCTATTGTTTCTACTGCTTAGATGCACATTTTTGTCTGCAACCCCTACTCTTGGGCCTAGAGTGAAGACTTCAAATAAAGGCAGGAAGCATCTCCTTGACAACAATGCACACTGAGTTTTAAACCAAGGTTAGGAATTTAACATTCAAGCTGGGTATGTTGGGATGAACCTGTAGTCCCATCTACTCAGGAGCCAGGAGTCAAAGGATCATCAACCAAGACTATATAATAGAATTTAGTTGGCGAACTGAGTTTAGGTGGATACATGGTGTTGAAAACATGAAAGAAAGGGTCAGCAATAAGATTGTAGCTAACATATTGGAAGATGGCTGGCTGACTGGATATTCTAGCATAGAAAATTATAAGCATGTCGTCACTTCAATAAATCTCTATAAGCCTAATAAATAATAAAACAATAATTATCTAATTATGTATGATGAATCTACAATTGTATATAAATATAAGAAATATATAGTTAATACTAAATGAATAAAATAACAAATTAAATAATAACAATAATAATGGAAATTGCAATGGAATAACTAGGCAGTCCCAGCTTCTTGTCTCTTCTCAATATGCATATGGAGTTTTCACTTTTCACTGAATTTTATTAAAAGTATCCTTTCTTGCTTCCAATGGGGCCCAGTAATGAAAATATAGTTAAACATGAGTGAGGGCAGCTATGCATGTGCACATTTGTACATTCCATGTGCATATTGAGCAGAGGCAAGGAAGTGGCACTCCCTTGGTATTCTGCTGCTTTCAAAATCAACACTAATTATGGTTAACTGATGCTAGGCCAGGATGACAAAAATAGCACTTGTAGCCTGACTGGCTGTCCACCCTGTATTTGGTTGTGGGCAGCTACATTTTGTAAACATGGAAAGCAAACAACTTGAAAGAAGAAGCCAAGCTCTGGAGCCAAAGTAAATAATGGAAGAGAAGAGAATGAGCCTAGACACCAGACATGGAAATTCCAGTCAGCAATGGGAACATGCCAGGTCTACTATCTGGTTGGATTTCAAAAATTTATCAAGTTCAGAAATGTACGGATTGTTCCCTTGTCGTTCAGGCACAAGGAAATAGGTGATTTATAGGACAGTAGAATATAATCTTGTAAAGCTCCTAATTTCAAAGACTACATTTTCCCTAACATAAATGAACAGACACTGATAATAACCATTTATGAGATACTCATAAAACTTCTATTCCTTAGGATCCTACAATGATGAATGAGGAAGAATGCCCAGGATGTCTACTCTTAGCTTACAAAAGACAAAAAATCACATAGAACCAGAGCTTTTAAACCAATCATCTACAAGTATTTAGAAGATGACCTTCATGATACCATGCTCTGTGGGAAGAGGAGGGGACAACCACAGAGCAAAACTTTAGTGAGCAATTTCTAGAAAGAAGGACAGGGTCACAGAGAACAGCCACACCCTGGTAGATACACATGGACTGAAACAAACTCAGCATTGCATCTCAGTCCAGAAGTCACTCCTCAACTACAAATCTCTGTATCCAGCTGGGCCAGCCCACAGGAGGTCCCCCAGTTATGTGATGTTCTGAGTCTGCACTACCAAACCTATCTCTCCCTTGCCTTTTCTCCATGCTCTGTACTATGCTGATACAGTTATACCATTTTACACTCAAAAGCCCAAGTCAGAAATGGAGGGCCAGCCCATCTATGTTTCTTCTCTCTCCTTACATTCAACCTAATACCAAACAGTAGCAAACTACCTCCCAAGTATTTCCTGTGTTCTCCACTTCATTGCACTCCTATGACTTCCATTTTCTCTCATCTGGGTTTTTTCTTTCATCTGGATTGTTGTTGCAATGTTTTGACTTGTTCTTTCTAAGCCTTGACATTTGGAATATGTTATCAAGCTTACAAGAATAAAGTCTCTAAAATACAAATCTTATCAATGGCTATAGCTTATGTACTTTATAAACAACCAAAGGTTCCCAGTGTTCTTCAATATAGTCAAACGCAAAAGCATGCAGGGGCCTTACTGGTACCAGGAGTAAAAGGCCTTGTCCCTGCAATTCTCATTGGGAACCCTTAACCAGATCTCCCATCAATCCCATCAATATCATGGGCGGCAACGTGACTTCTGCTCATCCCCAACCAAATATGGTCATGCATATTTTCCATGGAAAATAGAGTTCCATAGTGGACTCTGAAATACAGTCTTACAGAATTTTTTTTGTCAGTCACAGGGCCTGAACTTGGGGCCTGCGTGCTATTCCTGAGCATTTTGCTCAAGATTAGCACTCTACCACTTTGAATCATAGCTCCACTTCCGGTTTTCTGGTGTCTCATGGACATTCCTGCACAGGTTGGCTTCAGATCACAATCCTCAGATTTCAGTCTCATTAATAGCTAGGACTACAGACAAGAGCCACCAATGCCCAGATTATATAGAACATTTTTATTACCCACATTCTTCCTGTGCATTTCCACACTGAGTTCAGAAGGCCTTAGTGTTGTATCCCAGGCAAGAAACTTCACATGTTGGTAGAATAATAGATTCCAAAGTCCAACTATTCACCAAGGGACTGATGAGAAAGTAACAATTTGGTAAATTCCATTCAAGGAATTACTTGAACCTCCCAGAGTAAGAAAGGTGCTAGAGGTTTGCAAGATCAGACTTTGTGAAACAGCTCAAAGATTTATGCAGCCCTCTCCTTATATGATTACCTTGACCAAAATGATCACTGTGATCCACAGCAAAATGCCATGCTTAAAACCAGACCTGCAGTTCGTGCTCACAGCATTTACTGGACCACCCATCATCTAATAGCACTGAGCCGGGGGTCAGGACAGTCCAGCACCATCTATCCCTACAGATCCCTGACAGATTCTGAGATTATCCCTTCTTTCTAAAAATGCTTCCACATCATTGTTTGAATCACATGTTCTACAACTCTTTGACAAGATCAATATAAAGGCCATGGGTCAAGATTTCCCTAATTCCATCATCTTTCCTCTTTTGAGAGAAATGAGAGGAACATTAACCTCCCCAGAGCCTCTGGCAACTTTCCATTCTTCCACAATTACACAAAGATGTCTCCCAGATGGTTAGCGATCCCACCTTGCTAGTTCTCACTGCCCTGAGATGCAATTCATCTGTGTCAGCAATTTTCTTTTGGAGATTTCCCTTCCTAATAACCTGCAGACCTATCAGACTGCCTTAAAGACCTCCCTGGAGGGCTGGGACCTGCCAAGGAGTGAGGACAGAGTAACAGGCCTTCAGAGGTGGCATGCACCTCATCAGGCAATCCCAGGGAAGCATCTTCTTATGCTTCACTCAGCATTTACTGGGAATTGCCTAGAATACATGGCAGGGTAGCAATTCACGTGCACTATGAGTTCCTGTGCTTCCAAGAGATGACTCTGTGAGCTACATAAGACAATCTGAGGTTGGTTTCCCTGAGATCATCTAGCCACAATTAATTCCTTCAGTCAGCAACACAGACTTGGATGAGTGAGTAAATGTGAGGTAAGAAGAAAGGATCTTTTTATAGCACCTTTGGGTCACAGTGCCCGTCCACCTGGGCTATGACTTCAGGGCCTCCTCAACTATTTATTCCCCACACAGAGCCTTTTCCATAAGAGATGATGGAGAGCATATTTAACAGGAAAGCAAGCATGGGAAGATGAGAGGCAGATGCTGAGTAGGCCAGTATGGTAAAACTACCTCATCTGCACTGGAAGTGTAGCAGGTCTAGGCCCTGCTGTCAACTCTGATGAACTGAAATATGTAGTAGCAGAGCTGCTGGCAAAATTCTGTTCTACAACCTACCCAGAAACATCACTGCTTTGAACGTTGGGAGACAGGCCAAGGCTGAATACAACAGCCATAAAAAGCCAAGGATGAGCTCACAGAATCAGTCCACCAGGGCCACCAAATTACAGGCTTCCAACCTCACCTTTCCAAAGAACATTATGTCTTCCAGAAAAAAAAAATCTCATCATCAGTTGCCTATGGGATAGAGCCTGCCATCTCAAACTTCAGAATCCCTAGGTCATCATTGCCTCTGCTTAAAACTGCCAGATGATTCCAACCTACCAAAGTTTCTCCTTTCTCTAATCTTCTCTTTAGCTTTGTTATGCTGTTCTGGTCCCTAATTTTCTCATTTGTGTGAGTGTTACACAGATATGACACGAGAGAAAATACTGGAGTCACAGATAAAAGATCTACTTCTGCTATTTGTTATCTGTGGACTTGGATGCGTCCATTGTCCGAGAATCAATTTGATACTGTCTTACAGGACTGACTGCTGGGAGCAGCCAATAAAACAGTCAAATCAAAGTCATTGGCAGACAATAAAATGGGGAAGTTTTTAAAAATAATTATTGTTGGGGCTGGGAGTTTGGCCTAGTGGTAGAGTGCTTGCCTAGCATGCACGAATACCCGGGTTTGATTCCTCGGTACCACATACATAGAAAAGAGCCAGAAATAGTGCTAAGGCTCAAGTGGTAGAGTTCTAGCCTTGAGAAAGCCCAAGAACATGGCTCAGGCCCTGAGCTCAAGCCCAGGACTGGCCAAAAAGAAAAATACTGTTCAATATAAACACACTTCTTTCTATTAAAAAGTGTTCTACATTGTTGTTGTTGCTTTACCAAGTTTCAAGATTTCTCTGGCATCTGGTAGAAACACAGCTAAGTGACTTGATTAGCAAATAGGGTTAAAGATGGTGTCTGTAAATATTTTCAAAATGGGGCTAGTTGGCATCTATCTAAAATAGACATGGATAAAAGTCTTCAATTTGAGAATCCATAGATTCTACAAAGGTTCCTACTAAAAGCTGAATTTGGAAAACGAATCTTCACATGAAAAGACCTTAGAACAATGAGTCCTCCACATTTACTGTGCAAGGTTTCTGAGTCTTGTTTAGACCCATACAGTGGCTAGCCAGTGGTCAAGTAGACTTCATGACACTAAACTCTTTGAATGTCTAAGAACCAGTCACACTTAGAAAACTTACATGGATGCCAGGGTGATGTTCTTAACTTGGAAGTTTGGACAACATCACAGACACTTGTACTTCTATGTCACATGCTCTGTCACAGCCTCATACAGAGCAATACAATTGAGAAAAACCTCAAAAGGACTGGCAGCTTATATCCAGCAGTCCCTAAAGGTCTTTTTTGTGAAAGTGTGCAAGTAAAGCGAAGTCAAAGAAACAGCAGCCTGAGTCCAGAAACCTAATCATGTGTTAGGAGTCATTAATGATACTACAGAGCAGTGTCATGATTCCCAAGGATATTCTAGTCCAGTGGAAAAAATGCCAAGAAATTGAAAGAAAACCACAAAACTACTTCATAAAAGAAAGCTCCCATGATGGAGAGTTAAAAACTATATAGCATGAATTTAAAGAAAGCCAAAGAGAACAGTTATGTAGGGAAGCATGATATGGAAATTACCTTGATTTGTATCAGTGACTGCTGCACTAGGGGAGGCAACAGTAGTTGGGTTTGAACTCAGGATGTGGTGCTAGTTAAGAAACTATTCTACTACTTGATTCATGCCCCCCTCCATGTGATTTCAGATTGATACTTGTGTTTATTCCCCTGTTTATACTTCTCCTTTACCTGGAATTATAGGCATGAACTACTTCACCCAGATTTTAGTAGTTGAGACAGGGTCTTGAGAACAATGGCCTCAGTAGTGATTCCCTTAATCTTTGACTCCTCAATAGCTAGGATTACAGAGCATGTGATACCATACCCAGCTACTACTGGGTATAGCATTAATGGCATTAATAGATATATGTTAGGCAGAGAAAAAAATGATGGATGTTTGAAATGGAAAATGAAGTACAGAAAAACTGCTCCCTGAACTAAATAGGAGGGGAAGGTGTGTTTCTGCTACATGACATCATTCACATGTTACTGTTTCCACACACAAACTCTGTTCTAATTCATAAGCTAAGAAGAGGTAGGCATCAGTGAGACCCAGCTTACACAGAGTGATCACAGCAAGAGCATTAGGGCTTCAGCAAGTCCATCAATTAGAAAAGAAACAGAAAGTGTGAATGGTACCCAATCCTGGCAGAAGATGAAATAGACATTCATTCTTTCTTGAGATAGCCAAATAGCTTGGCTTTCCATGGGAGGTGAGTGCATTTACCACTCCAACTACATCCCTGCTTTTGACTCCTTGCAAATCAATTAAAGGTAGGAGTTTCACAGTGGCTTCAATTCTCAATCTTAGATCTCAGCCTCCTGAATAGCTAGAATTACTACTTGTGTGACACCAGTGTCCTACTAAAATAGATCTATCTCTCTCTCTCTCTCTCTCTCTCTCTCTCTCTCTCTCTCTCTCTCTCTCTCTCTCTCTGTGTGTGTGTGTGTGTGTGTGTGTGTGTGTGTGTGTGTGTGTGTGTGTGTATACACTGTTTCTGGGTCTTAAACTCACTTGAACTCAGTGCCTAGACTATCCTATTTTGCTCAAGGCTAGAGCTCTACCACTTGAGCCACAGCTCTACTTCTGACTTTTTGCTGGCTAACTGAAGATGAGACTTTCCTGTTAGAATGTGATCCTCAGGAACTAGTATTACAGGCATGAGCCACCAGTGCCCAGCTTAAATAGCCATTCTTAATGTCTATTTAGTAGCAAAAAAAAAAGGCAAATCAACATGAAGATAGACCAATTTAAAGAAAAAAGTATAATGTTGAATTTAACTCCAATGACATACAACATGAATATGTTAGATTTTAACCATGTAAAAAGGATACAGCCAAGCCAGGTATTGGTGGCTCATGCCTAACTAGTAAAGAAGGCTGAGGTATGGAGACTCATGTTTAAAGCCAGCCCAGGCAAAAAAGACTGAAAGATTCCAGTGTCTAAAATAAACACCAAAAATTGGGCTGGAAGGGTAATTAAGATAGCAGAGCTCCAGAGATCTGGAAATGTGGCTTAGTGGTAGAGTGTTTGCTTAACATGTTTGAGGTTCTAGATTCCATTGGGTACTTACATAAACACACAAACAATAAGAACAACATAAAGTAGAGCTCCAACCCAACAAGGAAGCTGAGTGTGCAAGAGGCCCTGAGTTCAAGCCCCTGGTAATACAACAGCCAAACCAACAAATCAATCAATTAATTAATAAAAGGTATAGCCAGAGAAAGGAGAAGTATAGAGGGAAATATTAAGATACCTGTAACACAACAGCCCAGAAAGGTTACAATGATCATCTCTATATATGACAATGAATAAGTCACAAATGTAGGGCCTTTCTCCAAAATACAGGATTATAGGAATTCTCAAGTTTTGCATATTCTTCTATAAAATTTTCCAATGAAAACTGAAAAATGAAATATGCCGTCATATTTCTGCCTGCATTCTTGCTGATCTGCCAGCACTACAGTGGCAGCACAAGGCCCCTTCTCACGGTCTACAGAAGGCACTCAATATAACTTGTGAAACGAACAAATAACCATAAACTAAGTTGTATTACCAACTCACTTACTCCAAGATAGGCTTGAGATGGAAGCTTCTAAAGCGTACTATAGAGGACCAGAGGGCAAAGGTGCCAAGCAAAATGTTGAAAGGAGGGAGAAGAGGAGCCAGTCGTTCCATAGCGTGGTCAGCGCCTAACAGGAAAATTCAATCTACTTGTTGGCTTCATGTCAGAGGAAAGGAATGTTGTAATAGGTGCTTTTGGTCACAATCAGCTTTAAATCTCTTGAAAGCTCTATTGCCATAAAAAAATAGGATGGAAAATCTATTTCAGAATAATGTCGAAAGCCCCCCTTAAGATATGTTGAGCTATAAGTTCCATATAAACAAGAACTAGAAGGGCTAATTCCACCACAGAAGAGAGCCTTGATGTGCAGAGTAGAGAGAGCAGAGGGAAAAGTCCACAGCTCATCTTTATGATGGAAATTCATGACTTTGGCAACACAGAAAACAGAGATTGCATGGAACAAGGGGTTTCATTTGTGTCTTTGTTTGAGTTGTGCACCAGGGGTTATATGTCTGCTTATGATTCTATCCATGTGGTTGTCAAAAGTGAAATTACTTTTCAGCGAGTTGCTATTTCTGCCACTATGTTGGAGCAAAATGTGTACACACACATATAAGAACCCATTTAATATTATTTACATTTGAAGATCATTTGCCAATTTGGCCAGTCACATCCCATTAGTAAGTTCATGCATCAAGCTTGAGTTTTTACTATTATAAACTGTAGTTAGTGAAGGGAAATCTCATGCCCTTTCTCTAAGATTATGCCTCAGTGTGTAAAAGGAAGAACACAGATAGAATTCTGAGAGGCAGATAAGGATTTTATGCCAAATGGAAAAACTGACAACAAATGCACTTTATGGCTAGCACAGATTATACACAGAAATGCATACCAAAAAAACAACTAATGAAACAACATCTTTTCTTTGATTCCCCATCGACTTACAGTGACTGTACATGTTGGTAGAAACTTTTGGGGAAGGGGTCAGGGGTCAGACCAGCGGCCATCTTTACTATCCATTATACCTGGTGATGACCCCAGAGCTCTGATGTTGAGAGGGGCAATGCTATCTGCTTATTCCCACCCCCTACTATTCCTCAATGTCTCCTCTGAGTTACTGGAATAAAGTCAACATTTCTGAGAGTCAACTTTCTATGGTCCGTCTCTTCATCTGTAGCAATTCTCTGCTTCTCCAAGCTTGACCACAGCTTCTGGAATAAGATCTTTTTCCTCCTTCCTCAGACTGCCTGCATGCACTGTTTCCTCAGTCAAAATACCCTCCCTCCCTTCTCCATGAGATTCTCAACTCGAGAATTGTTCTCATGGTGATGCATTCTGTCATGACTTCTCATTACACCACAGATTCCCCCCAATTCTTGCTCCATCTGTTAATTTTCTTTGTGACATGTTTGGGTGCAAACCAGTGCATCTCCCTGTAGCATTCTTTTTGTTGTTGTTGTTTTTATTGTCGGGGAAATGTATAGAGGGGTTACAGTTACATTTGCCAGGTAGTAGGTATGTTACTTCTCACACATTGATACCCCTTCTCATGTTTTTGTCCCCATTTCCCTCCTGCTACCCCCCAATCATTTGTTTTTTCTACTTCCCTTTCCTATTTCAAATAAACAAATAAACCATATATAATATATTGTATACATATTGTATATATATGTATATATGTGTATGTATATATACATATATATATACACAATATACCAGGTAACAAAGTCAGATACAGTAAAAATACGAGATTAACCAAAGGGCAAAAAAAGAGAAATAACATAGAACATTAAGATCTTCCTGTAACATTCTTACGTTATGTGGTTTTGATGATTGAAAATCATATTAAGGGTTACAATGTGACTCAATGAGAATTATTTGTTCCTTCTAGAATCTCATATCTTGGACACCAACTCATTGTTGTATTTTCTCCACAGTTAAAAAATTACTTAGAACTTCTCTGAGACTGCTAAGACTGCTGTAAATTCATAACTTTTTTCTTTTTCATTTAAAAAGGGGGCTAAATTGGCCTTCCACTATGCAAAAGAAACACATGCAAAAGAAATAGAAATCTGGAAGGGAAGGAACACAATGGCACCTACCAAGACACTGTCCGTTCCAGCCTCGGAAGCCTTCTGTGCAGGGGACACACTGGTAAGACCCCGGGGAATTCACACACTGCTCATCTGGACAAGTGCTTGGTGTCAAGCATTCATCAATATCTGAAAAACCAAAGATCTAGGTCAAGAAAATTTTACCAGAGAACCAAAGTGAAGTGAAATACTACTTGTAGGAGGAGAAAGTACACAGTATTTCACTGGAGAAAAGATGTGGGTGAAACATTGGGGCTAGACTTTAATACATGGCATTAGTGTGATTATTATAGAACACTCCACTCTGGGATTTGGCAGCAGCGTTAAAGCCAGTCTTCATAAAGATCAGATCTGTGTGTGTGTGTGTGTGTGTGTGTGTGTGTGTGTGTGTGTGTGTGCGCGCACATGTGCATGTATGAGTTTGTGTGTGGCTAACCTGAGGCTTAAAGTCAGGACCTGAGTGTTAACCTTAAGCTATTTTGCTTAAGGATAGCACTCTACCTCTTGAGCTCTACTTCCAGCTTTTTTGAGATAAGAGTTTTCCAGACATTGCAGCCCAGACTGGCTTCAAATCACAATCTTCAGAACTCAGCCTCCTGGGTTGCTAGGATTATAAGTGTGTGCCACCAGTGCCTGCCAACTTTATGTCTTTTTTGAAGGATGAATAAAAACAACAAAATGGAAAAACTATTATCCAGGAGAAAGTTCAGTTTGCACTACATGGTAACAATTGGCCAGCCCCATGGAAAAGGGTGGTTTTGTCTGATGGTAGATTTCAAAGTCACATATGTAGATTTCATATGTTAAGTATCCTCACACAGAACACAAAGCACAGAGAGCCTCTATAACACTACGTATAAACGGGGAAGTGAAACGGAAAAAGTATATAATTGTTTCACCAAGTAAATAACCATAGGTATATGATATTTTCATTTGGATCAACTGTTAACCCTTATCTCCTTCTTCATGTTCATTAGACATTTGGAGAAAGATGCTTAAGATCAAAAAAGATGAAGATAATAGCAATGAGATAAGCTTCAGGTCAGTATTTTTTTTTCCTTTTCTATCCGTTGAAAAATTCTTGCCAATAAACAATGACAATAATGTCAGATGTTCTGGCACTTCTTGTCCTATCAAGAAAAAAAATATGTCTACCAGTTTCATTTTTCCAAAGGGCATGCCAACCTCCTCTGGATAGAAAAGCAATTGTTAAGTGAGAGAATGTCACCAAGCCAGGTTGTGACAACACATAAAGCCACAAGGATGAGCAAGGTAAGCTAATCGCACTGGGTTTCCTGTGGCACATGCCTGTCCCCATTCAAAAGTTAGGGACTGTCTGCCTTGTGACACTGCGATCCAGCGGGCTGAGGGGGGACGGGGTGGTGTATGAGATAATGTCTGTAAATTACAACTACAAGTGGTTCCTTGGAGACCTACGCTGTTTGACCACAGCTTTTGTTAGTGACAGCTGAGAAAATCTTTGGTGAGCCAGAAGCCTGGGGCCCTTTGGTTCTGGTCCACAAGGAAATTAGAAAACAGTCACATTGTTTGGCTCTTCTTTCTTTCAAGATTTTTCACAAGAATAGAATGATGTATTCTTTATTCAGAAAACCAAGGATAATTTCCATATAATAAGTATTATGGGCTATTCTACCAGTTTTCATGGTCTAATTTTTAAATTTCTTGTCTACTCCTTTCTATCCTTATTAATGTATCCTATCTCTTAGGATCTGACCTCTTTGTATCTACAGACTCAAACTCAGCACTCTTTTGTGTTTTTAATATTTCTTCCACAGGTCTAGAAGACTAAAAAGCTTTAGACAACCACACTGGAAGTCAGAAAAGGGAGAAGTTAAAAAAAACAAAACCTAGAACTTATCGGGGCGCTGGTGGCTCATATCTGTAACCCTAACGACTCAGGAGGATGAAGTCTAAGGATCACAGTTCAAAGCCAGCCCAGGAAGGAAAATCCACCAAAAACAAAAGTGGAGGTGTGCATCAAATGACAGAGTGCCAGACTTCAGTGGAAAAGCTCAGGGACAGCTCCTAGGCTTTGAGTTCAAACCCCAGGAGCAGCACACATGCACACACACACACACACACTCCTAAAACTTGAACCAGGCATGGTGGTACATTTTTGTAATCCAAGCTGTAGGTGGAAGCAGGAGATGGAGAGTTTGAGGCCATCTTGGGCTACATAATGAGATTCTGTCTCAAAAAACAAAACTCAACAATGACAATAACTAAAACTTGAGAACAAAGTGCCACAGAAGATACAGTCATTGGCAATCCTACAAGTTAATGGGATGGCGGCTATGTTCAAGAGATGGATGTTCACTGGAGCTCAGAAGCACCTAGCTCAGGTGGCATAAGGGCTGTCAGGTGATTCTAGTCTTTGTTGTCCCCAAGCCACACTACAGCACAGGGAATGTCCAGAGGGAGAGGGCAGCGGCTGACTCTTGTCCCATGGCTCCTTGGCCATCAGGAGAGGAATCATGCTGTGTTCTGATCCGACTTGATCAGACATCCAGTAACATAAAACCTTCCCACTTGTCTCTAGCTTAGAACCCAAGGGGCCAAGGGAAGAGAAGAAAGGATATACTGCCAAAAAATTATCTAATTAGCTCTTATTCCAGGCCTGGGTCATTGGAACTGAGAAGAAAAAAGCAGAAGCCAAGAGACAGCTGACATGAGACAGGCCCATTGAGGCTGCCCTTTCAGCTAGGAAAGACACCAGGCTACACCAGAAGACAAGAGACAGGACTGCAGGCAGTGAGGCAGGAAACCCTGGACCCACCCCCACTCTCTTATCAGAACTCTAAACCACCCCCACAGCAACCCCTGTGCCCATGGCTGAAGCTAATAAACAAATTCAGGAAAATGACTACACATCTAGCCATGCAGTGTTTTCTAATGAGCGTAATCTCCTGGTTTGGGTGAGTAATAAAAACATTCTATCCAGTACTAAGAGTTGGTCCGGTATTCTTTCTAAAGAGAATCTGCAAAAAAAAAAAAAAAAGGCTCAGAACATATTTCAAAGGAGGCAGTTGAGACAAAGGAATACATCAAGATAGAAAGGTCAAAAATGAAAAACAAAACAAGCACTGGTCACATTTTCTCTATGTTCGAGAAAGGCATCAGGCAGACACCCTAAAAAAGTCTGGTTTACTATGGAAAGCCATATGGCAGTGCCTTAAAAGGCTAAACATAGAGCTCCCCTATAACCCAGCAATTCCACTTGGCATTTACCCAACCATCCAGAAACTAGGGCATACTAAATCCACTAGCACAACAATGTTCATTGCAGCATTATTCAACATAGCAAAGATATGGAACCAACCTAGATGTCCCTCAGTTGATGAATGGATCAACAAGATGTGGTATTTGTACACAATGGAATTCTATGCAGCTGTCAGAAAAAACGACATCACCCCATTTGTTGGGAAATGGAAAGACTTAGAAAAAAATCATATGAAGTGAAGTAAGCCAGACTCAAAGGAACTTAGGCTCAATGGTTTCCCTCATTTGTCATAATCAGTAGAAACCTTGGGCTCTACTAGCAGAGATTTGCAATAGAGCAAAACCTTGATACATAAGGCCATATAGTATGAAGCTAATTGAAAGGACCTCTAGGATATTGAAACAAAAGCCATATAATGAGTGATTGTTGTCCTTAATGTACTATGTTATCTCTCATCTCTTTTGCTGTCCCTTGGTAATCTCCTATTGTTACAGTATCTCACTTTGTTATCTGATATATTGGATATATTTGTATTTGGTTATTTGAAACTGGATAGGGAAGGGGGGAAAACCAAGATGGGGGGGGGTAATGGGGACCAAGACATGTGAAAGGGTATCAATGTATGTGAATTAATGCACCTTCTATCTGGCAAATATCATGTAACCCTTTTATTAATTACAATAAAAAATTTTTTTTAAAAAGTCTGGTTTATAGTAGGATGCTGAACTGTTAATTGCTCTACAGTGATGTCAACTAAAAATACCAGCAGAGACAGAGAGTGGAGTGAAAACAATGCCACGATGGAACAGAATCCAGACAGAGCTCCAGAAAAGAGGCCAAGTCTGTAAATCCAGAGAGCAGGAATGAGGATGAGCTCATGGGCTGTCACTGGCCTAGCGTTCCACCACCATCTCCCAGTCCTCTAGCAGACTCACCCTCACAACGCCCCCTTCGGGTCATCCGGTACCCGCTGTCACAGTATTCACATCGGAAGGCTCCCATGGTGTTCACACAGTGGCCATCCCCACACACATCAGGCCTCAGGCACTCGTCCACATCTGCGGGAAGTAGAAAGCTGTGTCCAGGTTTACTTCCCCCAAGGAGTCATCCCAATTCTCTCTTTGCTTCATTCAGATTTAATCAAGAAGGAGAGACGAGAGCCAGTGGTTCTTATCTATCATCCTAGCTACTTAGGAGGCTAGATCTGAGGATTGTGGTTCGAAGCCAGCCAGCCAGAAATTTCTAGAGATCTTCTCTCTAATAAACTACCAAAAAGCTCAGCAGTGGAGCTGTGACTCAAGTGGTAGAGTACCAGTTCTGAGCAAAACAGCTAAGGGACAGCACCCAGGCCTTGAGATCAAGAACAATAGTGGCACCAAAAACTGAAATAAAAAAATAAAATGTATTTGATTTTGCCATCATGTCCTTCATTTGTTTGATATATTCCACAATTAACATGGTTTTGATTCATGAGGTGGGGAGGAGTCATATCTCACGCTTGTCTTCAATCTTTGCATATCTTCCTTCAGAAATGTTGGAAGGCTGAATGCAATGGCTTATGCCTGTAATCTAAGCAATTTAGGAGGGAGGATTCAGAGACTCACAGCTAGAGTCAGCTTGGGCAAAAATGTTCTTGAGTTCTATGTCAGCCAAGAAAAAGCTGGACACACGGACACCTGGTCTGCTATCTCAGCTATATGGAAAGTAGAAACAGGAGGACCTCTATCTAGGCAGACCTGGGCATAAATCTGAGACCCTGTCTCAAAAACAACCAAAGCAAAAAGGAATTGCCGTGGTTCCAGGAGCAGAACACCTGGCCAGCCAAAAGAAAAGTATTCCTGCGTTCAAACCCAGTACCATCATAGAAATACTGGCTGTGAAATAACCATTTTTTATATCCCAGTGCCTAATCAACAGCTATGTCAGAACAGGAGTTTGACACAAATGCTCCTGGGTTCTCTGAGAAGGCCCTGAACTTGATGAAGTCCTGAGTATTTGTACATCAGGAAGAATACTACCATTACCTATGCAGTTGGTACCCTCTGCATTGGCCATAAATCCTGCTGGGCAAATACACAAGAAACTTCCTTCCGTATTTTCACAGCGTCCCTGGGAGCAGAGGTGTTGCACCTGAGTACACTCATCAATATCTGTGAACAAAAGAATGTGAGAAAAGATTAGTGCTGTTCAACAAAAACTCAATCCTCCTGTTCTAAAGACATCCAGCCTAGTTCTTTCTTCCTCCCTAGGAATAGAGGCCTTTCTAACTGAGGAGGAGAATGGGCCAAGGAGACAGGACCTACCTCTCACCCCAAGCTAAAGGACTATTAGTAGAAAGAAGAAAGCAGCTTATTGTGTATAGCTGCAAAGGCCAAAGCTAAAATGATCATGACAGTGGGGATGCACAAAGAGGTGATGTTTCAAAGGGCCAAGTTGGTCAGTAGGCTCAAGTAAGCACTTAGTAATTCAGTGATAGAAATGCCTCAGGGGTTTTTCCACTGTACACACAGCTAGTGTGTGTGTGTGTGGGGGGGATGTATCAGGTCACCTCTATGACCTTTTTGACTTAATATCTTAGAGGCTATATGTGAATGCATGCAAATGAAGCAGAAATAGCAGTATGGATGCTGCTTTAGGTACCCACTCCCATACATATACACAATTAACTGTCATATACACACATTAACAGCTACAAACCTCTCTACTGACATAAACTAACAATGTCTCTTACCAACACATTTCCTCTGCTGCTCACTGAATCTGTAGCCCTCGTAGCAAATGCAAGTATACCTCACTGGCAGGTTAATGCAGTGGCCTGCTCCACAGATGTCAGGGTTCACAGTGCACTCATTGATTTCTTTAAAAGGAGACAAAAGCAAACAGAAACCCAGAGGTGAACATTAAAGGTTTTCTTGCTATTGAAAGCAGTTACTTTGTGTTTCCCAGCTAGCTGAGCCAATTACCACCAGGTATGCATTTAAAAAGACAAGCGTGACTGTGAAATCAACTGCAAATTCCCATGATTGCTTTATGATTAGTTAGTCCCTGAGGTCACCAATGGTCCCTAATGGAATATCTTCTCAGATGAACTGGAGTAGAAACACTGAAGGAGGGCATGTTGAAAGTGGTAAGAAAAATCAACTGGTTTTTGCTTTGTGGTTTTATCTTTTTGTGGTGGTATGGAGATCTGAACTTAAAGTCTTGCAAACCCCAGTAATTCCCCCACCCCCACCCCTGCCACCTCCCACCTCAAAAAGAATAATGATAAAGAAGCATCACATTCGTATCTGTTAAGAGCTGACAGTACTGTTTCTTGGTCATCACACAGAAACCAGAGCTTAAGAGATGCTGGCATGAGGGGGATCAAAAGCCCCGAGGTGAACAGATGGGGCCTCAAAGCAAGACAAACCTAGGAGAAAAACCAGGCAAGCAACTGCTGCTAACAACTCACGGTGCCCTCTGCAGAAGGGGACATAAAAGACTACTTAGACAAAGATTCCCGATGAAGACAGGTCTGCCCTAGAGGAAAGGCCCCTCCCTTGGCCCTCGCCCCCCTGCACGCATGCGCGAGGTCCTTAGGCCCTTCCTTATAAGCTCCAGCCCAGCACCTGTAACCCAGGCAACTGGCATGCCTGGGGGCGGTGGGTGGGTCCCCATCCTCTGAGGTCACTTCCGCATCTGCAGAGGCCACGCCTCCCTGACCACACCCCCTCTCCAGCCACGCCCCTTCCCTCCCCTATATAAGCTCTCTCCTGACAGAAGCGGCTTTGGGGGTTGGGTAAGGGGAGGTCTCCTTTTGGCAATCCTTACAAAGATCACCTAACGTGGGGCCAAAGCTGCTCTCCAAAAGCAAAACCATGTTCTTCACTTTCCATGAAGTATATTTATTGTGCTGGAACTGTTCTTGAACTCTGGGCCTGGGCACTGTCCCCGAGCTCTTCAGCTCAAGGTGAGTGCTCTACCACTTGAACCACAGCGCCACTTCTGGTTTTCTGGTGCTTAATTGGAGATAAGAGTCTCACAGACTTCAGTGTCCGGGCTGGCTTTGAACCGCCACCCTCAGATCTCAGCCTCTTGAGTAGGTAGGATTACAAGTGTGAGCCACCAGCGCCCGGCTGTGCTGAAGTTTCAAGATTTTCACATGCAGCTGCTTCCCCAGGGCTCCCTCGTGCCTGTGTCAAATCAGTCCTCGCTCCTCAGGAGGCGGAGACCTGGAGGACGGGCATGGCAAAGACTACCTGGATAGAAAATTCCCAGGGACTCCATTTCCAAAATGACCAACCAAAAGCTGGACTGGAGACAGGGCGCCAGGGGTAGGGCGCAATCTGAGCGGTCAAGCTGAGTGAGAGCTCCACGATTTGAGTACAAACCCTGGCACATCTTAAAATAAGATTAGGAGGTGGCGCTGAGGCACAAGGCAGTAGAGCAGTAGCGTTGAGCAAGAAGAGCTCAGGGACAGAGCCTAGGCCCTGAGTTCAAACCCCACGACTGACAAAAATAAAAAAAAAAAGATTCTTGGTAATTAAAAGTGTAATGCATAAATCCAAATCACATAATGTGTTTCTCAAGTTATGTCTCTGCTGTGTAGTACTAATATTAAAGAGGATGCATACCTAAAAAAATTAAATAAATAAAAGGGAAGACTACACATACAAGTTATCTGAAACAAGCCTCTGAGCTGTAGAATTTAACTCAATATCACACGGCAGTATGAGAAAGATGTGCAAAACTCATGCATTTGCAGAGTACAGATGCCTTTTGTGGGCCTATTTATGCTAATTATCAGAAAAATAAAAATCTTTACAGTATACTATCAAATTCTAGGAAAAAAAATAATTAAGAAGGCTGAAAACACAGATGATCAACTTGAGCGCCTAGATTGATGGGACTAGCAATAGTAACAGAAATCAGTGAATTATAGCATGAATTATAGGGGACTGTTTATTTGCTAAAAACACATTTGGATGACAACTATAATATAGCCCATGATTTCAGTTACATGAACATATATATATATATATATATATGCAAGAAGATCAATCTCTACTTTGTTATTTAAGGGTTGACATTTTCTGATTCTTCTTTTTTCTATATTAAAAAGTCAAGTAAGCCAGACCCAGAGAAACATAGGTTGCATGGTATTCCTCATTTGAGGTAGGTAGAATGTTCCTGAGTCTACAAGCAAACAGACTGGATGATAAGCCCCAGGACCAGTGCATATATGTGTACCACACGCACATGCATACATACACACACATGCATGCAAGAAAGAGATGCATATCTCTGTCTTCTTTATAAGTAAGTGCATCCCCCTAAAAGAACTGAAAATTAGATTTCCTGGTTTTCTTTGTAATTGCTAAATTCTCTTTTTTTTTCTTTTCTTTTTTCTTTTTTTTGAGGATCATGTGGCTTAAATTCTAGGCCTGGGCACTGTCCCTGAGCTCTTCAGCTCAAGGCTACTGCTCTACCCTTGAGCCAAGCCCTACTTCCCGTTTTCTAGTGGTTAACTGAAGAGTCTCACTGACTTTAGTGCCCAGGCTGGCTTTGAACTGTGATCATCAGATCTCAGCTTCCTGAGTAGCTAGGATTACAGACATGAGCCACCATGCCTGGCAATTGCTAACTTTTCTAAATGCCATCCTCTTGTCATTTTGATTCTATTTGCAAAAGGAAGATGTATTTGTTAGAACGTGAAGGCATATGTTAGGGGCTAAGATACAAACAGAACACAGTGCAAATGAAAGGCTTTTAATCTAGCCTTCTGTGATCAGCAGTCACTGCTGTCCTTCATACAGGCCAAGCTCTTCATTTCTAAATATTTGCTATTTTGCAGACACAGCTTTAGGATGTGAACAGGATGGAATGGACATCTTCAAAAAATGTGTCACTTCATTCAAATAATATACATTCCTATATTACAGTTTACTAATATGTTTAGATTGTTTCCTGGAAAGTTGGCTGAGACATCATATTGAAGGATTATAACTATTTAGGGGTAAGAAGATAAATGCATAACAACAGCCTTTCTTTCCAATCCAGACCCTTAATCTTGGCAAAAAAAAAAGGGAGGAATTGTAGTTGGTTACCTCCTAGATCTTCATCTCCACAGAAATGCCACTGGAAGGCAATGGTCTTGGCTGGCAGGGCTTTGAACCCATGGGGGAAGATGTTGAGTTACACCACTAGAGGGACATCAGTACAGAAGGGACAGGTTTTGAACCATGCTTGATTTTTCCATTGGTTCTCTCATTTTGCATAGTGAGGAGCTACTATCACTGTTGAAATTCTAACTTCAAAGAACTTTCTCATGCACTTACCATATCCTGGTCTACTCTTGTAGGTAGAAAGTATCCAGAGAGTCATATTCTGTTAACTAATCAAATAGAGCATCGATATTTCCATTGAGGTCAAAAGAACCAAATTACGAGTGCTCATCATTTAAAACTTTAGCAATATATCTCTTAGCTTTGGCTTCTTTGCCTATGAGGTTTTCATTCCCAAACACAATGTCTACTACACAGGCAAATACTAAAGAAATATTTTTTCCCTTTTTCCATTTGTTATTGTTGTTAGGACAGAAAATATGCATCATGTTTTTCAAGGACTGGAGGGTGACTCAAATGATAAACGTCCAAAAGTCTGTCAAACCAGTGGCCTCCATGAGACCTTTCATGCATCCTCCATAATGCCTACCCACAGGCCTCTTGGCTCACAAGATGATTTACTCTTTCTTGCTCAATGCACCCTGAGACCATTTCCCCGAGGCACAAAAAGAACCTTCTTTCTTTTGTGACAGAGTTCACTTAGAATTTGGCAAAACAGCCATAGTCAAAAACGAATGGAAAGCCAAACATTCTACTCCAACAAGAGAGCCAAGAGTGAATTTAACAGTTTGATATCTTTATCTTCTAAAATTAAATGGGAAAGAAATCCCTTGGAAAAATGAAGATAAGCCTGGTTACCATGTTTCTTCGTCATGTAATTACGAAATGAATGAATGAATGAATGTAAGAAAATCAAGTCTGACAAATAGCAAAACATGATGACTTTCATTTAAGGCAGGTTCATTTTTCCACCCACATGCATAGTGTTTTGAGATTGTCATGACACTAGGAATAATGTTTCAGGGACAGGGGATCAATTCTGAGTCTTGGAAAAATCAGATGAGCAACTAGTTCTGAAAATGTTTGGGCCGTGATGATTAGAGAAGCTTCCATAAGGCACATGGAAGACAAAGAATGATTTCTGGCCTGTCTGCAAAAGCCATGGGGAAAGTTCCAGAAGAGCTGGAGCAACCAACCATCAGTCGTCAACTCATGGAAAGGTTTACAGAAATTCTCTAGCTTTCCTAACTGCCCCCACTAAGAGCATAAATTGTCCCCCAATAATTGACACAGATGTTTCCACTTTGTAAACATTTGCCAGAAAAATAAAGGTTTTGTTATTTTTTCCAACCCTATCTTTTAGCTATGAAGACACTATGCTAAATCAAGAATTCATATGCTGAAATGTTTAATTTATTTGGACAGTATGTCAGTAATACGGCATGCCAAGTAAGCAGTTAGGGAAGAAAAGTATCACAAATCTATAGCTCACTGTCTAATTACTGCATGTCAAGTATGTTTGGCTACTTTCGATCTCAGGTTGGTAATAAAGGTATCTACCATCAGTGGACAGTTGACTATATTTATTTAGGCTCTTATTATTCCATCATTTTCTTTAATTATAATAGGGAACTAAGAGTAAGAAGTAGCATTTATTTCCTCTGTATTACAGAGGAGAAAATATCTAATATTTCTGAGAGAACTGATCAAGAATATGTCTCTGTGTTTGATAGAGCTCCCCTATGACCTAGCAATCCCACTCCCAGGCATTTACCCAAATGTCTAGAAACAAGGCCATCCTAAACCTACCAGCACAACCATGTTCATTGCACCATTATTCACCATAGCTAAGATATGGAACCAACCCAGATGCCCCTTGGTAGATGGATGAATCAAGAAGTATAGGACTTCTGTGCTGCCATTAGAAAGAATGACATAGCCCCATTTACAAGAAAATGGAACATCTCAGAAGAAATCATATTAAGTGAAGTAAGCCAGATACAAAGGAACAGAGGCTCCATGGTTTTCCTCATCTGTAATAATTAGTACATATCTAGGACTCTCCTAGCAGAGGAGAGAAATAGCTCAAAAGCTATATGCATATGGCCATATAGGAAGAGGCTAAGCGAAATAACCTCCAGGACAGGGAAACAAAGAGATTTATACTTATGGTGGTTGTTTTTAATGTACTATATGAAGTTATTTCTTTACTCCTTTTTTCCCCCTTTTGTTTCTGTCTTTCTTTTTTCCTTCATTTATGGTTTATTCTCTGTTGTTGTTGTATCTGATTTCGGTACCTGGTTTATTATATATACATTTATTTGTTTATTTGAATCAAGGATGGGAAGGGGAAAACAAGATGATGAGACAAAGGACAAAGGATGAACCAGTATAACAGTGATATATTCACAAGACAATATGTTGGAAATGAATTCTACAACTTGGGAGAGGATGGGAGAAAAACATGGGGAGGGGTAACAATGTTCAAGAAGTAATGTACTCACTACCTTATTAATGTAACTGTAACCCCGTATGCATCACTCTGATAATAAAATAAAATTTAAAAAATAAAAGAAAAGTCTGTGTTTGGCCCTCATATAAAACCAATGGGAAACTCTACATTTTGATTAAAATTCCATTTGCTGCAGAGCAGTTTTCCTCCGCTAATGTTGATTACTCTTTATAAAGTAGTTCTAAAGGTGCATTCTCTTTGATTCATATTCTTTCCAATTTTCTCCTCCTATGGATTCTTCCTGAATGGTTCTTTCATTAGAGGAATGCAGAGTACCTACAACTACTGTATGAAGGAAGCAAAGGAAAGGAGAGAAGGAAGGAGAGAGGGAAGGAAGGGAGGGCGGAAGGAAGGAATTCAGCATCATACGAACATATGACAATAGACTTCAGCCCTGATTTTCTGCAGATCTGAAACCTAGCTCTCTTAAAATTAAGAAACATGTAGATTATCCATAATCATATTAACTGGTAAGCAGTTGAACACTTCAATGCATTTTCTTACTGTTTCATTTTCAGTATCTGTAGACACTTAAAAATATAATTGTGAGCTAGGTGTGGTGGCTCACACCTGTAATCCTAGCTACTCAGGATGCTGAGATCTGAGAATCAAGGTTCAAAGCCCAGGTTCAAAAGGACCTGAGACTCTTATCTCCAATGAATCTTTAGAAAATGGGAAGTAGGGCTTGGCTCAAGGGTAGGGTGGTGGCCTTGAGCTGAAGAGCTCAGGGAAAACACCCAGGCCCAGGGATAGGGTGGTAGCCTAGAGCTGAAGAGCTCAGGGAAAACACCCAAGCCTGAAGCGAGGCACCAATGGCTCACACCTCTAATCCTAGCTCTTCAGGAGGATGGCAGTTCAAAGTCAGCTCAAGAAGCAAAGTCTGTGAGATTATCTCCAATTAACCAGGAAACAAGAATTGGTGTTGTGGCTCAAAGTGGATGAACACAAGCGTGGAGTGAAAGATCTCAGAGACAGTGACCGGGCCTTGAATTTAAGCTTTACAACCCATCATTACCTTGTGTTCTCTAGATTTTAATAAACGTTAGGCCACAAGCATATCTTTGTAACATTAAATATTCTTTTAACATGAACAGCTATGTTATATTCCACTGCACTATGTAATACAAGTCATTTATGCATACTTTTCCTTCTAGTAATATTTTGATTATTTCCAAACATTTGCTATTATGGCCAGCCCTGTCATGAGCCATCTTATTATATTAGATTCTAAGTGAGGTGCAGACCCTTTTTCCCAGCAAACAAAGCATGGCAAATACCATACCAACCTGTTACTTGAGTAGGTGCAATCACTTGGCTAGCACTCGATGTAGAAGCTTCAGGGGCGACTTCTACAGGCACCGGGGGAGATGTCTTTTCAATTACTACTGCATGAAAAAGTAAAGGATAAAAGGAAAAATTAAAGCCTGTTACGTACTCTGAGATCTAATTTCACAGTGCAAGCATAACTTATTCAAATCACACATCATACTAGTTTGTGGATAGAAAGGACTACAATAGATCTTGAAAGCTCATGGCACTGGTTTCAATATTTAGCAAGAACATTATACCACAACTCAGAAATTAAGAAAAATGACCACCCAGCAAAAAGTGACTTTCAAAGTTTAAATAATTGATATTATTTGTGGTCACACTTGACTTTCCCATTGGAATGCCTGTAGTACTTTCCTTCTTTTTGTTTGTTTGGTTGTTGGGCTTGACTTCTGGGCCTGGGCACAGTCCCTGAGCTCTTCAGCTCAAGGCTACTGCTCTACCATGTTGATCCACGGTGCCACTTCCAGCTTGTAGTACTTAAGTGCCTTTTCACAGTACACTGAGGTGATATGGGAACACACAAAAGTGTACGTGCTATTGAAATTTTAATTCAATTGCAAGTTCTATCTATTAAATATGATCAAAGTCACCCCTCATACATACACATCTCATTTTATGCTTTCATTAAGAATACTCTTACAAACAGCCCAGATCAACCCAGGTTACCTGGAAATTGTGGGTGCAGGTGAATAGTTGAAATGCCTGGAGAGAGCTGGGGTTGCCCAGGCTCGAGTTTGGTTTTCTCTTGATCCAGTGAAGGAATTTCCTGCAAGGCCGTATTTGAGAGAGTGGGAAGTGTGGAAGGGGGGGGGGTGTTGAGAGAGAGAAAGGAAACAGAGAGGAAGGAGAGAGGGAGAGGGAGAGAGGAAGGAAGGGAGGAAAGAAGGAAATAATTTAAAGTAGAAATTAAAGTAGGAATTACTTTGTTTCCCATACAGTATTGTTATTATTTAATTGACTATACTCTTGGACAAAGTATCACGGGACATTGGATGCAGCCTGTATAATCTTTTAACATAAACCTACAGTACTGTTGCTACAAGGATGAGCCTTTGACTGCTGCAGTCCTGGTGCTCACACAGGCTCACATCTGTTTTCCTGGGGCTCATGGGCAAACCTTTCAAGCAATGACGTTGGCTCAGAGGTTGGTATTTGTTTGGTCTTTGGCAAGGCAACACTGGCCCCAAATGAGGACTCAATCTTCACATGCCTTACTTATGGCTCTGCCCCACAATCACCCTCTTCAGATTAAATAATACATGAAACAGCTGGATTATAATAACATGCACACACTAAATCAAACTATTTGAAAGAAGGTAATAAGGCCTCCATTAACCTCACATCTACTCCAGGTCTCTGACAGTGACAGGCAGTCACAGCAACAAGTACTGCGGTTTCCAAAGAGAGCTTCTTAACATATCCTGTCACTCCTGCCCCCTGGATCTCAAGCAAGAACCAAATATGTCACCATGGCTCAGGCCAGTTGAACATTTAGTACAGTGAAGGGTTTCTGCCTTCACCCACCAGCGTGAGGCCAGAGCTCATACCAGCACTTCATTAAAAGTGTTTGTCAAGCTACATCTACACTGTTTCCTTTCTTCCTATTATCATCCAGAAAGTTCTCTCTTCTGGCCCCTGTTGCACTCTTGCTCTCCCTCATGGCTTCAATTATCACCTCTTTCCTACTTCTAAAATAGACAGGCTGACTGAATATTTTATCAAAGATCTAATTTTGTAAGCATAAATGCAAAAGGATAACTGCTGAAATAATCCATATATTCCTGCTTTACACACACACACACACACACACACACACACACACACACACACAATCATCCAGCTGTTCATTTCCATTCCCACCAATCTGTTAATCCACAGTCATTAATCCATTCCATTCAGATGTAAGGTCTCTTTTCTAATCCTTACAGGTATTTACTCTTCCACAGCAACAGTCCTCACCGGCCCAGTGTGGATTCATTCTCCCATGCTGTTTACTGAACTCATTGGCTTCTCACCCTGCCTTTGTCTCTTCTTTACTTCATTCTGCCATGATTTCTCTGGGCACTCATTATCCTTCCCCTATGTCCCCTCTTCTTAGGACTAGAGACTGGCTTTCTGTAACCTGCTAGAGATGACTTCAGTCTGTCTTGATTGCACCCCTTTTCCCAAAGCCCCTGGCCAACATCAACAGAAAAGCAGACTGTGATCAAATGTTAATCCATGCCCCGCAGTCTGCAGACTGAGTGTCGCCCATCAGCAGGAGGCAGCAGACTTCCTGATCAACACTTCTCCACGTGTCAGGTAGGGTCCTGTTGAGGAGTAGGATATTTCCTAGCTGCTTTACAACCCAAGTTTGATATTTCTTGCATCCCAAAGACAGCTCCCCAATTCTCTTTCTAACCAAATCTTTCATAACTCTTGTTGTCCGCCTACCCAGCCTCTGCACACATCTTTCAATCATGAGTCCCTTGGAAGATAGCAAGAACCGAAAGGCCAGAATTTCATTTTCCTAGCTACCTCCTCTAGTACTCCCCAAATTAGAATTTCCCTCTTTTAACTTCTCTGATTAATATTTGTCTACTCTCTCTTATAGCCTAACAATTTTGAAAGCTATTTATATCTGGGTATAATGACCTAGACCAATATCTCAGCTTCTCAGGCTGTAGACACAAGGAGGGCACCCGTCAAGACTAACACAAGTAAAGTTAGCAGGACTTCATCTTAAAAAATAAACAAAAAAGCAAACAAACCAAAACAAAAGAGGGCCAAGAGCATGGCTCAAAGTGGTAGAGCATCTGGCTAGCAAAAGCAAGGCCCTGTGTTTTGTCTCCACTACTGAAAATAAACAAATAAGCAAGAAAAAAAACTATTCACAATAGCTTATGTATCATCTTCATCTAAATCTAACGTTTAATGCAGTATTATTAACTGAAGAATATGTATATAAATATTTAATAATCACTTAAATATGATGTTATCCATCAAATCAAGGCAAGATTTAGAAGACATATAATCTTACATAAATAGAACTTGAGTCCAACAAAGGTCTGAATTCCCTATTAATAAATCTCACAAATCATAGTCCCATATTATGTTCCTATATCAAAAATTGATTTTAAAAAGTTCCCTAAAATTCTAAAGAACAGTGTTTTCCAGTATTTGTAGCTTAATGGTAAGTTCTGTACAGTAATTAAATTCAGACATGTATGTTCAACTTCAGTTGAATTAACAAGCGCTTCACTTATTTTTATTCATGCCCTGATCGCATACAACTATATAATCATGTCAAAGCATTTCTTTCCTTCTCTCCTGGCAAACATTGACTTTCAGAACTTTATGTGTGTCTCTGGCCCACATTACTTCCTTTCTGTTTTCTTCTCATTAGAATTTAAGTTCCACAAGAATAAGAGTTGTGTGTGATTTGGTCTCTGTTATTTTTCTTCCACTGTACCCAATAAACATTTTTGAATGAATGAATGAATGCTCTATTTTTAATCTAAATCATGCATTCCATACCTCTTAGTGTATTTTAAATTTTAAATCCTATACATATTCCCTCAAAAATATTTTTAAGTACTGCAGATGAATGGATACAGAAAATGTGGTATATATACACCATGGAATTCTACATAGCCAACAGACAAGATAAAATAATGGCATTCGCAGGGAAGTGGATGAATCTAGAGCGAATCATGCTGAGTGAGACAAGTCAAGACCTAAGGAACAAAAGGCGCATGGTATCCTTAATATGCGGTTATTAAATCCAAAGTGTACAAGAGAGAGGACTCAATAACTGCATACCCAAAGCTATGGACATGGTAATGGAAATACAAACATAACTATATAGACAAAAAAACCTATGACTCTATAATCATAATGTTTTATTTCATAAGCTGATCTGTGTCTATGACATACAAACCGTTAGCCTAATTTTGATTAAGTTCTAAAGACTAAGTCCCAGAGAATGTAATTAGAGATTCCCTCCTTGAACAATTGTTTGTTAAACTTGTCATTTAAAATATGATGTAAACATAAGCCATATAATTAATGATTGTTGTTCTTAAGGTATTATGTTATCTCTCATCACTTCTACTGTCCCTTGGTTATCTCATATTGTTACACTATCTCACTTTGTTACCTGATATATCGGATATAATTGTATTTGGTTATCTGAAATTGGATAGGGAACGGGAGAAAATAAGATGAGGGGTGGGGGAGGGGGGAAGGGAAATGGGGACCATGACATGTGAAAGGGTATCAATGTGTGGGAATTAAGGCACCATTTATCTGGCAAATATCATGTAACCCTTCTATTAATTACAATAAAAATATATTAAAAATATATTTTTAAGAGCAAAAAAAAGAAGGCTTAGAAACAATGAATCAATTACCTTCTCAGGGGGTGTAGTTGCCACTAAAACCAGAAAAGAAAGAAGGGGGTTAGTAAAATTTAAGATAATTACTCATATTTCAATTTCTTAAAAATATCAGTAAAAGTCCAAAAGTATTAAGAACCAAACTAAAGTAAATACAGAGTCACAATCACCTGTCATTTTGGAGAAGATTACACATGACTGACTTTCTGTATTTCTTCTTCAAATTATAGGAGCTCAGAGGACAACTATGAGTAAGCCTCTCATACTTTCAATAATTAAGAAAATTCGAGGAAGGCTCAGTTAACATGAAAGAGAACTTAAACTAAAAAAAGAGACATCATTATTTCATGCCTCGTCTTCATTTTCTGAAGTTCCTCATGCCCAAGGAAGCAATTACTTTCATTATTAAATACTTATCTTGAACATAGTATATAAGGTTGGAAGTGCTATCTAGAGTCAATGTGAAAAAAAAAAACAAGCAAATGCCACTCATAGAAGCAAGGCACATGACCCCAGCAGTCTAGACATAGACCAAATTGTAGTGATGCCCTATAAACATTGTCAGGAAGACACAATAACTAAATTATGGGTGAAAAGAAAATCCCATAAACCAATAAGAGGTTGGCACCAAGTTATTGAGCAAATGAACCACGATACAATCTGGAATGTTATTGTGGTGGGGATGATGTCTCTGTATTGTGAAAGACTTGCTCAGAATGAGTCCTTAAGCACACTTGAGCCAATGCATACTGGGAGTTTTCTTCTGAACCAATGCCTTCCTAATAATTTGTAAATACGTTACACGGATGTACCAATTCATGGTGACAATGAGGGTACTAGATAAATGAAATTACTACCACATTATTTTTGTAAATATACGGCCAGACACATTGTCAGAAAAGTCTTAAGGCAAACTTAGGCCCAAGTCAGTTTCCTTCTCCCTATGCAAAGGGATGAGCTGTTGCAAACATTTGGCCATGACAACTTCTAGGAACATAAGCAATTCCAAGTGAGGCCTTACCTGTTCTGCCTAACCTGGGAAGACATGCAGGGAGTCAACAAATATAAAAAAATAGGCCAGAGCACACAAATGCTCAGAGCCCAGGTTAGTAGGGCTAAGAGGTGAGTTACAGTCCTGTTCTACAAGGGTATAACCAGAAACCCAAGGCACAGACACACAGAGGGACAGCTTAGAACCCACAACCCAGTTCCCCTCTCACCCTCAGGCTCCACCACTCCTGGCCCAGGCTCCCGGGATAAGGTCAGGGCCTCCACTGGCTCTTCCTTGGCTGGGAGAGGTGGAGGATGAGTACGTTTAGCAACAGGTTGAGTGTTCTTTGGCTTGACAAATAGAGGTCCTTTACCTACATGGTGATGGATTGGCCTGCGTCTATGAACGCCAGAAACCGTATAACCCATTCCACCAGGACAGATTTCCTTAAAAGCAGCTAGATTTGGGATGGGAAAATATTCCTTTTAAAAATCTAACAGTGCAAACCTATACAGAGGAAAATATCACGATGAATAGCTCTTAATAAATCATCATTTACATAGGCACATTTAAAAATCTTCAATAACAGATGCAAATGTAAGCAAATGGCTTAAGTTTCTAATGAACTTGCAAATTAACATTTTTTAAAAATCCCACCTTTTCTTTAAACATTTGTATTCAACCTGTTAATATTTTATCCTACCCTCTCTTTATATACGTGGACATATATATAATACTGTTACATAGAAATATGTATCAGTATAATATACATGAATACAGTCTATAGAAATACATACTGTCAATGTACATATATACTGATATTTACACTGGTATATCTCTTATAAATTTAGCTTATTTATATCTTATGCATCACATTATATATATTAGCAATCAATTTGATATTTTATATATATCATATTATCACATTATAGACATAAATTATAATAACAAAGTATGTATATTAGAAACCATTTTATATACAGAAGACAATATATATCTATTACATATCTCATGCTGACCATATTTATAATATGAGAATAAATCAGGCTTTATTCTCTCCTCTTGCTTTGGTGTTGTTTTAGTTATTAATAAAGAGCTCAATGACATCTCAGTAAAATGAAAAAGAAAGAAAAAGACAGGGATGCGACAAGCAGATGATGGGTATTTAATTTAGGAGAGGTGCTGAAATCCTTATGGCTTGTTTCCAGTTAAACTCAAACAGCTCAGCCAGAGCTGGGCCTGGTGGCTCACGCCTGTAATCCTAGCTACTCAGGAGGCTCTGAGATCTGAGGATCATGGTTCAAAGCCAGCCTGGGAACTAAAGTCTCTGACACTCTCATCTTCAATTAGCCACCAGAAAACCAGAAGTGGTGCTGTGGTCAAGTGTAGAGTGCTAGCATTAAGCTGAAGAGCTCAGAGACAGTGCCCAGGCCCAGAGTTCAAGCCCCACGACAGAAGAGAATGTCTGGTATTAATGTTAATGTCTGGCTCAGCCAGAGGAGAACGTCCCCCTGTTTTCAGTCAAGAAGGTCTGAAACTGGGCATGGCTTTGATAGTAAGGAGGAAGGCCAGGAGATGAGACTTGCTAAAATGATAGGTTGAAATGAATGTAAGAAAATATCTTTTCAAGTCATAACCATTCCAAGGACCAAAGTCAAGCAAAACCTTGGCTAGGATGAGTTGCCTGAACTTGGGAGAAGGAATTATTCTGTGCTCTGAAATCATTATTCTCACAGAGAAAAAGTGTGCTTGGAAGGTGATTTGCTAACCTCCACTCATAATCCCAGTGAATTAACAAAGAGCTGACAGGTGGCATGGAAGTGTGTGGCTTGCAGGGAGAAAATCCACCTAATCCTTTTGCTGTTGGTGTTGGAGGAAAATTACCAAATTCAGACACCAAGGAGAGAGTACAGAGTCTTTTTTTATGTCTACTTTTAAAACTAAAAGTAAAACAAGTCACTTCTCACGTTGACCAAACAAGAGATCTTCTATTGAATGTTCTGAGCCTAAAATTAGCTCTCAATAAAAATGAAAGTCTAAAATACTCTTTAAAAGCATGCTAAAATGTTGCTTTCCTAAGGATCTCACACTAAAAAAGTGGAAGGTCATTCTTACATTTAACTGGGAAACAGAATTATTATTTGAAGAAAAGATGTTTCCAGAAAACATGACTTTAGATAAGCATTTCTTTTAATAAAAAATCACTCTAAAAGCAAAAGTGAGTTAAGTGCAAAAATACAGATCTTTTACATTATTTTTAAATTTCAGTGTTGCACTGAGAGGAGTCTGAGTTACATTTACCATCTTGAAAATGATTTATGTAAGGATTGTAAGACTGAATTTCAAATGTGTCAATGAACCATAGATATTTTTATTTGATTATTATATTTCAATAATGAATGCCTGGGAAGGCACAGGAGACCAACTGGAGGTGTCTAAAGTGATCGTGTCTGCCAATTAAACATCATGCTTATATTATTTTTGCCCTTATTTTTTTCCTGATTCTCACAACTAACCAAGGTTGATCATGACAAACATTGTCCACTGTCATGTTAGACAGTCAGAGTTTTAAGATACTGCATGGATCTATGAGATGGACTAGATGGAATGCTGTCATTGCCTTTTTGGGAATTCTATCAACATCAACAACAATCTAGTACTCTTTTCATGTCTATCATAAGCCAGTAAAAATAGAGTCTAATCTTGCCTTGGTCATAGCATACTTAATAGATACTCCATTTTACTCTTCCATTTTACTCTACATGCCTGAGAAGCTGGCAGCTGCTTGAGAGAACTTGTACCCTTTCAGGGCATCAGGCAGTTATAGGCCAATTAGAAGAATGAAGAACCAACTCACTAATGCTGAGCTCTCATGAAAATTCATAGGGGTTTTGGCAGGCTCTGCTTTGGAAGCCATTGATCTTCACAGCATAAACTCAATCACGAATATAATTCCATATGATCTTATTAAAGGAATTAAGCTGAGTGTTAAATAATTGAGTGAATGAGTCAATCTGTACACAATCCAATTACTGGGAGAGCATGGGCCACCAATCAGAATGAGAGAAGAAGGTCCAACACGGATTTCTGGTCTTTATATGTAAATATCAGACTAAGCATCCATGAGCATGCAGATAAAATGTAATAGCTTTTCTTATAATCCAGGTGGGAATCTAATATTAGCCTGAAGCATAGGAAAATCACTTTGCATATAAATTTTTTCCCCAAGAAATTCAACATGGTTCTGTCCAGGCTTCCTAAAAAAATGTTAAAAAAAAAAAAACATAACATTGCACTCACTATCAAAAAGTAAATTTAAAGTAAGAAATCCAGATGCCCCAACCTGTAAATGTGATTTTGCCAACTCTTGTGCCTGGGAATGTTTGTGAATGTACATCTGAGCACACCTTACCTGTGCCTGGAAGGGGACATTTCTCACAGTGTGGGCCCCAGGCCTTGCCCACACTACAACAGCAGAGCTGCTTGGTGAGGTGAACAGACAGGGGGTGCATACACTGCCTGCTGGAACTGACAAGTCGGTAACAGGGCCCTTTCTCTTCCGAGATCACGGGGAGATCTGCTGCACCAGAGAAATAAAGCATGGCTATACAAGAAACAAAAACCAAACAGATCTTTCGAACAATACTAAAATGTATCCTTAAGTATGAAATTAGAAGCTACACTTCAGACTAAATACCTCTAGAAGAAAGGGACCTCTGTTCTTGGTTTAGTCATTGCCAAGTAAATTTTTTACTCTAATCACCAAAGATCATAACTATGAGTGTTCTTGTCCCCTTAAGGATCCTTCTTCCATTTTAGCAAGCATTAACATGTGGGTAGACTTCATCACATTCACTGAAGGTCTTAGTAGGAAAAAAAATGCTTTTCTTCTTCAACAAGAGGAATTTAGGAATTTCTGCCAGCAGGCCCCTCCTGACAGAGGCTGGACCATCAACTCTGCCTGCCACTTGCCTTGCATATGTTTAACTTGCTACCCTCCAAAATTACATGAGCTAATTTATTGAACTAAATATCACCTCCCTGTTTTAAGGGAGAGGTGTGTGCACACTTACTATAAGACAGTGTTCATTAAAGCAAGTCTGCAGTTGAAATCTCATATATTGTACAGAGAAACATGTACAGATTTCAGGCACTTTGTCCTCTAAAGAATAAGGATAAGTCTAGTGAGCTTATTCTTTCTTGACATCTGGTCTCAGGGGATCTCAGTTTTACAGGCATCTTCTATCTTGTCATCTCCTTAGCTAATTATTCTAAGATCTTCAAGTATTTGGAATAATTTTGATCCTTGCGACCCCCCCCCAAAAAAAAACAGTGCCTCCAGCAGAGGAAAAGCAGAGGCCTAAGTGTAGATGGCTGAAGAGGAGAAGGAAAGGGAGAAAAAAAATAAGATAAAGGCCGGGAGTTTGGCCTAGTGGTAGAGTGCTTGCCTAGCATGCACGAAGACCTGGGTTCAATTCCTCGGTACCAGGTACATAAGAAAAGGCCGGAAGTGGTGCTGTGGCTCAAGTTATAGAGCTCTAGCCTTGAGAAAGAAGGACAGCAGGACTAGCAAAAAGATAAAATAAATTATAAAGATTCAGTGATGTACTTTAACACAGAAGTGGGGGTGCTGGCAGGCCCATTTGAGTGGCTAAGAAAGCCAAGCTACCATGGGCTCAAATCACCACACCAGGAAGGAAAACCCAATGTTAATGAGAAACCAGGAGATCCTAATACTAAAAAAAAAAAAAAAACTAGAACCATGGACTCCAGTACAACTAGGCACAAGCCATATGCTGCCACTAGGATAAAATTTAAATGAAATGAAATTACAAATTCAACACTTCTGCCAGCCTCATGTGGCCAGTGGCTTCTGTATTTCACAGCACAGATGGAAGACATCTCTTCCTCACAGAAAGCTCTCTTGGGTAATGATGACTAGTTTAAAATTCAGGGAATGTTTTCTGCTAAGGGCCAGAGAATAACTATTTTAGTTCAGTGGGCCATAGAGTCTCTTCTGCAACTTCCATTGCACACAAACAGCCTTACACAGTATATGAATAAATGAACATGGCCACGGCCCAAGAAAATTTTATTGACAAAAAACAGACAGTAAGCAGATTTGGTCCATGGGTTGTAGTGAGCCAAAGCTTGATGCAGTACCTTGAATCTGCAAACACAAATCTTGGTTTTTCAACCTGAGGTCTCAGTTACTTAGCTTTATGGAATTTTTTTTAGCTCCCCTAGCTTCTACTTTCCCATGAGAAAAGATGTGAATACTAATATAGATCTCATAAAGAACTTAGAAAAATTAAAAAGCAGTCACAAAGACAAATAGGACTGCCCATAAGGAAAAAAAAAACCCTCATTCATCTTGGGATCTCTGGACATATCTTTCTAACCTCTTGTTTCTGTGAATAAGCTCTACATCTTATTGTTGAGAATACCACACAAGAACCAAGGTCAGAAGCTAGGTGCTCATGGCTCACACCTGTAATCTATGCACTTAGGAGGCTAGGGTCTGAGGATGCTGGTTCAAATCCAGCCCAGGTAGGAAAATCCATGAGATTTGAATTAACAAGCAAAAACCTAGACATGCTGGTATTGCTCAAGTAGTAAAGCATCCACTTTGAGCAAAGAAAGTTTAGGGATAGCACCCAGTTCAAGCCCCAGTTCTAGAACTTAACCAAAACAATAACAACAAAGGTCATGCTGAGATTTCTTTATCAGGGTTCCTTTACTGAACCTACAGCTATATCTTTAACATTACTCACTCTGGAGAATTAAATTCTGAAAGAAATCTGGAGCTTAGAAAGTAGAAAATCTTCTTGCTGAAACCCCAATGGTTATCTGACTTATCTTGAATAATGCTCTGGTAAGACTCCAAATTTTCCACCTTGTCCTCTAAGCTAGGCAGGGTCAGGTGTGGAGAACATTCTCCGGTGTCCTCAGCCACACAACACACACAGATGAGAGGCAGATCATGCCAGAATCCTCCTATCCCTTTTTTTCACCTTCAAAGCCCAGGACAGTGAGGCAAAGGAGAAAAGAGAAGTAGTTGCAACTTCCAACTGGAGCCAGGAATTCAGAGGGGGTTGGCCTGGGTGCATTAAGTACAGAGCAAGCCTCCTGGGGCCCTAGCCATTGCCAAGTGCATTGTTTAGAGGTCTCAGTCAACCATACCTCTTATGGCCTGGATACCTATTGTGTCATGCTGCATAAGCAAATCCAGCCCTCTCCAAGCAGGAAATACAGTTCTATCTCTGGTTTATACCTTTTGAGAATATATATTACATACTGAGCATAACTCATCCATGTGTGTGTAGCCCTGAATCTCCTGCTACTTTCTCAAGATTACGTAGGTTAACCTATCTTTCCAGACTTTTTTTTCTTTTCTTTTCTTTATGGATATTACCTTCTTCCCTGATCCCTTCCCAACTGCCTTCAGACGTCTCAGAGTTTACCAATAATCAGGCTGGATGGCTTTCAATCACACATTCTAAAGGAATTCTGTTCATCGATGTCATACCCTGGTAGTAAATTTAGAGAAAAGAGAAACCCATCTGCTGACTTAGAGCCCATAAAGAGCCCAGGTTCCAACTGGTTCCAGTTTAGAAATGAACAAATGGCTCTTAATACTTATCATTTCATCTCTTGTAGCTAACTGTAAAATCCAATTATTTATTTTTCAAATAAGAATGGATGGTTGTTGAATAAGTTTAAAATTAGTTGGACAATGACAGGGAAAATAAATGCTAAGGAAATGTGCAAGTGTTTCAAAATCCTCACTGGCAGTTTTCTACAATCTCATTAAAACCTGGCTACCTGCCCATAGCTCTAGACATCAGATCTAGTCCATGTTTTAAAAACCAGTCCACAACCAGTTCTCCAAGTTTAATTAATCTGTGACCTTTAATGTAAGCATTTTAAACAGACTTAAGTCAAGTTACTCTAAAAGGGGGTTGAAAAAAGAGAGAAGCATTTACCACAAATTTTATATCCATACTCTACAGTCTTTTATATTCAATTATAAAACTATTTAGGATATTTATTTATGTAGTACAAATATGCCAAAAAATCATCTCTAAATTATCTGGATATTGTCCATCCTATGATTTTTTTGGCTTCAAATTCTCAGTTCCTTTTTTCTCATGTACCTTGTGTGTAAACTTTAAAGTTTAATTTTACCATTTCCTTTTTTTTTTAAAAAAAAAAAGCCCTATAATTAACTGTCTGTCTGCTTCAGGATTAGAGCTGTCTGTAAATCTACATAGGAAAAAAGGACTTACCTGAAAAACTTCCTAATCTGCATTAGGCAGTTTTTAAAGGAAAATATTAATAATTAGTAACAACATTTCAAAAGACTAAACAAATCCACCAGACTGCAAAAAGTGACAATGCTTTGCATTTTACTACATTTGTCTTCGTATCTTCATCATCATTTTTGTTATTAAAGAATTTATTAACATTGATTTTTATATCATATTTCAAATGACATGCTTAACAAATGAATATTCAAGAAGGGAATCTCTATATATAATCACTGGCACTTAGTTTTTAGAACATAATCAAAATTAGACTAAGGGTTTGTATATCATAGATACATATTAATTTATGAAATAAAACATTATGTCTATAGAGTCATAGGTTTTTATGCCTACATAGTTATGTTTATATTTCCAATACCATGTCCATATCATTGGGTATGCAAATATTGAGTCCTCTCTCCTTCATCATCATTTTTATCATCATCACAGCCTGAGGTCAAGTTTAAAACAGGGTCAATAAAGACAAAGCATAGAAGATATCAAAACCACATGAAGCACTGCATAAATGCAATTAGCAGAACAGACACAAATACAGAATTGTTCTCCGTGTTACCCCATCCTTTAAAAGTATGAAACTTTGTAGTGTTTTAGCTACTTTTGTAATAATGACTATGGTTACATGAAAAAAACAGGGTTATCTTGGGTTGGATGTGTGGTTTACATAGTAGAGCATCTGCCTAGCAAGCACAAACCCAGAGTTCAAACCCCAATATAAGGAAGGGAAGGAAAGGAAAGAGGAGGAGATAAGAGGGAAGGAGAAAAAAGAGGAGAGAAGGGAGGGAAGGAAGAAAGAAAAGAAATTTGTGAAGTAATACATGAAGTCCTTTTAGGTGTTTGGTAGCTTGGGAGGACAATGGGGCAGGATATTTGAAATTGGAATGAAGCAGAAAATCTAAAATGCAGAGCCTCAGCAAGTGTTCTCCATACTTTTCCAACTGAGAAAGTAGAGTGAAACCTCATAAAATCAGAGTCCAGTGACTCAGAATTTGGAAAAATTAAAGACAGAAGCAGAGACAAAATTTAATCCACACTAAAGAATGCCTGCATATTTACAAAAGAAAAATCTATTTTTTATCTTCCAGGCACACTTATTGTATTCAAATCATTTCCTTCCTTCCTTCTTTCTTTGCTTCCTTCCTTCCTTCCTTCCTTTTCTTTTGTACTTCCTTCCTTTCCTTTTTTCCTTCTTTCCTTTCTTCCTTTTTCATTTCTCTTCTTCCTCTTTGTGTGTATGTGCGTGTGTGTGTGTGTGTGTGTGTGTGTGTGTGTGTGTGTGTGTGTACACACGTGCATGCATGCATGCATGTTTGCTTGTCCTAGGGCTTGGACTTAGGGCTGAAGTGCTGACCTTGAGGTTTTTTTACCCAACACTAATATTCTGCCACTTGGGCCACAACTCCACTTGCGGCTTTTTGGTGGTTAATTGCAGGTAAGAGGCTCACTGACTTTTTGGCATGGGCTGGCTTCAAACCAAGGTCCTCGATCTCAGCCTCCTGACTAGCTAGGAAACAGGCATGAACAAGTGGCACCCATCCCCCAGCTTGATTTTTAGGTTTTTGTTGTGTTGTTGTTATTGTTATTTATTTTCAATAATTTTGCAATACCAGGGGTTGAACTCAGAGCCTCAGAGCTTGCTTGATTTTCTTAGCTTGTGCTCTACCACTTGAGCCACAGCTCCACTGCTGGGCTTCTTGATAGTTAATTAGAGAGAAGAGTCTCAGGAACTTTCTGCCTAGGCTGGCTTTGAACTGTGATCCTCCAGATTTCCTAAGTAAGTAGGATTAGAGGCATAGAGTACCAGCCTGTGACCTTCTTATCATTTTAACTGACATATTTTCCTGCATAACTGCAACATTCCATTGACAACTGAGTATTTTCCCTCCCTTCTTTCAGATAATCCTCAAATAAAACCAATAAAGAGGAAGGAGGGAGTAAGGAAGGGAGGGAGGGAGGGACAGAGGGAAGGAGGAAGCAAGCAAGAAAGGTAAATATTCATAAGTACTTACGAACACAACTGGAAAAGGTAGCATCTGGCCCAAAGCCTCTCTTGCAGGTGCACCGATAGCTGCCCATCGTGTTCAAACACTCACCATTGGGGCATACACCTTGCAGTTGGCATTCATTAATATCTGTGGGAAGGCAACAACCCTTCAGAAGAGCAGCAAACCACACAGCATACAGTCTACTAACGTTCATTTTCACTACAACAATCTCTTATAGTAAATACAGACATATATGCATACATATCTAGAGACAGAGAGGGTAGGGAAGGAGAACATGGCAGGTGTAAGTGATCAAAACTTACTGAATATTTATTGAGCACTTGTAATTTACATAAACCTTCCTCTACACAACAGGTCCTGTTTTATAAGTAATAAAAAATGATAAAAGACAGAGTATACCTGGGAGTCTCAATGTAGGTAAGACATTATAAAATACAATGGAAAGGTAGAGTTTCATCCTAGACCTTCTGGAAGCTTAGGGGAGCAGTAAACTATGAGAGAAACGTTCAGGGTAAAAAACTCAGTACAGATTGGGCTGGGAGCTTGGCCTAGTGGTAGAGTGCTCGCCTAGTGGGCACAAAGGCCCAGGTTTGATTCCTCAGTGCCATATACATAGAACAACGCTGGAAGTGGTGCTGTGGTAGAGCTCTAGCCTTGAGAAAGTCCAAGGACAGTGCTCAGGAACTGAGTTCAAGCCCCAGGGCTGGAAAAAAAATACAGTACAGGCTAAACAAAAAAGTATAGTTTATCTCTGCAAGAAGAACTGCATACCTTGAAAATGTTCAACTATAAAGTTGTCTGAAGAAATGGAGCACTAGAGGGAGCTAACATCGATCAGCTCTGAGGTAGGACTTTGGGGTGGGGGTAGATTGAATGGATGGCAAGGAGAGGAAGAGATATTTGTGTGTGGACATCCAAGTCTAAGCACAGTGAGTTGCCAGGGGAAGGCGCCCAGGAAACAGTGAGTCAAGCACAAGATGGAAACAAAGGTTCAGGAAGGTGAATAATTAGAAACAGAGCTAGTAAAAGCCAAGCTACATTTGGATCCAATTTGATGTAGTACAGGTAGCTATCTGAACAAAGGAATGGAATGGGAGCCAGGCTCTAAGTTACATGTACCTGCCCAGCATATGACTCAAGAACACATCACAAGTCTCATCGCCAAAGAAGCAGTGGTGACAGAGTGATTGGAAAACTAAGGGCAGAATGGTTCTTCAGAACCAGTAACAAAGCAGAATCCTAGACAGGGTGACACACCACCAAAAGGTAGGAGAGAACTCAGAGATGACTAGAAGGCTTCAGAAGAAAGAAAGAACATCACTGGGCTTGTAGGAGAAAATCTGAGGCAAACAAACAAACAAAAAAAATCAATAACAACAACAACAACAACAAAAATGAAGAATTTGGTGTTGTAGGCCAAGATCACATGGGGATACACGAGAAAAGCTTTCTGAAGTGGCAGAAGGTTCTGAAAGACATTGAATAAAGGAACACTGGCTAGAAATGGAGGATGGGCTGATTTCATATACACAGAGGTCCAGAGGAAATTAAAAGGACACGGGGGAGCAAAGATATATGTGGGGCCTTTGAAAACAAAGTGAGTACAGCCACATGCAGGGAGAAATGAGAAATAAGAGAGAATGGGCTAAATTAACTACTTATATTTGATCCAGTGCAGTATATTTAGCTTAACAGTTAACAGACACTGGCTGTTAATACCGTAATTTGAAATATATTTAGGTTGTTTTTCCGTCATCAATTCTTCTACAATTTACTAATTGCCTTTATTATTATTATTATTATTATTATTGGTCCTTGGCTTGAACTCAGTGTCTGAATGTTGTCCCTTAGCATTTTTGCTAAGCCTGCCCATGCTGGCTTCAAACTATGATCCTCAGATCTCTGTCTCTTGAGTGGCAAGGACTTCTGGCTCCCTGCTTCAAATACTAATTTTCTAAATTAAAATTGAACACAATGGCATTAAAATATCCCTAGCCAAGTCTACACAAAAGAAACAATTATAGCCAGGAACATGGTTCATGCTTGTAATTCCAGCTACTTAGGAGACTGAGATCCAAGGATGACAGTTTGAAGGAAATCCATGCGACTCTAATTAATTGGAGCTATAGCCCAACTGGTAGATAACCTGAAGTGAAAAAAGGTAATGGGAAACTACTGGCTCTGAGTTCAGCCCTAGTACAAAAACAAAATGAATCAATCAACCAACAAATAGCAAACAAAAAAAGACAAGTCCTGAATAAATCACTAATAAGCAATTATTATTATTTAAACATAAATATGTTGTGTTCTAAGAAGGTATAGCTTTCTGTGTGTATCTATTTCATCCAAACCACTCAGTATTTGAGTTAACATAACTGATCACTCTGTCTTCTATGACATGCAGATGATAGAGGAATGCATCTTCACACTATCGGTTCTTCTGCTCCATCTCGGCTGCCACAGGAGGCTGGCTTCTGGATGGATGACACGTGGCAAGATATCTGGTCTAGCGTTCGATCATTTGAATTCTGTGATGCTCACTGATGTGTGGCATGTAATTGAAACTATTTCCCTATAACTCATTCCTCTTAAGAAAACCACCATGAAGGGCCAGGAAGAGGGCCAAGCCCAGTTAGAGCTTACATGATACAAGCAAAGACCTTAGCATGTTCCAAGAGAAACCTCAAGTTTGGGTAACCAGCCAGTTGTGGTCAAAAAGACTGGACAAAGTCTCTGTTCCTCCATTTCCTCTCTCATCCCTACTACAATGAGACTGTTCTCTACTTCTTTCCTTGTTGGCTCATAGTGCTCTTCATATCCCATGACCACCTCTGGGAACCCAGAAGATTCCCTTCTTAGAAGATTTCTAAGACAGCTCCATCAAACCTTGGTGCCAAATCACAGGGGAAATACCTGGTCTATAACCTCTGCCTGGAACCCTCTTCTAATGCCTCCTCTTTGGTTTACCTCAGCACAACCCACAGCCCAGAATATGATGCCATAAAGAAAGGAAAATAGGAATCAGGATGTTTTTTGAACAAATGATAGCATCCAATCAAGCCTCTGTGGATGGACAGGACCTGTAAGATTCTTCTTAGTTCTACACTTCTTATCATAATCACTACTAGCCCCAGCTGCCCCTAGGAATGTGGAAACAGGCCCGCCTTCTTAACACACGTCACAGTGCCCCTAAAACTCTCCCAGTGGCTCACACCTGCAATCCTAGCTATCTAAGAGGCTGAGATCCGAAGATCCTAGTTTAAAGCCAGCTCCTGTAGGTAGGATCATGAGACTCTTATCTCCAATTAACCACCAAAAAGCTGGGAGTGGAGCTGTACTAGTCTTCAGTGTAAAAAGCTAAGAGACAGCACCCAGGTCCTGAGTTCAAGCCCAAAATTGGCACAAAAAAGCCAAGAAATATCTGTGTTCAAGAAGTAATGTTCTTATGCACACATATATGAAAAACTGCAATATTCACTCCTTTGGGATATACATCTAGATGTATAATTTCTAGGTCAGTAGAGAAGACCTAATGTGGTTGTGTCACTTTCCATCCTCAGGATTCATCATCATGTTGGAATACAATTGTCATCTCCTAGAATGCATTGTCGTCTCCCTGTACCTTTCATTTACCCTACTGCAGGGAGTGAGAGCCAACACATTATTCCTATATCTCTTGGCCTATAGACATCACAACTCCTTGTGGTCTTGCCTAGGACACACTGGGATTGTCACAGAGCTGGGGAACATAAAGTGCAAGGATGGATGGATGGATGGATGGATGGATGGACACCAGAGAGTGATGTTCATCATTCTGAAAATGTGAGTGTCCCCTGAGAAAGGATTCTGCTCCCTGGTGCTGACAAAGTCCCCACTGAGACACACGGATTTGCTGAAGGTGGCAATCGTAAGTAGAAAGAGTCATTCTGATGGAGGCAGGAGGATGGATAAGTACAGTCACAGTGCTCCATATACATGAGGCAACATGGAACCAGAGAACTTGAGGAGTGGTGGGGGGAGCAGGAGATAACACTGATCAAGGTGCATGGTAGGGGGAAACTAGGAGGAAGCAAAGAAAGGGGTGATGTTCAAAACCCCCCAGAAAACAAATGCACCCATTGCCTGATTTATAAAATGGCAATGCCTCTATACAACACCTAGCAACAATAACTTTATACGTATATTTTAAGAAGATACATTATATTCATAAACTGACATGTTGAACTGAAACTCCTGAACTACTGAAAGATAATTTTTTTTAAAGAGAAGAAAAAGGACTTCATTTAAAAACATAAGTCTTTCTGAAGCGAGGCTGTGCAGAGCAAGAAGAGGCAGAGGCAGAAGCTGGAGACAGAGTAGAAGGGTTTGGGTTTCCTTGACTCAGTGTATGTATAACTTACAAGTTCAGCTTTGCCAAGCATTCCATTCATGAACTGTTGCTACCTGACACGTACATAGAGATCCTCTTTATTTTTTGCTGTCACCTGCTTTGTTCCTAATTGGTTTGTAAATGGCTGAGTCAGTATCTTGAATGCTAAAAGAAAATTACAACCGAAAAGCTTCTCTATCTCGATCTCAGAAATGAATAATGTAAACTGAGGTTGTCAAGCTCTTTAAGTCCTTTCTAAATAAACTGAAATAAACTAGAGATTCTCTAAGCATAAAACATGATTTAAATGGAACATGTAACAACTTGATGAGAAGATGTTTAAGGAATGCTCTAAAAGAAGATGGAACCAGGCAGAAAGTTCACAATCATAGGAAACATAATGAACATATTGTAAATTAGGATCCTCCTCAGATATCAGTTCTTAAGGCTATTGGTTAAGAACAGCTTTCACAGCACCAAAAGGAAAAGAAAGCCCTCTAATATGATTATAAAATTCATAACTTCCTAATTAACTTCCAGTTGCAAAATAGAATACAGTTACTGCAGTCTCACATTTTATTGGGTCAATAATACATACTTTAATATTGGTTTAAAAAAAAAACAAATAGCTTGGGCCGGGAGTTTGGTCTAGTGGTAGAGTGCTTGCCTAGCATGCATGAAGGCCCGGGTTTGATTCCTCGATACCACATGCATAGAAAAAGCTGGAACTGGTGCTGAGGCTCAAGTGGTAGAACTCTAGCCTTGAGAAAGTCCAAGGACAGTGCTCAGGCCCTGAGCTCAAGCTCAAGACTGGCAAAAAAAAAAAAAAGAAAGAAAGAAAAAAAGAAAAGAATAGCTAAATAACTGAATAAATTCAATGGTTCCCTCTACAGAGAATACTGAATTTCCCTGGAAAACTGCAGCTCTATTCTTGGCAGAAATAGCAGGACCACCTTACAAAACTGTGTACTAGAGAAAAGAACAAAGGCTGAAATATAGGCTAAAGAACTAACTTCCAGACAACCTCTTTCTATCCCAGGGACTGCCTCAGGCTCACAAGACGCCAACCTTCCTCCTCCTCCTCCTCCTCCTCTTTCTCCCCTTTCTCCTCTTTGTAGATCCTGGGGCTTGAACTCTGGGCCTGGGCTCTGTCCTTGAACTTCTTTTGCTCAAGGCTAATGCTCTACCGCTTGATCCACTGGGCCACTTCTGACTTTTCTGAGTAGTTTATTGGCGATAAGAGTCCCAAGGAAGTTCCTTTAGAACACAAGTCCTTGAGCTAAAGTCACTGTACTCTCTCTCACTCTCTCTCTCTCTCTCTCTCTCTCTCTCTCTCTCTCTCTCTCTCTCTCTCTCTCTCTCTCTCTCTCACACACACACACACACACACACACAAACACAGAACAAACAAAAATGTTCTTTGTGATTGTTGTTCTTAATTACTATGTCAAGTTATTTCTTTTCTCTTTTTTTCTTCATAATTAATTAATTGTTACCTAGTATATTGTATATCCGTTTATTAGTTTATTTGAAATAGGGAAGGGAACGGGGATAACAAGATGATTGGAAGAGGGTGGGAGAGGGAAAGGGGAACAAAAACATGAGAAGGGGTATCAAGGTTGGAGAAGTCATGATGAATGTAACCCCTCTACACATTATCCTGACAATAAAATAGAATTTTTAAAAATCTGTTCTTAAAAGCCTAAAATGGCAGAACAACTTATTTCATGGTAATCTGTAACCATTCTGGATGATCACCAGCACAACAATAGTCATTATCTTTTTAGAGAGACACTTTTGCCCAATATCATATTTTTCAAAAGGATTCAGAAGGTAAGGAATCTTGTGGGAGAAAGAATCCACTCATGGCCAGCCATGGTGGCTCACATCTGTAATCCTAGTTACTCAGGAGGCTGAGATCTGAGGGTCAAGGTTCAAAGCCAGCCCAGGCATTAAAGTCCAAAAGACTCTTATCTCCAATTAACCACTAGAAAACCAGAAGTGGTGCTGTGGGCCTAGGGATAGGGTGGTAGCCTTGAGCTGAAGAGCTCAGGAACAGCACCCAGGCTCAGAGTTCAAGTCCCACAACCAACAAAAAAAAAGAAAGAAAGAAAGAAAAGAAAAACAAATTCCACTCATACCTAGCTCTTGATCTAACTAGGATATTAAAATTTGTTATATGAAACAATTCACTGAAATTTTCTTGACCTCAGTTTCCTCTCCATGTAATATGAAGAGGCTAAAGCAGATAACTCCCAAGGGTACTTGAAGATTAAATATTCTCCCAAACAATCTGCTAGTTTCCAGGGTTGCAAATGTTAAGAATAAATCAAGTAAGGCACTTAATACATTCTATAAACAGTGTAAGTGCCCTTATGGGGAATAAATATATTTGTATGCTTCTATCCTCCTCCAGGAAAGTATGCACATTTAACAAAGTGAGTAATAATTTACTGTCTTCTCAGTGACACAAGTTCATACAGGAAGTGGGGTGTGGTCATAATTAAGAGGCAAATAGGCACAAAGTGGCAACAGAAAAGGGCTTCCTTCCCTTCCCTTCCCTTCCCTTCCCTTCCCTTCCCTTCCCTTCCCTTCCCTTCCCTTCCCTTCCCTTCTCTTCCCTTCTCTTCCTTCCTTCTTACTTTCCTTTTTCCTTTCTTTCTCCCTTCCTTTCTTCCTTTCTTGGTTCTTGGGCCGGACCTCAGGGCCTAGACTCTCATTTCTGAGCTTCTTTTGTTCAAGGCTCATGCTCTACCACAGCTCCACTTTTGGCTTTTTTCAGTAGTTTATTGAGATAAGGATTTCATGGGTTTTTCTGCCAGACCTGACGTGGAACCATGATCCTCATATTTCAGCCTTCTGAGTAGCTAGGATTATAGGCGTGAGCCACAGCACATGGCCAGAATGGGATTTTCATACTGTGGAAGCCAGAGGAGATCCAGCTGCATTATGTTCAGCTCTGCTGATGGACACACATACTTTTGAAGGAATCCATTCTACTCTGTTACAAGGCTTCCTTGCAAGTGATCTCTTAATAGAGCCAACCTTCCTTTGATTACATGTATGTAAGGTATGTTGAACCCATTTACTCCCTCTGTTCTTCTTCCAACTCTCCTTTTCCACCCTCCCACTTCTCCATGACTTTCCCCTCTTTACCAAGCCATGACAACCTTTTGTCCAACAGAATCTTCATAGGCATTCTAGATACAGCACCCTATCATATAAAATTCCCATAGGCACTGAATTAATCACCCATTTGAACACACCACCTGTGGGAAACATGACAAATCTCTTCCGTTTAAAGAGAGACCTGGGTTTTCCCATCAGTTTAGATGACTAACAAGTCAACAATCTGATGAGACAACTCATATAGTTTGTTTTGAGAACATGTTTATAGTGCATACCTTATATAAAGTCCCAGTAATAAATCTTGGCCTGAGCACTGTCCCTGAGTCCCTTTGTGCTCAAGGCTAGCACTCTACCACTTGAGCCACAGCACCACTTCCAGCTTTTTTCTGTGTATGTGGTACTGAGGAATCTAACCCAGAGTTTCATGCATGCTAGGCAATCACTCTGTCACTAAACTAAATTCACAGGCCCCCCAGTAATGAATCTTGATATATCATTCTGACTATTTAAATGCAGATGCCAACTTAAACAGGCATTTCAAAAATTACTTTAGGATATAAATGAAAAAATATTCTAGAATAATTTTCACCACCAGTATTCTTGTACAATAAAGCACACTTTGCACAGGCTTCTGCTAAAGGAAAGACCCTTCAGCTACATCTGTTTGGGGAAACTACATGTTTTGTATACATAGCACATAAAAGACCCAAGAAGTCTTCTGGCAAGGACCCCAGGTTCTCTGGGTGTTTTTTACACATCTGGCTGTGGAACTGCTTTTCACACACAATTCATTAGCATCCCTCTGAGCCAGTGGGCTGTGGCGTTTGTCTTGAGAAATGCTGCCCTCTAGGACTGGGGCTCAACACTATGTACAAAGATGTGCTTCCAGTTGTTTTTATCTACAACTCCCAATCCATAACTGTCCTGAACTCTCCAAGGGACAATCTGCCACAGGTATGAATTTAGTCACTGGACTTGCTGGAAGGAGTCCAGCTATGGGCACAGCACCCTTCCCTTTCACATCCGAAAGATCAGAGAACAGTCTGTACTCATTTTGTGATTCACAGATGCTATCCAGGGAAGGTGCTTGTAATACAAGCTTCTCCTGTTGGTCCTCAACTTCTACTGACATGCCATTAATTTCTCCTTCAAATAGTCACAGTAACCCAAATCCATCATGGATTCTCCTCATCACTCAGTCAACAGTCAACTTCTTGAGTTTATAGTCCCAGAGATTCAGGTCAAAGAGCTGCTGGAAAATACAATGTGATAATGACTCAATTCATCGCTGTCTTTCTGGAGGAAACACAAATAAAGTCAACAGATATTTCCTTTTGAATCAAATCCCAGTGATTTGTACATAGCAAAAGGAAGTAAGTTTCTAAAATTCACAAGAATTGGTACCCCTATTGATTTGCAAATGCTGAAATAGGATGCTAACGTGTAGGTCAAAAATTGTTGACATTCTTACTGAAAACCCTGTGTGGGTTTAAATTTGAAACTACAGCAGTATTTTTAAGAGAATGCTCAGGTCAGTAACATAACACTTCAGATTAGAAAAATCTCTGCCAGTTTCCTTTAGGTCACTGACTATTGTAAAAAAATTATTCATCATTATATTAAGTATGCTATAGAGTCTTATATTAAATTCCTCACTACAGCCAGACATTATGATAATCCTTTGACAGATGAGACACAAAATAAAATATTAGGGTCTGGAAATGTGGTTTAGTGGTAAAGTGTTTACCTAGCATGCATCAAGCCCTGAGTTCGATTCCTCGGTAACCTATCAACAGAAAAAGCCAGAAGTGGTGTTGTGGCTCAAGTGGTAGTGTGTTACCCTTGAGAAAAAGAATTTCAGGGACAGTTTCCAGACCCTGAGTTCAAGGCCCAGGACTGAAGAGAGAGAAAGGCAGGTGGGGGAAAGAATATTAAATGTTTTAAAGTTATAAATTTTCAGGTCTGGGTGACTCTAGTCTTAGTGCATAGCTATTAATTCTCCACCACGATTTCCCAAATACAAAGCAAGATCCAAATACAGTGGAGTCTGTTTCATTTTTATGCTCACATTACTGCCATAACTATTCTCTATTTCCTTCTAGAAGTAAATAGAAGAATTGCCTATGTACTTGAACTGAAGGGAGCCTTCCTTAGAAACAAATTGATTACTGTGGAACAATGCTGCATAAGCACAAAAGTTGGGAAAGAACATGAAGAAGGGAAATTGAGACATTTTTGAATGAACATATTGATATAGTTAGGCATTATGGTGCACATCCATAATCCCTGCTAAATCTCCTTGAGAGACAGAGGTAGGAAGATCACAGTTGGAAGCCAGCTAAGGCAAAAGTTAATTGAGACCTTACCTAAAAAACCCCAAAACACCCCACTAAACTAAAAGCAAAAGGGCTAAAGGTATGGCTCAACTGATAGAGTATTTAGCAGGCTGGAGGCCTTGGGTTCAACCCCCAGCAATGCCAAAAACATAAGCAAACAAACAAACAGCAACAAGACCTCACCGGATATTGTCAGCTCACTCATCAGAATTCTGGACACTACAATGTCATTAGCCAAAGACTGTTAGTGAAGGAAGGAAGCCAGACACTAAAAAAATTCACTGAATTAAAAAATTCAGAAAATGAGGGGCCGGGAGTTTGGCCTAGAGGTTAAAGTGCTTGCCTAGCATGCATGAAGACCCGGGTTCGATTCCTTGGCACCACATACATAGAAAAAAGCCGGAAGTGGTGCTGAGGCTCAAGTGGTAGAGCTCTAGCCTTGAGAAAGTCCAAGGACAGTGCTCAGGCCCTGAGCTCAAGCCCAGGACTGGCAAAAAAAACCACAAAAAACAAAAAAATTCAGAAAATGAATACATCCAATCTGTGGTTTTATAAGGTAGGGTCAGGCTTACTTCTGGAAAAAGTGGGAGAAAATAAAGGTTAGTAAGGGAAAAGCAGAGAGTCCTGAAATGCAAGTAATGTTCCACTTGCCGAGCTATGGATAACTGTACAGATGTGTCTACTTTATAATAACAAAGCTATAAAATCCTCCAAATATTATACAGCTTGTGTACTGTACAACATTTCTAATACAATCACCTAATTATAATCTGTATACTATACAACATTTATAATATAATCTAATTCAAAAATTGCTGTTTTCAGTATTACTGTTAAAATACAACCCCCAAGTTTACATGCAAAGTGTTTTCCCCATCATACAAACACAGGCCCTTCATTTCCATTTTTGTAAACAAAACTCACTTATCCTTACTAAATCAGTATGAATCATCAAAGTGTAATAGACTAACGAGTAGACTGATTGCTAAGATGTGTCCCTTCCCAGCTCCATCCATTCCTGCCCTATGTCGTGTGACTTGGTAGCTCCACCAAGGGAGCCATCTTTCCTGGCCCTGTGCCTCTGGACTTGCCTTATGACTTGCCCCTCAGTCACCAATACATAGCGGAAATGACCCTTGGCAATTCCTAGCCTGGTTCTGAAAAGCTTGCTGTGCTTCCAGCTCTTCCTCTTAGAACCTTGCTGCCACCACCAAGCTATCTGTCCAGAGAATATGAGGCCTTGGCAGAGAGCTGAGTTACCCCATCCTGGACCACCCAGCTGGACGGCGGATGGTTGGCTAAGTCTTGTCAAAGTCATCTACACCTGGTCCAGCTCAGCAAAATCACTACCTTCCTTCTCCCTACCTTGAGCACCAGCCAATGTGTGATTGCATTAAGGGGAAGGGTGCAGAATCCCAAGGAATTCCACCCTCGTTGAGAAGTCTCTAGGACTCCTTGTTAAAGATCTCAGGATAAAACAGGGGAAATGCAATGGCTTGTAAATTATGACAGAGAAATCATTTTAACAACAAGACAGACACATAAAAGAAGCCAATTTGCCATAAAAAATAAGCAACAAAGTCTAGAGAACTCCATGATTTCCAAAGCAAACAACTGAACTAGGCCAAGTAAACCTAGACAGGAATGTATCCAATAGCATTGCACACCACTCTGCTGCTCACTGAGCTCTAAGTTATGATTTCCCCACTGGTTAGAAGATGTGGTGGCTAGACACAGTGGCTCACATCTGTCATATCCCAGTTTCTCATTTCAAGCAGAGATCTGACAAAAAAGAAAAAGAAAGAAAGAAAAAGAAGACTGGGTAGTTGATGACTTGGAAGTGCAAGTGATAGCTGCTACTCAGAAGGCTGAGATCTGAGGATCCCATTTCAAAGCCAGCCGGGGCAGGAAATTTCATGAGTCTCTCATTTCCAATTTAACCACCAAAAAGCTAGAAAGAGAGAGTTCATGTCTCTAGGTCAGCCAGGAAATAAAACAATTAGTGAGAACCCCATCTTGGCCTACTAGCCAAGTGCAAGAATGCTCGTCTATGATCTCGATAGTTTGTGACCCCCATGTGGGCAAAAGGCTGGAAAAATAACCAAAGCTAAAAGCAAATCAAATGGTCCAAATGATAAAGAATGTGCTTAGGAAGCATACAACCCTGAGTTCAAACCCCAAGCAAAACAAAACAAAAATAATAGTTGAGGTGGTGATGTCAAGGGAGATAAAAAGCACATGCTGAAAATACATTCATAAAGGACGTAATACTATGCAAATGTGAACAGCCAAGAGGAGCTTGTGCTTAAATGCCATTCTTCTGTCTTGTGATCTCCCAGTATTTCATTTCCTTGTGAAACTCATATTTATTAGCATAAAAGAAAGCCAGAACTTAACTCATAAAGTTGGGTCCCAAGCTATTGATTTCAATGATATTGCTAAATAAGCATTTTGCAAAAGCTAGCAAAATATGTAAGCTGACACATGAAAGAGTCTATAATGAGAGGGGGGAATTGCAAACTTTCTGATATTAAAAAAGAGGGAAATGACCAAGTTTGTTTCTTGCAAGTAATACCATTTAAAAAGTCTGATGAGCCAGTCACTCGTGGTTCACACCTGTAACCCCAGCTACTCAGGAGCTGAGATTTAAGGATTGCAATTCAAAGTCAATTAAACTTCCAGAAAACCAGAAGCTGAACTGTGGCTCCAAGTGGTAGAGCCCTAGCCTGTAGTGAAAAACTCACAGTGCCCAGTCCCTGAGTTCAAGCCCCACAACCAACCAGAAAGAGAAGGGAAAAAAAGTCCAATGAACAGAGACCATGACAATCTACTCTAGATAGGAAAATCCTGGGGTACAAGTACAAATTTCCATAGAATTTGGTACACAGGAGGATGAATATATATTTGCAATTCAAGATTATGATGGTCAGTGAAAGATTCTCACAGTTGTGTGATGGGGGACATAGCTCAGTGGTAAAGCACATGCTTGACAGGCATTGTTTACCACACACACATACATCAATGATTTGCACAGGAAGACTCTCCAGATAAGAATAATTTTAGCAAGAATGATGCTAAGTTAGTCCATCCAGATTCTTCATCCTGGATGTATGGCCAGGTGCTTTGTCTTCCCCCCCCCCCCACACACACACCTAGGCGATGTTTGAGTGCCTGACCTGCCTTCAACGAAAACACCCTCTGGGTCAATACAACCAACAATCTCCCCAAGCCCTAAAGCTTCTTCTTAGTCATTATCATGGGCAAAAATGTTGCATGAGGGGCTGGGAGTTTGGCCTAGTGGTTAAAGTGCTTGCCTAGCATGCATGAAGACCCGGGTTCGATTCCTCGGTACCACATACATAGAAAAAAGCTGGAAGTAGTGCTGAGGCTCAAGTGGTAAAGCTCTAGCCTTGAGAAAGTCCAAGGACAGTGCTCAGGCCCTGAGCTCAAGCCGAGGACTGGCAAAAAAAAAAATGTTGCATGAAAAACTACAGCGAAAGGACTGAAGGTACAGCTTGAGTAGCAGGATATTTAGCTAGAAGATAAAAGGCTCTGAGTCCAATCTCCGGTACAGCCACACACATACACACTCACTCACTCATAGAATAACAACAGTGTTTTAGCAATATCAAATACTTCATAAATTTATATGTCAACCTAATACACAGGCCATGATAATCTTTGTATGAATTTGATTTTTCCACATGGACTGAGCTTTGCTGTTATAGAACAATGAGTAATGTTTCTTTAACACTGTGGTAAGATCGATAATGTTTTGCTTAATATGCAGAAGAGAACCTGTAAATTATTGCAAAAAATTAATACAAATAATGTCTGCAATTAATCGTAGAAGTTTCTTTACCTCGCAGTACCAAACCATTTCACCACACTGATGGATGTGAGGCCAGCACTATGCTAAAAAGCCACATTCCTGTCTCTGGCTGAGCAGATTTTCAGGGACTCATTTGTACCTTTTTGTGTCTATGCTGGTACTGGGATTCAAACTCAGAGCCTGGGAACTGTCCCTTAGCTTTTTCATTCCAGGCTGGAGCTCTACCACTTGAACTTCTCTCTTTCTAGCTTTTTGGTATTTAAATTGGAAATGAAAGACTCATGACATTTCCTGTCCAGGCTAGTTTTGAAATGGGATCCTCAGATCTCAGCCTCCTGACTAGCTAGTATTACAGGTGTGAGCTACCAGCACCTGGCTCTTTCCAGTCTTCTTAGAACACTGGTCTCTACTGGCTACCATACAGGAGTTCATGCTCATTACTTTGTGTAACCATGAAGAGCTCTGAAATGCAAGCAACAATGCAGGCAAGCTCTTCCTAAACCAAAGTCCCATGGGATGCTTACTTTAATAGCATAGTAGTAAAGTCTGCAGGGTTTCATTTAATTCACACATAAGCTCCTGAAAAAAAAAGTGTATTATTTTTTCTTATGTCCAAATGAAATACATTTTTTTAGGGAACTTTCTGCCTAAAAGGAACCCTGCAGTGAATGAGTATCATGCTGCCCTGATGTAGGCATTTCATAGATTTATTCTTATTCGTAATGACTTGTCTGCTGGTGAAAATGGGGTATTTAAGTCTCCCACTATTATTGTGATGGGTTCCATCAAAGCAAAACAACCAGCAAAATAACAAGGATGGCCCGAGTGTGAAGAGCATTTTCTTATTTCCTTCTAGAGTTCATCTGGAGTCAGCAATAATTCAGCAAGCATGGAGAAGAGGGCAAGGCAAATGGCAGCCTGCTGGTCCGAGCAGCTTAACTTCGCTCCATTGTAGGGGCTGGAACAATGTCTTCTTCATTGCTCATCATATACCATATGTCTGAAGCATCTGTCTGTAGCTCAAATGGCCTCTATCAACTGATTCTATGGAATATTGCAACATTTAAAAAGCTGAAGACTGTCTGTGAAAGATTACTATTCCTATGTGTGAAAATGGAACAATGGAAATTCGTGGAGATTGGCTTGGGAAGATGAAAGAACATGAGGGAGAGTGATGGAGGGGGTGAGTGTGATTCGAGGTACATTATATGTGTATATGGACATGCCAAAAGAAAAGCCACTTGTATGTCTAATTAATACTAATAAGATTGGTAAACATAGTACAGATTTTAAAGGTGTTGCTAACTTCTTGTATTTTAATATTACCCACTATATACACATAAAATGTAGAAAGCACAAATATAGCAATACTTAATATCCATAAAGTTATGAAGCTGAAAAGCGACCTTATCTCGAGACATTTAGATATTTGCTTTATTTGTGCTAGTGCTGGGGCTCGAACTAAGGGGCTTATACTATAACTCAGGTTTGTTTTTTTCCTCCTAGCCAGTGCTCCACCCCACCACGCCTGGCTTTTTACTGATGAATTGGAGATGGAATTCCATAAACTTTTCTGCCCAGACTGGCTTTGAACCATGATTTTTCTGATCTTAGCCTTTTGAGAAGTCAGTATTACAGGTGTGAACCCCTAGTATCCTGCTACAAATCCTGTTTTTAAACTTTGATTCACATGTAACTTTTTAAGAATGTACTTACATCATGGTGAATGATGGTGAAAACACAGAAGGCTTGACCTCTCAACAAGAGGTAGCAAGGGGAGAAGTTCCTACCATTATTCCCATGCTGAACTGATTCGTGTAATGCTAGCTTATACCAACCCCTCCATACTAGGATCAAATGACAGGTGACGAATGCCACTCTAGATGCACCAACAAATATGACCGTGCTATCTGTTACAGTGAGTGAAACAAATCATAGCAATTCTACATCATGAGGACAGAGAGGCATGCTTCCCAGTCCAAGTGTGTCTGGGCAATACATCATTCCTTTGAAAAGGTAATTACACCATTGAGTGGGAGGGAACAAAACCTAACTTTAAGGGCAATTACCTAAAAGCTTCTCAAATTAACTTTGTGCACAGTTGGTCCTTTGTTTTGGAGCCCTGATTAGTAGGAGTTGCTTCAGGACATGAGTTCACTTCATTGAAGGAAATAATGTAATCTTAGCTATGAATCACTTTAACTTTAAATGGGCTTTGTAAACTGAGAAGAGGGTAGGCTGTAAGAACAATGGAACGCACCAGTAATTAGACATTTAACAGGGTCCTTTCCAAATTTTCTAAGGGTTAGTTAGCACCATCACAAAGATTCTAGATCCAAGAAAAGAAGAGGGGACAGGCATGTAAGGTGAGGTCCTATTTCATTCCACCAACCACAAAGGCATAACGTGAAATCCTTCTCTCAATGGCAACTTTAATAGACGGTGCTGAATGAAATCATATTCTTTTATGAGTCAAACTTGTCTGTAGTGTAATAGAGCAGTGCCTTCCTGAGGCACCACAAAATAGAATTTTCTCGGATACTTCAACTCCGGATCCTTGCCAAAAGTATATCACTGCTTTGCAAATGGACCCCTGAGACCATCAAAAGCCAGGATTTGATGTAACTGGCTGACCATCCTGGAATCGATGGAGACGGAGACATTTGCTAGGCTCAGCATGAATAAAACTAAGGATCACTCAGCTGTTCCATCAGAAGAAAGGAGAAAAGCCCAAAGCTTGTTCTTGTGTGTCCATTCTGGGGCTTGAACTCAGGACCTGTATGCTGTCATTTAGCTTCATTTTTGCTCAAAGCTAGTACTTTACCACTTCATTCACAGCCCCACTTGTAGCCTTTTGGTAATTAATTGGAGTTAACAGTCTGATGGACTTTTCTGATGGGGCTGGCTTCGAATTTTGATTCCTAGGCCTCAGTGTCCTATATAACTGGGATTACAGGAGTGAGCCACTGACACATGACTTAGCATCTTTTATTTTTTAGTACACTTTTCCAATTATTGATAAGAAATTTTGCTAGGGAGGGTTTACTCTCACATTTGTCTCTATATATCACCATGCTCAGCTTTCATCTCTACTGTAAAGTGGTATTTTTATTTACAGATTTTATGAACCTTAAGTCAGCCCACAAAAAAAATGATATAGAAAAAAAAACCTGGTACCAGTTTTTTTTACACTGGCACCAGGTTTTGAACTCGGGCTTTATATTCCTGCATGGCTTGCTTGCTCATGGCTGGTCCTTTACCAGTGAAGTGATATTTTTAGTCTATTATTTTGCAGTTAATTCAAGAGAGAGCCTCATATATGTCTTGTGTGGTCTGGTTTTGAATCTAAGTAAGTAGAACTAGAGGCATCTTTTCTTTAATTAAACAGATCCAATTATTGTTTTAACTTCTAGCTCTCACAAGCAGCATACTTCTATTCCAATTAGTTCATATGAGCATTTGTAGCACTTTACAAGTAAGTATAAATTGACAAAGGTGCAGATACTTATGGGGCTGAGGAGAATAACCCCACAGATGCTCTTAGTGGAACCTGTCTGACCAATAGAAAGTCAATTACTCTTCTGTGTCTCAGCGTCTAGTTGGGACTAACTTTGCCCAAGCCTCATCAGGTCATGTAAAGATGAAATGAAGTGCACAGCACACATAAAAACACATAATAGGTGAGCATTCCATGCAGTCAGTGTCAGCTCTCTCTTTTACAGGAGAACAAAATGGTTTACGATGTAAGTTCTGCCTTCAGTCTATCTCTGGTCCTAACCACTTCTATGTGATAAAAGACACAATCTCTTTAGAGTCACAGTTTCTCCATCTACAAAATGGGATTAATAGTGTCTGCTTCTCAGTGTTCATTCAAGACTAATGAAGACTACCTAATAATAAGTTTACCAGTTAAGTATTTGGCATATAAGAAAACTTAGTTATTAGAACTATTTACTTTAATTCTTAAGGTAATTATGTATTTATTACATCTCAAGTTTTTAAATGCTATGCTTTTTTGACAGCTTATAATGAATCAATGAAAATACCTAAGTTTTACTTTTAAGACTTGATCAATTAAAATAAATCAGTAAGTCTTTTTGTTATTGCTGTTGTTTTAAATCAGTACTGGAGTATGAACTCATGGCTTTGTGCTTGCTAGGCAAGCACTTTACCACCTCCAGTCCTTTTGGCTTGAGGTTATTTTTTAGATAGGGTCTAATGCTTTTGCCCAAGCCATCCTGAGACCTCAATCCTCCCACCTTATGCCTCCTAAGCAGTTGGGGTTACAGAAGCAAACCAACATGCCTGGCTTGTTTGTTGAGATGAAGGTTCTTCTAGGTTTTTGTCGGACTGGTCTCAAACCAGCCATAATCCAACTAATCTCTTCATAACTGGGATTGCAGGTGAGAGACACCACATCCAGCATAAATCTCTTATCCATAACCAATCAACTATTTGCGTCAGTTTTTTAAGTCAGTCATATATTCATAAAGATTATAGTCCATCAGGGAAGAATTATACAAGCAAATATTTAACATGTGTAAACTAATAATTTCAAAGCATTAGGAAGAGATAGTAATAGGATACTCAGCAGGTATCAGTGAGGTCAGGGCATGGACCTTAAATGAGTGATGGAGCCCAGGGCAGGAAGAGAACAGATATGAAATCAGGCTTTCTAGATTTCCATGAAGCGATTCCATATAACCTTGGAGTAAGCTGCTAGAGCTAAAAATGTGCATCACAATTCCTATAGCAATCACTTAAAAGTAGAGGAAAAGGGCAAGGGAGGACCTCTAAAAAATATTCAAATAGTTGGAAAAAAGGAAGGCTAGGGAAACAGGAACAAAAAATTTTAACAAGACAATCATTTTAGGCAGGCTCAAATCTAACTAGATTAATACTTACAGAAGACTGTAATAATATCAGAATGCAAAATAAAAGCATGTTGTCTATAACAGACCAAGTGCAAATGAAAAACACACACTGAAACAAAACCAAAAGGGAGGGGAGTCACTGTATAAAGATATTAAAAAGATATAAGTGCCTACTAAGCACACACTTCAAATAAAATGGCAATCAACAATGGCTAAATAGACAATATTATCAAAACCAGCCAAACATAATGAAAATTCTGCATAATACTATGACAGAAATCAAATAGTTTCTACAAAGAAGCCCTCAGTACCAAACGTCTTCTCCAGTGATTTGAATTTTTCAACATAAATAAAGATAAAACCATAAAGCACTCTGAGAGAGTAGGTTTCCACTATTCGAAGGTCTCTAAAGGGTAATCAATGGCAAACAAATGCACAGAAACACACTATACCAAAAAACACGTGGATCCTTTTCTGTCTGATTTTAGAGACATCAGCTGTGGTGGGCATACCGGAGGTGGGTAGTGGTCATCCTTGCAGGTACACAGCAAGGATGCTCCAGTCCTGCAGGTCAGTGGATCACAGAGATCCACAGCACAGGAAGCTAAGTACCTAGGGCCAAGGCCTGTATGAAGGCTCACATGTCATTTCTTTGCTCTTACGCAAACCTGCTGTTCTGATACATCTCAGATCTGCAAAGCACAGGGTTCTGGATCTTATGTATGGTACAGGATAGAAAGACACTACAGCATCCCTGGCTGGGGCTACAGGCATGAGCTATGGGTGCCTGGATAGCTTCCTCATTTTAAAAATTATAGACATGTGAGTTCTGAGGTTCCCCTGCTGGTATAGGTTGGCTTGAGTACTCAAAATAAATTTAGCTCAAGTATTTAGGACAATCTAGTTTTTGCCGTGGCCTAGAAGTATATTTGGTCCTTACATATTTTGAGTTGGTCAGAATTATTCTGATAGAAAAGACAGCTTTGTCAGTGATATGGTTCTGTTCAGGACGAGTGTGTGTCTGTGCCCATGCACTGATAGGCCTGGCCACAATGTCACATTCACTGATTCACAGATCATCAAAGGCCAAAAAAGAGCTTTCTACAGTTCCAATGGCAATAAGGCAATTCCACCACTACACACTGAGCATCTACGTTCCCCTCAACTTCACATGCAGAAAGTCGTTTCTCATATGATGTTTCCACATTGGCCTCTGGTATGACACATAGCGAAACAACTCAAGTTTCTAAAACCCTCAAACCATCTCCAGTCCACACCAGTGAATTCAGTGGGTCTTACCTTGACAGAAGGTGTTATTAACCCGCTTATAACCTTGTAGACATTCCATCATTTGACTATAACCGTGATAAGCTGGAAGGTAAGAAATAATTTTTTGTTAGTTGCTTAGTTAAGTTTGGCAATCTTAAATGGCTAGGTGTGGTAACAAAGAGACATCAGTGAACATCTTTATTCATCTACACACTACCAGTAATAAATGCAGAAATCCACAATTTTCTCTTTACACTGTTACTTAAGTCTATCGCAATTTTTGTCCTTTTTAATATTTCAAAATATGTGGGTATCGTGTTAGTTGTACAAGGAAGGGAGCTCCGCTGTGACATCTACATTCACACATACAATGTGCCCTTATCAAATTCAACACCTCCATGCCACTCCAAATTTTGTCAGAGGCCTAGTCCTCAGAAGTTGCTAGTAAATGAATCATGAGACTGGTTTGTATTTCCTTCCAGTTACTGATTAAATATTTCTGATGGCAAAGGGTCTATTGCTACTCAGTGATTTGCTTCAGGGAATGTTAAGTTAAAAAAGAGGAGAATTTGCCATGTAGACTTGCCCCATTCAGTTCCTGAGCCTCAGGTCCAGTTTGGTCCCACATGAAGACACTCCTGGCACAGCTTTATAAACCACAGGATTGCTGCTCTATGAGTTCTTCTCAGACAAAAAAGAGGCAAGAAGCGGTTTTGTAAGTTTCAACAGTCATCTAGTTCAAGGCCAGGGGACAGACCAGATGGTCACCCAAAGTCCTCTATGGTTTAGAGTTGTTTGTTACATTTTCTTCTAACAATGAATACAGGACAAGAGGTTTGTTCACACAAAGCACATTTCTAACAGATGACAGCCTTGTAATGAAATTATTTGCAGATCTAAGATTAAGTTTTCACAGAAAAAAAAATGATCAACAATGAAAGCTCTTTCTGGATGTGGCTAAACAAAAACTTTGTACATTACATAAAAGCCACTTGAAAAAAAGTGAAGTTTGAAGTACTTTGAATAAAAAGTATGTATATGTAAATATAAAAGGGGGCATGAAACACAAACCCATGTCATATAAAGCCATAGAGAACTGCTCTCTTCCAGTATGAACATGATTGAGAGCCAGTACTCAGCAAAGGAAGGGAGGGTTTTGAAATGACACAGGAAGAATGTTGCCTTGAGTGTGCCTCTGAGGGCTGAGTCACTTAAGATAATACAAACAGAATAAATGTCAAAATGTTAAGGGTTTACTTCATTCATAATGCACGTTGCCCTTCCTAAAATGAAATCAGTCTCTTCAATTTCCTACAACAAATGAGCCAAAGGAGAAATTCATTTCCAACAACATGCAATTAAAGGTAACAGCAACTCTGTACACACCCATTCAACTGAAATCATCGGGATACTGACCCCCCCCCCAAAAAAATAGGAAGGAGCAAATTCAGCTCAAATAATGTAAGTCTAGAGAAAAATGACAAGACAAGAATGGAAATGTTCATGTTTGCTACACTGATGTTTAGGAAAGAAAAGGAACTAGGTAAGCAAAAGATTACACACACAAAAAGGGACCAGATAACAGCTTTTAGAGAAGAAGAAGAAGAAAGTATCAGGAAATATAAACAGCACAAAATAATCTCCAATTAACCATTAAAAAGTCAAATGTGAAGCTGGGAACTGTGGTTCACACCTGTAATCCTAGCTACTCAGGAGGCTGAGATCTAAAGTTCACAGTTCAAAACCAGCCTACCACAAAAAGTCCTCTGTGAGATTCTTATCTTCAATTAACCACCAGAAAACTGGAAGTGGTGCTATAGCTCAGGGACAATGCCCAGGCCCAGAGCTCATGCCCCATGACCAACTGAAAAAGAAAGGTCAATAGTGAACCTGTGGCTCAAGTGGTAGACCTGAGCTAAAAAAAAAAAAAAAAAGCTAAGGGACAGCACAGTACCCATAAAAAAAAAAAAAAGAAAAAAAGAAAAGAAAAGCAGAAACAGCATTAGCTTTAGGCATGTAAAGAACTTAGTTATTCCTTCCCAAAGTAGGAATTCCAAATGAGAAATTATTTAAAACAAATTATCTATAATGAGGGAAGGCCATCTGGAGTGGCGATTTCAAATGGAAGAGTTCAGACTGAAATCCATTTGAGAACATCAATCTAACCAACAGTCATTTAAGATGGGCAAATAAAAATTACATTATAAAAGTAAATGAGGGGCCGGGAGTTTGGCCTACTGGTAGAGTGCTTGACTATCATGCACGAAGACCTGGGTTCGATTCCTCGAGACTACATACATAGAAAAAAAGCCAGAAATGATGCTGAGGCTCAAGTGGTAGAGCTCTGGCCTTGACAAAGCTCAAGGGCAGTGCTCAGGCCCTGAGCTCAAGCCCAGGACTGGCAAAAAAAAAAAAAAAGTAAATGAAAAAATTTACCCCCATAGCAACAATCATGAATTTAAAAAATGATTATAAAAATCTAGCTACGGTGTCAGTGGCTCATACCTGTAATCTCAGCTGCTCAGGCTGAGATCTGATGACTACAGTTCAAAGCCACCCTGGGCACAAATGTCAGTGAGACTCTTATCTCCAATAAACTACTCAAACAACTCTGGAAGTAACACTGTGGCTCAATTGGTAGAGCACTATCTTTGAGCAAAAAGAAGCTCAGAGACAGCACCCAGGCCCTGAGTTCAAGCCCCAGGAATGGCAAAAAGAATAATAAATAAATAAATAAAGTAAGTATCTTCAGCTACTTATGAAGGAAGATGGTTAAGAAAACTATCACTTATTCTTTTGGTTAAAACACCATGAGTAAGTATAAGATATTCCCATGCAAATGAAATTATTTATGCTTTTCTGAGGAGTATTCCTTAGAAATCAGTTTTCCTTATTTACTACTACATTGAAAATGACATATGCAAACTGTTTTGGGGAAGAAGGAATACAAAGGCATCAACTTGATTTGATTTAAATCAACAGTTTCTTCAAAACACTTCAAAGACAAACCAAACCCTGTAGGTGTAGCTATGGATTGATGACTCTGAGAATTGTGACAGTATACAAATAGTACTAAGGATAAAAGGATTGTGATAGCCCTGTAATTATACTTTTAAATCCTATATTCTAACAAAAATCATAGCATAGGTTGTGACTATTCATAAATTTAACCTAAGAAATGATAACTGCATTAACTTTTTAACATTATCTTTACATAGTTGTACAAAGGAGTTGCCATTTAACAAAGCCATTTATGAATATAATATATCTTAATCACCCCTTCTCTCATCTTCTTAATTTTGTAGGATACACATAGGATTCCTGACAGTATTACCCCCCTCTTCTTCATTAGTCTACGCCTTTCCCCTTGACCTCACCCCGCCCCTTTTGAATACTTGCTTCCTGATGCTTTATCTTGCTGAACTTTGCCTTTCTAAGGAAATACATGCTTTGTGTCCTCCCTTGAATTTACTATATTTCAGCTTACACATTATGTACACTTGCATACAAACCAACATATTTTCTTATAAATTTATAAGTGGTATCTAGCTTCCACATATAAGAGAGAGCATGTACCTTCTGTTTCTCTGGGCTTGATTTACTTTACTTAACACAGTGTTTCCAGGTCTTTCCATTTATTTTTAAATGGTACAACATCATTCTTTCTAATAGATAAGTAGAATTCCAGTGTGTGTGTGTGTGTGTGTGTGTGTGTGCGTGCACATGTGCGCGCGCGTGCTTAAGTAGACAGACAGACAGGTAGACTGGTTAACAGAGATAGAAATATAGATTTAGGTCACATTTTCTTGACCCATTTGTCTATTGAGGGTCATCTGAGCTGATTCCATTCCTCAGTGATAGTGAATAGTGCAGCAATAAACATGGTTGTGTTGATTGCTTTACTGTATTGTGGTTTACAATCCTTTGGATAAATGCCAAGGAATGGGATTGCTGTATCTTTTGTGTAGGACTTAAAGTATTTATTTCTCATTTTAAAAGTTATCTATTGTCTTTCTCTAAGGGGAAGATGCCCTTTTCTTTCTAACTAATTCCACTAGAGAAGACAACCACTATGATTATTTTTTAAAAAAAGAACAAACTGTGTCATGAGGTTTTTGGGAGTGCATACTTCATAGCATTATGCTCTTGAACACAGGAAGAAAGTTCTTTGAAAGTCTCATGTGGTATATCATCAAAAGAGTAGTCAGAAGAAAATAGACATGCCCCACTGATCTGCAAAGGAAGAATGAAATGCTACTTACATGGCTTCTTGGGGCATTTCTGGCATTTGTTAAAGCCCCAGGAGGTACCCACAGTTCCACAGCAGTCCTCTTGCTTTGAAAGGCCAGGAAGAGCTTTGCCACACTGCAATGATTAGGTGTGAAATATGAACATTAATTGAGTGAAAGATGCTCAGCTCTGGCGAGCAGCTGTGCCTCACAACCACATTGTAAAACAGTTCCCTTGTTATCGATACAATTAGAGAAGAAGAGAAAAAACTATAAAATGCTGAAACTAAACACCAGGACTGAATCAATGCAACATTAAAATGAACGAGCACATTTCCAAATAAGTGCTTCTTCACATTTTTAAAATCTTGTGAAAATCTGTCCTTGCCCAGAGCTCTTAGTAAAACTCAAAATTTCAGGATCTTTATTTTGTTCTTAGTAAGAACCTTATCCTTCAAAAGATCGATATAAACTTTATTTTTTTTGGTAAAGTTCCCAGAGATCAAACCCAGGGCTTCACACACTTCTAGCTCTATCTCCAGTCTTCAATATAAACTTTCAAAACTGTTGGTTATAATCGTGTAAGTTGCTCTTGTAAATCATCAGGGAGTTGTGCTATAAGGGTATGGTAAGATGTGCCTAAAACAAAAGAATGTGGCACAGATCTGACCTGCAAGAGGATACCAGACTTCCGATAACCTAAAGCCTGAATATGGACAGGACATGACATAACAGTGGTGCAAGAAATTATGCTGGGATAAAGCAGATTTTCCTGAGAGAGATTAACCTCCTGAGAGAGGTCCCGAACAATCTGACCTAGGGAGGTGCTTGTAGTTTTAAGCAAGAGTGGCCAGAGCCTTGCAGTGAGGCTCAGAGCTATTAGAATACTCTATGGTCAAATGGTAAGACTCCTAGCTGAACATAGGAGGCCAGATGAGGCTGGGAGGCAGGAACCTGAGAAGGAATGGGGAAAAGAAAGGCCTAGAAAAACAGATCCTATCCTGTGAACCAATCCAAACACCATTTGGTCAGGGGAAGCCTAACTGATTTGCTGTACATCCCAATGCTACAGGTTCAAGTCCGTGCCTCCCATCTCCTTCATGTATGTGAATGCAATGTATCAAAAGGACCCCTCTGACATGGCCTACTTCAACCCCTACACAGTTTCCTAACCTTGAGTGAAAAAACTAAGGGATAGTACCCAGGCACTGAGTTTACTCCTAGTACTGGCATCCCCCTCAAAATAAAAAGGGTTGGAAGACATTTTAAGTTAGGTAAAATCCTCTACATGAACCTGAAAAGACACAGTTCTGGGTACAACACTGATTAGAGCCCCAGGAAGCAAATCAGGCCACAGTCACCATGCTGCCTGAAATGTGCATAGCCGATTCCACAGATATGCAGAGATGTGGTACAACTTACTTTCTTGGGCAGAGACAAGGGCTGTCCTACAGAACAACCCACATGGAGAAACAATGTCCAAGTGACTATGTGAGCCAGGCATCATAGCCTGAGAGACAGACAGACAGACAGACAGACAGACAGACAGACAGACAGAGGGGGAGAGAGGGGGAGAGAGAGGGAGAAAGAAAAAGAGAGGGGGGGGAGAGAAAGTAGAGAACCAACAGAAAAACAAATTACCTAACTCCAGGTAACTCCCAGATTCCTCCAGCTTAATCAAAAAGTACTAAACCCAAAATATGAGCAACAGAAGGAGGAAGGAGGACAATGATTCAGATGTAAGACTACAAACAAAATAAAACTATTGAGGCCCTCACAACTGAGAACCTGTTACATGCGGCTGCCAAAGCCAGCTTCGCATTCATTTCCAGTTTTATAAATCAGCTAGCATTAGTCAAGACAGGAGTTCACATCAGATGCAGATCACTGCTCAACTGGATTCTAGATTCTTCTCTTAATCAAGCAAAAACACTCAACACTTGCTGGTTTTTATATGCTCGAAATGTTATTAGCAGTTAAAATCCAATTTTCACCTTGGATTCCTAGAATGTTTTATTTGGGAGGGCAAAAATAAATCATTTCTCTCCACAAGGTCTCCAAAAAGGTACAAGGATTTCGTTACATGATTCAAGCCACTTTATTCAATGGCTTTGTTTATGCGGGGCCCCAGCCAAGAGTAGCACAAGCCATCCAAAGCAATGGAATAAATGGCAGGGTAGATGGGACCATGGCCCCGTGTGTTGGTCTCAGAACTGGGTCTGCACAGCGCAAGAATGAACTGCAAGGGATGAAGTCATAGGCACAACAACGCACACTACTCTGTAGAGTCCCTTCAGTCTTTCCATCACGAAGAGGCATCAAGGTACTGCCAGAAATGGCATGTGAGACCACTGAGGTCAAGGCTTTCCTCCAAGAGGCCAGGGGACAACACTAAGTCTCATGTGAAAGGTCACAAATCCTTGGAGGAAAACAAGTAGGTGCAAGGATCATCCTTTACCATTTTCCCACAGGGAAATCATAGGACTTAAGAGTTAAGCTCATATTGTTACAGTATCTCACTTTGTTATCTGACATATTCAATTTATTTGTATTTGGTTATTTGAAATTGGATAGGGAAGGGGGGAAAACCAAGACAGGAGGGGGGGTGGAGGGGAGGGTAATGGGGACCGAGACATGTGAAAGGGTATCAATATATGTGAATTAATGCACCTTCTATCTGGCAAATATCATGTAACCCTTTTATTAATTACAATAAAAAAAATTTTTAAATAAAAAGTTAACGTTTTACAGAAAAAAAAAGTTAAGCTGTCATTACAGTTGCTTTTAAAGATCTCTTTAGCAATCTATGAGGACAATAATGGCTTAACATTTATCATTTGCAATCCAGGCTTGCAATATTTGCCAACTGGAAACTCACGTGGCTTCGGAGAGTTGGTAACTGAAAATGAGGGCGATGGGTCCTGGAAGGAGGTTTCCTAAGATGTCATGTCCACATTGGAAAACTGCCTAAAGTAGCCTCCTTCCACAAGCTTTGGCTATACTGAATAGGGTTCTAGGGAAGGAGATATAACAGTCCAAGAAAAAAGAATGCTAGAGTGAAATCATGAGATTTAGACTAGAATCATAATAGCTTACAAGCAGTTCCAGAGGTCATCTTACTTCTCTAGGCTCGTGTTGAAATGATGGCCCCCGAACCACGTCCTCAGAAATTATGGAAATGAACAGTATAAGTCCAAGAGGCAGAGGGACTAGAAAGAGGCAACCCTTTGAGATGTGATATACAGTTGGTTAAGCAGAATCTGCTTAGACCTCAGCTGGTGGCCTGCAATGATTCAACTCTAAAAACAGAGTGAAAATGTTGGTCATCTGATAGGTTCTCTGAAGGGATTTGTAAAAATTGTTCAGGAGGATGAACTTGTCTTTCAGCTACTTCAGAGGCAGGGTTAAGAGAACAGTAGTTTGAGGCTGACCTGGGGAAAAGTGTAAGATCCTGCTAAACAGACAGGGTGGCTTATGTCTGCAATCCTAACTACTCAGGAGGAGGGGGAGATCAGAGGGACAATGCACTTTAACACTAGTCATGGGGGAAAAAAAAGTTTTTGAGACTCCTGTCTCAACCAATGAAAAGCTAAGGGTGGTGGCGTGAGGCTATAAAGAATATACAAACAGGAGGATAGCAGCCTAAGCAGCACATATAGTAAAATTCGCTTTGGAAGCACATATACTAACATTGGAATGATACAGAGAAGATTAGCATGGCCCCTGCACAAAGATGACATGCAAAAACATAGTGAAAGAAAAAAGTGGTAGGACCATGGCTCTAGTGATAGAGCAAGTGTTAAGGCCCTGAGTTCAAATTCAATACTGCCAATAGTAATAATCATAAAAGAAGCATTCCATAATGATGTATCAGCTCAAATGAAGAACATTTTCGAAGAAGGAGGAGGAGGAGGAGGAAGAAGAAGAAGGCGGAGGCAGCACTGAGCCACAGGAGCACATAAAAACAAAACCTAAAATGTTAAAGTAACATAGATTTTTTTAAAAAATACTTTTAAGAGATTGTGAATTCATGCACCTTCTATCTGGCAAATATAATGTAACTCTTCTATTAATTACAATAAAAAATATATGAAAAAAAGAAATTACACAGAAAAAGCAAGGAAGAAAATAGAAGCCTGCTTCATGGTAACCCCTGCAAAAGCAAGCAGACTATGTTTAGGCAGGAGGTAATACAAGGAAATGACTCAACAGTACTACAGGGGAAAGGGATTCCAGAGGGTGGTACAGAGCAGAAGGCCAACCACACTGAGAGAGAACCTGAGGGTAAGGACAGAGGCGGACAGGCCACAAGTGAGGCGACACAGGGAGTGGGTAAGGAAAGACAGGACACCAGGAGGAGCAAAGACAGGGAGTGGTTTCCAAATTTGGGATTCAACTTGTGGTTGGACATAAAAATCATCCAGGAGACAGGAAGAAAAGCATCACGGGGCCTCTCTCTGCCAAACACTGTCATCTTTTAAACAATGGTCTAAGCAGAAGCCATGATGAACAAGGAGGAGGAAAGGAAGAATGGATTAGAGGTTCACTGAAGGTAGAGTTTTCTCTATTGAATCCATCTCCTTAAATGTTAAAAAAAAATTAACCAGGAAAGACTGTATCACTCATGGGAAAACAAGAAGAAATTACATGGAAGATAAGTATAGTCAAGAGTAATCAATCAGTGGATGAGAATACAAACAATAAAAAGAAATGTTTAAGTTCAATCCACCTACTCTTTCCCTAACAAGTGCTGTACTGACACAGTAAAGAGGCATTTTTAACACCAATCAAAACTTATAGCCACCAGCCATGTACCTAACACTGATCTACCAGAATTAACACATTATAAATGGGAAGGAAGGTCATGTCCCCTTCTTACATAATCAAATTCCCCATGTGCCCTGTAAAATGCAAGGTAAGTGTGTCGGTCAGACCTTGCATTGCTATAACAAAATACCTGACATAAACAGAGTGGATCTCTTGATGAGCCCACATATCATGATGTGCGAAACAGGTAGCAGAGGTTACTCACCTCGTGGTGGATGGGAAGTAAAGAGAAAGGGAAGGAACCAGAGGCCAGGAATGACCTTTGAAAGCATACTATCAGCAACCTACATCCTTCAGTAGATCCACCTCCCAGTATTTCTCCCATCCTTCAAAACAGCACCACCAGTTGGGGACCAAGCATTCAACACTAAGATAGCTTATAGGGGACACCTCATAGACAGATTATAAATAGTAAGAATGACCCATAATTGAGTAATTGGCAAAGCACAACTAAAGATAGAAAAATGGAAATTCTCACTTCACAATTACCACCTACATTGCGGTCACAGAAAAACCCTTAATCTCTTCTTGCCTTTGTCCACCTCTATGAAATGAACTAAAAATGTCCATTTTTCTCAGAGCTCCTGAGAGGACTGAAACCGTACATGGGAAACAGACTGTGCATTAAAAAGTCCCATGGCCAGCACCTCTAGTCTCCCCATCCATATTTGGTTCCTTTTCCAAGACCCCTGCTTTAAAATTCTGGGATAAAAAGGAGCAAGTAATCTAATAGTTACTCAATATTCAGTGCCCAAGATTAAATTTACAGATGATTTATGTGTGAAAGCAAATATTCAAGTTAGCTATGTAACTACAAAGAAGGCACTCTTAAGATCTCACTAAAAATGTTTAACTTTCTCAAAAAGGCTGCATCTCATAAAGAATCAGTGCTCGGTGAGTGAACGCTATGGAAGCTTTGTAATCATACAGACTTCATTTTAATTCTGTCTAAGAATGATATTACTGAGTTACAGTAATCCCATCTATTGCTATCAGTGTTTGAGAGCAGAAGAGTTCACTGAGGATGTTAAGGTCATGCTGCTGTGCTTTGCTATACGAGGCATGAGACCTTCCTATGAGCTCCATGCACCTCCATCTTCCAAACACCCATGCACTCATCACAAGGCACTAGAGCCCATGGCATTCTAGTCAAGACATGTCCTTGAATATAACTTGAACATAACAGTTCTTTTGAGTTCCAGTATCAATAGTGGCTTGGGAAGTCTCTATCCTAAGAAAAGACAGCCTAAGAGTCAGGATAGAATGATAGAAAAATCACTGAGGGTAGAAACCAGAAAGCTTCAGTGAGACCCTGCCTGCCACATACTCAAGACAGGATATTTAAACTGATTGTCTTTCTGAATGTTACTATCATTGTCCATAACACTGTTAAGACAGATTCAAACTGCCAACATTCATTGATGAACCTGAGTTTGATGGCTTCCTGACAGCTTTAGTGCAGGGCTGAGGTAGCCAGGAAAGGATGGTAAGAAGGCCTTCTATGCCAGGGTGATCTCCACATTCCACAGACGACCCTGGCCTGCAGGTTGATACACTAGAAACCATAATGAACATCTTGCCTAGTCCTAGCCTCAAGCTACAGCCTGGACCAACTTGACTAGTGCTAACTATAATGAGCTTCCTATGCTGTATGGCTCTTCAATATTTCCTTTCTGGTTCTAATAAATAACCACAATGACTTACATTATTGTCAATAAATTCTAAGAAATTATACTAGATGATAACAGACATTTAGATTTTTGTTTGTATGAAGCATGCATGCAAGTCACGTGATGGTCCATCACCTAACACCACATAAGCAAGTCCTCAGCATTACCCACAAGGCAGGTACCATCCTAGTCCACACCAACAGTTAGAGGCATGCTATTCCAGCATGCTGGCACACATTCTTTAGGAACTGGGAGGGAGAGAAAGAAAGCTACATCCTCAGTAACTGTAAATCTGGTTGAGGAATGTAAATCCCATGCTGGATATCTTGGATGTCTTTCTGGGAGAACTAGCATGAGGCCCATTATGGGGCGAGCTCCTGACCGTAATTGTAGCATTGTTGGATTCACCCAGCCTTCCTCACAGTTCTTTGCCTCCACTCTCAGTCTTCCACTATGATAGAAACATCTCTCCTTTGGCAAAGTAACTCCTGCTCCCCTTCGGAGTTAAATGGCATTCTAGCTTGTGGTTCTACCTGGGCTCCAAATTAAACTGGCAAACCTCAGGAGAGTGCTGCAGTGCCAGTCTACTAGAACATTAAATATGATGATTTCTACATACCAAAAGGAAAATGGTCCAAATCTTTGAGTTCTATCAGTAATGCAACCAGAGCAACTTATCTGATTAACTTGTCCTTCAGGTCCACTGTCAGAAAGAGAATTTTATAGGATAGAGCCATGGCAAGCTAACAGGCATTGTCTCATAAAAAAAAGAAGAAGAAGAAAATGCTTAAATGCTTCCAGATTTTCTAAAAGAAGTTGTAAAAAATTTGTTTTGGCTCAAGCAGAACATTCTTTATAGGCAAAGGTTTTTTTTTTTTAAGTCTACCCAGCTTTCTTTTATTAGAGTAATTAAAACAATGTCAGACATTTGAGGTATCTGATACAAGCATAATCTAGTGATATTTCAGGCTATTGATTTTATAAAGTATCTACAATGACTAGGGCATTAGTTGTTGAAAATATATCTACCTCGATTTCTGACAGTGTATTTGTTTAAAGCCTGCACAAGCCAAACCATGGGCTTCAAGGAATTCCAGACAACTACTTTCATTTATCAATGGTATTTTTTTAAGTTATACTAAGGCAAAAGTGGGTTTTTCATGTTAACATACAAAGGGAAAAAAATCTTCAGGATAAAACTTAAGATTATACTTGACATCTTTCCTAGAGAAGCAAACCAACCCTTGCTGACTGCTTTCTCTACCTCTAGAGCGATTTGGACATGTCACCAGCCAAAATTTCCAGGTTGGGATCTGTGTATGTTATTATTTATCTTAGGTGGCTAAAAGAATAATTATCATCATGATTCTGTTCTGACAATATAATTCTGGTTAGTCTTGCTAACAAGAGGCAAAACCATAGAAATCATAAATCTCAGTTGTAGACAGTGAGTAGGCCAAATTTATTTTATGTTTTATTACCATCTAAAAGGACAAAATTCTCATGTTAATACAGGGAACGACCATGGGCAATAAATATAGGAAATAAATACAGGCATGGGTATTATTGCCATGGCAATCTGATATTCTGCAAAATGATGAACCATCGAGGCCTTGTCTTCCCACAATGCTTATTTCTTTAACTAGAGAGAAAGTTTTCCTACAGCTTTATTCCTTGCCAGTTCCTTTTTTGTCTACATAGAGATCAGGAAATGAATAAAAAATACATTTGAGGCTTTGGAGGGCTGTGTGAAATGATGACATGTGCCAATGTGTGCCATGGCACACATTTGGCTAAGCTTTGCATTTTTCTGTATCAACCAAGTACACAGGACTCACAATTGCTAATTACCTGTGGTTTGGATGGCAGTCACAGAGAAAAACAAAAAGCCACAAATAAAAGTAACAGGTTCACTTATATCCCCAGATGCTAAGAACCAAGCCTGTCTTGTCCACTTCCCTGCCACTCAGAAGATGGACAATTTACTGCCCACTAAAGAGTCAGTTGAGTACCCTCATTTGCAAGCTCCCTAACTATCTTAGCTCAGGTTGTCAAACCCACTGGGCAGGCTTGACAGAGGTATTTATCTCCTCACAGTTCTAGGAACTAAAAGCCCAAGACCTCAGGTCAACAAAATCTAGTCCTACCTTCTAGAGAACAGTCATCTGGCTGTGTGCTCATGTGACCTCTTTCTTGTGAGTATGCAGGAAGAGTAATGGAGATAGCAAGTTCTCCTCTCTCCTTTCTTCTAAAAACACTGACTCTAGCTGCCAGGGTCCTCCCTTGTGACTTTATTTAACCTTAATTTTCTCCTTTCTGGCTCTATCACCAGTTACACTGGAGAAAGGGGGAAAGCTCCAGCCTGTGAAGGTTCTCAGAAGCAACTCTTTTCCCTGTGGGAATTAAGGAAATCAGGTATGCTGAATTGCACAGCAGTAACGTGGCAGAAAGATCCTCTGTTTCAGTCCCTGAGAAAACTGGCAAAGTAGAGCCCTCTGCTCACCTGCATTAGTCTAGTGCATGCAAAATGTTAAGTTCTGATAGATTTATTTGTTACTTCAGCACAACCTGTCCTGGCATGATAAGTATGAACACAATGATAGATGATTCATCTGTGCCTAGTACAAAGTTCAATCCATAAATAGACTTGCACCAGGGAATGTACAGACAGCCAGGGGAGAACAAAGTGACACAAAAAAAACACTCAAAGATAAATAAATTAAAAAATAGTCAAATTTAGATTCTAATGCAGTAAGGATTTGTGGAAGAGGAAGAAAATGTGCATTGAAGAAGTATTAGCACTCTGTATTGTGGACAAAGTGGCACTTGAAAGGAGTCTCTAGTCACATTGGGTTTGAGAGATCAAGACAGGTAGTCATTTACTGAGATTATATATACGTATATATTCATACTGGTGGTAGCTATGCTTATGGAAAGGAGAAAAGATGTCAAAAATTGTCAGAGGATTATAGAACTCAGAGATGTCTAGGTAGACTTGGACAATCCACTTACTCGAAAACTGATAAAACTCAGGCTGAGTTTACCAAAATGGAATGAGAGTTAGGGACTTCAGCTGGATATGGTACAAACCAGCCCCAGCCTTTTTGAACCTCAAGTTTCACATAAGTACATAAGAGACAAGAATACCTACTTTTCCTGTCTCATATTGTTTTGAAGGACGAATATGGTCAGAAATGTGAAAATACTCTATCATCTATCAATTTCATAAAAATGTACTGTTTTTCTAGGAGGTCTGTCCCAAAGCCACAGAATGTTGAGAGTGTATTCTTAACTCTGTCAAAGATTGCCTGTTCTAAATAAGACCTCTGCAAAAGTGGTCATCTTGGAAGCATTGTTGTCTTTGTTCCAAATCTTTAGAACTTTTTCTGTTCAAATTTCAAAATTCTCTTCAGAACTCAAGCCATATGTTAAATATCCTCTATGGTGGTGAATCCTTGCTCATTGGAGTTGACTATTGAAAGCTTTCAGAATGATTAAGAAAATAGTAAGGGCTGGAGTATGGCTCAAGCAGTAGAGTGCCTGCTCAACAAGCAAAAGGCCCTGAGTTCCACCCCAGTACTTATGGGAAGGGGAGAGGGAGGGAGGAGAGCAGAGGGAAAATAAGTGAGCTAAAGAATAATACCTTGGATTTGAGCTTATTCTTTCAAACCAGACAGGCAGAACTACATAATGACAATATTACTAAAACAAGTGGAGTCTCATGACCTCATAGAACAGAAATATTCAATTTTACATGCATTTTTTCTTACATAGACCAAAGGGGAAGGAAATATGGAAGAGCAGGAAGGAGAAAACCGAATCATCATCACATTAAAGATGGTGCAGGGAAGAGATGGGGAGAATTTGTCATTTTCAGAATTCAGTCACATTCCTTCTCTCACTACTTCAAAGAGCAGAGTCTAGAGGATTCATTTTCTAAGAAACCAGATGATTCTGCTTCACTTTAACAAATCTCAATTTCAAGGAATTGAATAGAGTCCAGAAACATCAGATCCTAGAAATACCAACTGTCTGTGTTTATTAAACACATCTTATAATGTATACAGCCTAAAACACTCATCAAGCAAAACCATGGTGTCTTTAAACTACTTCCAACATGCTCAGAATTGACATCTTCAAATATAATAACCATAAAACCTGGCTGCTTTTCCAATCAATCGGAAGCTTCTTAATTCCTTCACTCTAAGCTGGACCAAAATTGTCTTCAACATCAAGAATCTAATAATTCATAGGTCAATTATGTTAGTGTGCCCAAGAAGTATAAAAATGGAAAGCTAATAGCCCATGTTGGCTGATAAAGCCATCTCCACTACCAATAACAAAATGGGAAAATATTTAAGAGACAAGGAGTCAGGTAGGAAAGCAATGAAAAAGCACAAGTCTGCCTCTTATCGAACCCATCAGGGAGAGCCAAGTCTGAAGCTGGTAAGATGTTTGGTTTCCCAGGAGATGTGTGTCTTTGTGAAGGCAAGACACTAGGCTAAAAGAAAGGTCCCACCTGAGTCCCACTCATTCTCTGAAGGGGCTTGACTCCGGTTCTAAGAGTCTGTATTTTGATTTTGATTATCCTAATGTTTCAGCCCTACATTCAGCATGCAAGTAAAAAGAGCAGTTCCCCTCTCCATTGGCAGAAGCCCAATGATATTCAGACATATTCTCTTTCACATGGGGTGGTTTTCCCTTTCGGAGATCACTCCTGTCTTTACTGAGCTTCCTCAGCTCTAGGCAAGAGGCACTTTGCACAAAGCAAATCTGGCAGAGGTTGCTGGAATGAGGCCAGCAACCACTTTGCAGCTCCCACCCCTATCATGGAGATGCTCTGACACCTTCAGTGATTCCTTCTGCTGTTGTCACAGGTAACGTTTGGCAAGAGCAGCCATGAAGGACAGTCATGTGAGAGCCACTGGGGACAACCAGACTCACTAACACTCAATTAACTATTTCTTACGTTATGCCAAAAGCAGAATTTGAGAGGGACATTGAAGAAAAACCCAGATGGCAAAGGAAGTGGCTGGTGTTAATGACTTATTCCACCTGAAGGAGGCCAAACTTCAATAAATGCACTCAGTATATCTCAGCTGAGCTCTCTGCTCACAGAGATGGTGAATGTTTGGAAGATTCAGTCCTGCCTTCCCCATCTGCTGCCAAGCATCACCCCTGAAAGACAAAGACCCCTGCCCTGGACAAGCTTACATTGCCCGAGATGGCCTCTAAGGGTACATGGACTCAGCAAACAGGGAGGGAGAGCCTTTGACCACCACTCTCTCATCCAGCTACCTGACTTAGTTCTTCCCACTTAAATAATACTACATAAGTGAGAGATCAAAAGCTCTTATTTAGTGCAGTCGGGTGCTAGTGGCTCACATCTGTAATCCTAGCTACTCTAGAGGCTGAGATCTGAGGATCGTGGTTCAAAGCCAACCCAGAGAGAAAAGTCCTGGTAAAACTCTTATCTCCAGTACACTACTTGAAAAAGTAGGAAGTGGCGCTTTGGCTCAAGTGGTAAAGAAAGACCCTGAATTCAAGCCCCACAACTTGAAGAAGAAGAAAAAAAATAACTCTTGGTACAACATTTAGCTTTTCTATTCTTTAGACTTGTAATCTATTTAGGTAGTTTATGGCCTTCCTTTAGGGAATAAACCAATGTGAAAAGGGTTACAATAACTCTTGAATGAATTGTGTTATGATATAACTAGTTTTCCATTACTGCTTAAGGCCTCACTCTAGTAATATGTATATGGACAGGACAAAACACATTTTATAGAGATTCAAGAACTTAATTGAGCAATAAATTCATTTCCCATAACTGAGACAAGATTGTTCTTTTGTCTGCAGCCCATCTCATCTACATCTCTATCCACCCAGCCATCCATCATCCACCCATCCACTCACCCCTTTTCCTTACTATCTTTCTAGCAAAGAAAATGCCACATCTTTTCCCCAGCTTTCTCACTGATCGATACGCGATGGAAACCAAAACATGTTTTTTAGTCCCTTTAAAGTACTGAGACTGAAAGTAATCAGTGCTTTGAGCCATCCAATGAAGAAACCTCCCAACTTGATGAGCTCACATTTCCCATCCATTTTTCAATAAGGTTTACTATTTAAATAAGACTTAAGTGCCTTCTTTGTCCCTTTACAATGGTTTGGACATTCACAGTGGTGTGTGAGAGTGTGTGTGTGTATGTGTGCTTCAGTGAAACACTTTAGAGCTTGAGAATATACCTTGATATATCTGCCCAAAGAGAACTATCTCCAATTAATCTTTTCTGTTTTTCCAATAGTCCATTTTGTTTTATTTTTTTCTGTCCTGTAGAACCACTGGCGTCCCTGACAGAATCTCGACCAGGTTTTCTGTCATTTTAATTCATGTTTGTCCTGTATCTTATTATTTATATGATATATAATTAAAAGAAATAATTATCCAATGACATCAGGACTTCTGATTCTGGATGGTTCTTTTCTGTTCTTTGTAATTCTCTACAATGTTTATTTTCTTCTGTAGAGTTTACATTGAAATCTTCATTTTGAAGAGTTTGTTTCTTATAGTTATCCCCTTTTTGGAGAGGTTGATAGTTGCAAACTATGAATGTAAATCCATGTGTGATTTGATCATCTTTATCTCTGCCAGTATCTTATTCTCTCTTATTTCTACCTTGAGTTTTATGGTACTTCTGTACTTCTCACTGCAGAACACTGTGGTGTTTCAAAGCGAAGGCTTCTACTTTTTCAACATTTGCAGTAGGAAGTTCTTGAATTTTTCCTTCTGTCTCCTCTGTAATGCCTGTGTCTAATTATAGGGTACGTTTCCGCATTCCACAAAAAGTCCCTGGCTGTACAAGCAGGCAATGGTGGGGCTGGCATAGGAGGGACCCAAAGCTCTTGATCTTTTCTGTATGAGGGCCTTTCCATACCATGTGTGAGCACAAGGTCACTGTAAGATATTTGCTGCCAGCAATTAGGCAATAAAATAACACATATTTAAAACAATCAATTCAGATGCCAACTAAGTTTCAAATTTAGGTTACTGTGAAGTGAACCAATTTAAAACAAAGAATGGCCTCATATGACAAAAAAACTGTATGTATTTAATGTCCCTGTGATACATTAATAGATCTGAAAGGTATTTTCTGAAATTTAGCCTCTCCTCAGAGATGAAAAACAGCATGGAAAGATTTGAGTTTTAAGCTCATGAAAACACAAGATTGCCCTGAAAGGAGCCAGTAATTGTGACCACTGGAGTTGTAATTGCAACTTGATCACAGTGAACAAACTCACAAATGTTTTCAAATATATATGGAGAACCACAATTACTTCAAGTAGCACAGAAACCTAAGTCTACCAAAATTATAACTTGTCAATTATTTCCAGCTTGATTTATGTGCAAGAAATCCATTACTTTTAGATACTCTGCATGTCCTATTCATTTCTATTCTTCAGATCAATTTAGTGGTGTTCATAGCCAGTTGGATTTCCATAAAAATATCAGTACTCTGCCTAGTATGCACGAAGACCCAGGTTCGATTCCTTGGTACCAGATACATAGAAAAAAGCTGGAAGTGGTGCTGAGGCTCAAGAAGTAGAGTTCTGGCCTTGAGAAAGTCCAAGGACAGTGCTCAGGCCCTGAGCTCAAGCCCAGGACTGGCAAATATACATATACATACATACATATATATATATATATATATATATTCACAGACTCTAAATGACCTTAAAACAAGAGATTAGTTTTGATCTTGTCATTGTTTGGATATGAAATGTCCCCCTGTAAGGCATTCATGTTAGGGACTTGGCCCCTACCTCATGGTGTTATCCTAGGAGATTTTGGAAATTTAGAAGGCAGGATCTAATAGAGGGAAGTAGGGCACTGAAGTGGATCCTTGCGAATTGTCTCTTCTTAACTTTTCTCTTCTTAAGAATGGCCTTGGTGCCTTCTTATCTCTTTGTTTTTTCCTGTCCACCATAAGGAAAGAAGTTCCTCTGCCACGTGCTCGCATGGCCAAACATGAGGGGAAATCATGGACGAAATCCTCAGAAACTTGGCTTTAAGTTATTCGTGTTAATTACTCTAGACACAGGATGAAAAGCTAACTAACACAGAGTCTGTACAATTAGACATCACTTCCTACACCAGTAAAACACTCATAATGATTTTTCTCCCCACATCCTGGCACTCTTCTCAAAGTGAAGAACATTATACAAATTTCCAATCTATTGTTCTTGCTCTTGTCTCTTTAAAACAGAATCCAAAGAAACGCATGTGTTGTCATGGATGTAACAATTATCACTGAGTACTGAAACTCTCCACTAACATCTGCCATTACAACTTGAAAATGTCCTTGAATTCTATGACAGACAAGAATACAGCATCTTCACATAGAGGATGGAGCTGCCCACAACAAAGCTGTAGTCCTTTATCATCTGTTCACGATCTTCCTGTGAGATTCAGCTTGTCAATCACAATGAACACTTATCTGATTTCTGAAGCAAGAATGCTCAGCACAGTCTACTCCATCATAATCTCTTCCTTTACAACAGCCTCTAATGAAATCCTGATGCTTGACTCTTCATAAAATACCGTATATCCGTTTATTTCTTTTCAACTCTACTCTTTATTTGAACCACTGGTCATTGCATGCTTGAAACAAAGCCAATTTCCCTTCACCAACCCCCTCGGATCTACAGTCCTTATACTCAGCCCCATTAAAAAGTTAAAACTCTTAAAATAACTCTGCAAAAAAAAATGTATTAAATGTTTTGTCGGGAGTTTGGCCTAGTGGTAGACTCCTTGGTACCACATACATAGAAAAAAAATGTATTAAATGAGCTAGATGTCAGTGGCTCTGCCTCAAATCTCAGCTTCCTGAGATTTGAGAGTTGCAATTGTAAGCCGGGCTGGAAAAATGGCCATGAGACTCTAATCTCAAATTACCTGGATAGATGCTTGACTGGAGGTGTGGCTTGAGTGAAGAATAGCAGTGTGGTTGAAAAAACTGAGCTAGAACATAATGCCCCTTCCCCCACACAAATGCATTAAGGTTGCATTTTTAAGTTCAGCTTAAAAGATATATCATTCTTCTTACAAACCTAGAAACATTTAGTATTTTCCACTTTCTTTGTCTTATAGGAAATTTTCAGATATGTAGGAAATTTTAGTATTTTCCACTTTCTTTGTCTTATAGGAAATTTTCAGATATGCTGATCTATTCAAAGACTATGACAATGACCACATGAATAAAGACTTCAATTAAAAATTGCTGCTCTCCAGTGTGGCAGTGCCTCAAAAGGCTAAACATAGAACTCCCCTACGACCCAGCAATTCCACTACTTGGCATTTACCCAACCATCCAGAAACAAGGGCATAATAAATCCACTAGCACAACAATGTTCATTACAGCACTATTTACCATAGCAAAGATATGGAACCAACCCAGATGTCCCCCAGTTGATGAGTGGATCAACAAGTTGTGGTATTTGTACACAATGGAATTCTATGCTGCTGTCAGAAAGAATGACATTGCCCCATTTGTTAGGAAATGGGAAGACTTAGAAAAAATCATATTAAGTGAAGTAAGCCAGACTCAAAGGAACTTAGGCTCAATGGTTTCCCTCATTTGTCATAACCAGTAGAAACCTTGGGCTCTACTAGCAGAGGTCTGCAATAGAGCAAAATCTTGATACATAAGGCCATATAGTATGAAGCTAATTGAAAGGACCTCCAGGATATCGAAACAAAAGCCATATAATGAATGATTGTTGTCCTTAATGTACTATGTTGTCTCTCATCTCCTTTGCTGTCCCTTGGTTATCTCATATTGTTATAGTATCTCACTTTGTTATCTGATATATTGAATTGATTTGTATTTGGTTATTTGAAATTTGATAGGGAAGGGGGAAAACCAAGACGGGCGGGGGGTGTGGGGGGGGGAGGGAAATGGGTACCAAGACATGTGAAAGGGTATCAATGTGCGTGAATTAATGCACCTTCTATCTGGCAAATATCATGTAACCCTTTTACTAATTACAATAAAAAAGTGCAAAAAAATTGCTGCTCTCTTGTCGTATAAATGTGTGAAATACACTCAAAAAGAAAATGTAGACATTATCAAACTTCACCCCTAAAATTTCTCAAATTTAGCTACTAATCCCAATATTACTATTACATAGAAGAAAACTAACTGGTGGCTCACGCCTGTAATCCTACTACCCAGGAGGTCGCAATCTGAGGATCATGGTTCAAAGCCAAGCCAGGCCACAAGTCTGTGAGACTCTTATTTCCAATTAACCACTAGAAAACCAGAAGTGGAGCTGTGGCTCAAAGTGGAAACTTGAGCTGAAGAGCTCATGGACAGGACCCAGCACGCAGGCCCAGAATTCAAGCACCACGACCTACAGAAAAGAAAGAAGAAAAGGAAGGAAGGGAGGAAGGAAGGAAGGGAGGAAGGAAGGGAGGGAGGGAGGGAGGGAGGGAGGGAGGGAGGGAGAGAGAGAAAGAGAGAAAGAGAGAGAAAGGAAGAAAGAAAGAGAGAGAGAGAAGGAGAGTAGAGGAGGAGGAGGAGGAGGAGGAGGAGAGAGAGAGAGAGAGAGAGAGAGAGAGAGAGAGAGAGAGAGAGAGAGAGAGAGGGAGGGAGGGAGGGAGGGAGGGAGGGAGGGAGGAGGAGGGAGGGAGAGGGAGAGGGAGAGGGAGAGGGAGAGGGAGAGGGAGAGAGAGAGAGAGAGAGAGAGAGAGAGAGAGAGAGAGAGAGAGAGAGAGAGAGAGAGAGAGAGAGAGAAAGAGAGAGGGGGGGGAAGGAAGGAAAATTCATGATCCCAAAATTCCATTTAATAACTAGTTCATAGTCAAAGTCCACCAATTATTCTCCAAATGATCTCTGGATTGGCTTTTTGTTTTTTAACCCCCAATTTAACTAAGATTCATACATCACATTTGTTGTTATATCTCTTTAGTTTCTTTCTAGAAAAATCACCTCATTTTTTTTTTGTCCATGTGTTGCATTTTTAGCTTTCTTCTTCCACCTCAGTGTTCCATAAAAGATGGAGGTTAGGAATAAACATTTGATTACATTCAGTTTATTTTTTTTTCTGGTGATACTGGGGTTTCAACTCAGAGCCTTGTGTTTGCTTGGCTTTCTTGTGAGGCTGGGTGCTCTATAACTTAAGCTATGGCTCCAACAACACTTTTAGGGATAAGAATCTCATGGAAATTTCTGCGCGGCCTGAATTTGAATCCTCACCTTACCGAGGTCAGCCTTCTGAGTAGTTAGGATTATAATTGTGAGCCACTGATATCCACCACTTTGAGGGTGGTGGTATAAGCTTCATCCAGGTCACACGAGGAGACACATAAGATTAGGCTGTTGCTTACTGATGATATGGAGCTGGTATGCTTGGTTGAGGAAGTTTTGGAACTCTCCAATTTTACCACCCAGTCATTTCTACTACACTATGCCACAGGTTTAACAGGATTTCTACTAATGCAAAAGTTTGCAGGAGTCTCAAGTTACCTTACTTCTGCCAATATCCTCTTCCTTCTATTTAGTTTTTTCCCCTTTCTCTATGGAGTCTGATTTCCTTACCCATTACAATTTACAACAAATAAAAGTTTCCCAGTGTGTGTATGTAGATTTGTTTGGATGGTAGTAGTGGTGATGGTGGTGGTGGTGGTGGTGGTGGTGGTGGGGTGTGTGTGTGTGTCTGTGTGTCTGTGTGTCTATCTGTCTGTCTATGTATATGTTCCACTGAAATCTCTCTGTACCTCTATATAGTGCCTATGTCTACAAACCCATTACAGAAGCCACAAGTGTTTTCTACCATTTTCAGGACATAATCCACATACAGCTGATTATTATTTGTGATGAATGCATTTGCTTACATGCTTGTCCTAATTGGACAAACTACCATAAGTAAGCATGAACATTCAGAAATACTGCTCACAAACAGGAAGACAAACAAATAGACATGAAAGTGCATTCTGAAAACAGGGTTTATTTTGGAGCTGTGTGTTGGTAACCACACATGCAAAAAGAATTAAGAATTGAGATCACTGTCTGGATCATTCAGACCAGAAGTCAGAGAAGTATCCAGATAACGTTGCAAGTATGAAGTATTGGTTAACTCTATTAATTATCCAATGCAATGGTATCATTCACTTGAGATTTATAAGTTAATTATTTGCTCCCATCTAGCTAGCATCAACTGCATAATATTATAGAATAACAAGTTTGCTGTGTCTCATTTTCATGCCTTGTATCATCTGTGTTCCAACTTGGAAACAGGGAAAAGGTACTGGGCACACAGTTTTAAAAGGATCTGCTTTTTCCCTTCACTTATGAGCAACCTAAGCCGGAATGACTAAACAATGCAAATGGCACCAAATTCATCCTCTGACTCCAAAGTCAGTTTGGGAGTGCATAATGAAGTTACAAAGTTTAAGTTCAGCTTCACAGTCCCTGTCCATTCTCTATCCTATCTAGGCCCTCAACAGATAAAAACTAGATAAATTTAAGTGAATGAAATCCTGTTCTCCCCCAAAACATTTGCTAACTTGGAGTCCAGTGGAGAAATAAAAAGCTATGTCAGACTTCTTGTCATGGTGACAAAATACCTAAGCCAACAACTCAAGAAAGGAATGATTATCTTGGCTTATAGTTTCAGAGGTTGCAGTCACAGTCGGCTGGTTCTCTATTTCTGAGACTGGGGTCAGGAAGGTATAGTGTGGCAGAAGGGCATGGCAAAGCAGAGCTGTTCAACGCATGGCAGCCAGGAAACAGTGACAGGAGGGAGCCCAAGGCAAGACATACCCTTCAAAACCACACCCCTCTGACCCACTTCCTTTAAGGACCTCACCTTCCACAGTTCTGTCACCTCTCCGTGGTCTAGTGGTCTATTCGAATCTGTCAGTCAGTGGATTAAATTTTAATTAGGTCAGAGCCCTTGTGATCTAATCTTCCACTGAAAGCACCCTCACAGCATTCCCATGTATATGCTTTACATTAATCTGTGAGTTTCTCCACCCAATAAAATTGAAAATCAAAATTAAACACTGCCTTCCACATAGTGGATGGAGAAAGATTGTAATCCACAGACAGAGAAAGGTGATGTCTGGAAGGTGGAGGACTTCCTTTTCTTACTGAAGTTGCATGGCGTAACTACACACAGCCACCTACTCTATTTTTAATGTGTGACTTTACCAGTATCCACTAAGCTAATATTGGCATTGTTCCATGACACTTACAAAGAAGGATTCACATTAATTATTTTAATCTCAACAAAACTCATGATCACCATTATTTTTCCCACTAGCTGGAAAACAAGAAGTTTGTTTCTTGCTAAGTGCTAGGCTCAAGACTCGAAGTAAGGTCCTGAAGTTCTCCATAATACTCTGCCCCCTTCACTTGCTGCCCTCCATTCAGGTCTAACAGACCCACTTTCCCTTCTTCTCCTAGAAGGTGGTAATGCTACATCGGCTTACTCAGAACAAAAGAGTATTTCCAGGCTCCCAAAGCAGTAGCAAGAATTGATTTTACTATCCTCAAGTATATTCCCCCCCCACAAACATACACAGAGCTAAAGTTACAGCAAGTCCAATGACTATTAAAATACTTCAAACAATCCATGCAGCAGGGTACTGGAGGCCCATGCTAGAATTCTAGGTACACAAAAGGGTAAGAGTTACAGGATAAGGGTTCAGCCTGGGCAAGTGAGTCTGCTAGACTCCATCTCCAAAATAACTAGCTTAAAAGCAAAACCTTGAGTTTTTTAAAAAAAATTGGTATTAGTTACTAATTTTTATCAGAAGGAAACAAAAGATTGAAATCTCAGTTCCATGACTCACTACTGCCTAATAGGTTCACAATTCAAATATACCTACTAATATGTAAATTGTGGCAAAATGTGCAAATACATGTTAACATCTTTGCAGAATGTATCTTTTTATTCTTCTTGCTTGGCACATGTTTTCTAACCAGTTCACCCTCACTAAAAAATAATAACAATCAAAAACTTGAAGCAACAGCTCTGAAAGCTCACTGCTTAAAATTACTTTACACATCACAGATCAGCAAATTTTCCTTTTTGTAAAGGGCTACATTGTAAATATTTTAGGTGTTACAGACTGTGCAATCTCATTGGAAGTATTCAGTGTTAACATCTCAGCAGGAAAACTGGCCACAGACAATCTTTAAGTGAACAGCATGATTGTGTTCTAATAAAGCTTCACTGATACAGACAAGCACCCAGCTCATTGTTTGCCAACCTCTTCTCCAGAAAATCAATATTGTTAGGTCTAGTTGGTTGGGTTATTTTTTCCCCTCTTTTTGTAGAACGATGTAGAATTTACTACTGAAACAGGCTGAGCTGTGTGGCTTACCTGTGACCCGATGGTTTCCTGAAAGCAGCGGCCAAGCTGTGTCTTGGCAGCCACAGGATAGACGTGTGGGAGGAGCTGCTGGTGTGGGTATGTGGAGTGTGCTGTCTGCTTCTTCTGGGCAGGGAGCCCTTGGTATGATCCTTGGGACTGGCCTGGCTGAGATTCCTTTACCTTCTGGCCGGTGGGGCCATCAATTCTTGACACCTGATGTATCTGGACAGAAGCCTCGGGAGGGTGATTCACATGGATGTTGACTATGTTGGGGGGGAATTTCACTGAAATGGATTGGGAGGAAGGCTTGTCAGTCATGGCTAAGTACAGGACAAGTCAGGAATTTTTAAAAATATGAAGTAAGTTCTATATGAAGACACATACAGGCATGCATAGGTATTGCACATAGGATAAATTATATGAATATGAAGTATATCTTTTTGAATAGTACAATGGTTAAAATTCTTACCAAGCAAAGCCTCTTCACCTTTAACCACAGCCATCTGTACTTGAGTTTATTACTAGAATCTTTTTTTTTCCAGTCCTGGGGCTTGAACTCAGGACCTGAACACTGTCCTTGGGCTTTCTCAAGGCTAGTGCTCTACTATTGAGCCACAGCATCGCTTCTGGATTTTTCTGTATTGTGGTACTGAGGAATTGAACCCAGGATTTCATACATGCTAGGCAAGCACTCTACCACTAGGCCATGCTCCCAGCCCTATTACTATAATCTTATTTGACCACTGGCAGTATCTTTCTTTACATGTCTCTGCTCTTGCCTTTAAGCAAGGCTTCTTTGAACTCTGGTTCTGTTTTCCTGCTTTATTAGCCATCCTATTAATATTGGTAATTAAGATTAGGATGAAGAACTCATGTTGTCAGTAGCCTGACCTACCCAGTGGCCTCAGGAAACTCAGTAACACCAGTGAAACTGATGGAACTTGTGTATTGGTTATGTAGTTCATTTTGAAATTGTGAAAAGACTCTAAAGATCCATATAAGATGACCATTATAACATAATTTTGATATTTTAAAAAATAAGATTGCAATTTTAGAGACATTAAAATCTCTAACACACTGTTCATGATGATACACCATTAACACCCAGGCACTCGGGAAGCTGAGATGGCTGACAAGTTCTAAGTCATACACAGCAAGACCTTACCTCAAGGAAATGAAACAGTCAGGTGCCAGCAGCTCATACCTGTAATCCTTGTTCAGAAGGCAGAGATCCATAGGATCATAGTTCAAGGCCAGTCTGGGCAGAAATAGTCTGAGAGACACATTCTCCCAAACAGGCAGGAAAAGACCAGACCAGAACTGTGGCTCAAGCAGTGGAATACCAGCTGAGTAATCACAAAGCCTTGATTTCAAACCCCAATACAAAAATAAAGGCAAAAAAATTCTTATAGAAACACATTTATAAAACAAAAATATTCATTTCCCTCAAGTAATAAAATTCTGAAAATTATGTTGCTCATTAGCATAGGTTAGTATACTTTATCAAAGACACCAAAACTCTAGAATTTAATTTGTTTAAAATTATTTTCAAAGATTCCCGATAGTAGAAATGGCAATATTTGCATTTTTCCACTAAAAGTAGAAATTTGGGTCCACAAAGCACAGTTCTCTTGTCTACAATGTGTATGTTCTTTTGTGCTAATGATATGCACATGCACACACACACACACACACACACACACACACTACCAAAAATGTGATTTTATACCCATAACCACACTGAATCTCTTCCCATTTAAAACACAAAGTCATCTTCTGATATGACAATTCAGGTTTTAAAGAATAAGAGCCAGTAACATTTCTCTGACCCTTTAAAAAAAAATGTGTACTTAAAAAGAGATACCAGGCTTCAAAGAATGAATTTGTCACAGGATTTCTGCACTGCAAGTGACCTAGTTTGCCTTCTTCTACAGATGATCAGAGAAAGTCACATGGCCCATCGAGTGCTAAAACCAACCTCTCTTCAACTACCACTCCTCAGCATGTACTGAGTGGTCCCACTAGTTTATTTCTACTCTGCAGGTCAGCCTTGACTTGTTCTATTTTTCTGTTTTCCTCCAGCCATAGAAGGACAGCATTGTGCAATTCCATTTTAGTGGTAAGGGCCACTAGACAAGGGTGGATTCTTCTTTATTTTGTTATATACAATATCCAGTCCTTTGTGGCCAAGGAAGTCCTGTAGTCTCATGCTTGGACCCCCATTCTGTCTCTATTTTGATTCCTCAAGCACAGGGTCACACACTGCTTTCTGTTTCAATGCCATCTTAAGACACTTCACTTCTCTTTGAGTTTGACAGATTCACGGGGGGGGGGGGGGCGGGGCGGGGCGGGGGTCTGTTGGGCCAAAGGGCAAAAATAGCAACAACAAAAAAAAGCTTACCTTTCACTCCTTGCTGGCTGGTCATGGTTAGAGGCAAGGTATGTGTAGAATGGATGACATGTGTGCCCAGTGCTTTGCCTGGCTGTTGCGAATGTTGATAAAGTTTAGGCACACTGACACCATGGACTGGGATCTGACAAAGCTTTCCTGTGAAATTTGGAGGGCAATGACATTTATCCCTTGAACTGCACTGTCCACCGTTCATACACGGAAGGGGGCAGATCACTGCAAAGGAAGAGGAAAGACAGAGTTAGCCTCGCAAATCAACCAATCAGTCCCTCCAAACACACAAGGAATTACAGCCACTATGTTCCCACTGGCTTTAGAAATGGGAAACTACGAGTCAATGCTTAGCTGAAGAGTTCTCATTACTCATGACCTATTGTTGGTGTTGAGGTATATCACTGAAAATTCCTGTGTCTATGGTCATCCAAAAAATTGGGATCTAATTTTCTTTGTTTTGTTTTTATTAAAGAATTTATTAATATTGATTTTTACGTCATATTTCAGATGATGGATTTAACAAACACGTACTCAAGAAGGGAATCTCTATATACAATCACTGGCACTTAGATTTTAGAATATAATTAAAATTAGGCTGAGGGTTTGTATGTCATAGATACATATTAATCTATGCAATAAAACATTGTGTCTATAGAATCATAAAATTTTTATGCCTATGTAGTGTTGTTTATAGTTCCAATACCATGTCCATAGCATTGGGTACACAAATATTGAGTCCTCGCTCTTGTACTGTGTGGATCTAATAGCCACATATTAAGGATACCATGCGCCTTTTGTTCCTTTGGTCTTGACTTATCTCACTCAACATGATTCGCTCTAGATTCATCCATTTCATCATCAAGTTTGGGTGTCAGGGTAATACTGGCTGCATAGAATTTGTTTGACATGTTTGATAGCATTCCTTTGCTTTCTGTTGTTTCTCAGGACTAGAATTTTTTTCCGTATATTTTTTATTGTAATTAATAGAAGGGTTACATGATATTTACCAGATAGATGGTGCATTAATTCCCATACATTGGTACCCTTTCACATGTCTTGGTCCCCATTTCCCTCTCCCCCACTCCACCCCTCATCTTGTTTTCCCCCCTTCCCTATCCAATTTCAAATAACCAAATACAGATATATCCGATATATCAGGTAACAAAGTGAGATACTGTAACAATATGAGATAACCAAGGGACAGCAAAAGAGATGAGAGATAACATAGTACCTTAAGAACAACAATCATTCATTATATGGCTTATGTTGGGCCAAAGACTTAAAGAGAGTCTTCTCTGAAGAAGAAACAAAAATGGCCTATAGACACATGAAGAAATGCTCAACATCTCTGGTCATAAAAGAAATGCAAATCAAAACAACTCTAAGATTCCACCTCACTCCAGTTAGAGTGGCCAGGATCAAGAAAACTAATAACAACAGATACTGGAGGGGATGTGGCCAGGAGGGATCACTACTGCACTGTTGGTGGGAGTGCAAACTCCTTCAACCACTATGGAAAGCAGTATGGCAGTTCTTCAAAAGACTAAACATAGACCTCCCCTATGACCCAGCAATTCCATTACTTGGCATTTACTCAATTATCCAGAAACAAGGACATACTAAATACACCAGCACAACAATGTTCATTGCAGCACTATTTACCATAGATGTCCCTCAGTTGATGAGTGGATCAACAAGATGTGGTATTTGTACACAATGGAATTCTATGCTGCTGTCAGAAAGAATGACATTGCCCCATTTATTAGGAAATGGAAAGACTCAGGACTAGAATTTTGAATTCAGTGCCTCATGCTTGTTAGGCAGGCACCCTCGGTGAACCATGCCTCTGGTCCCTTTTTTTTTGTACCAATAATTTTGACATATTGCCTTGCTTTTTATCCAAACCCACATCTGGACCATAATCATACTATTTTATGTCTCCTGCCATAGCAAGCAAGACAAATGTGAATCACCAGGTCTAGATTCTTCCACTGAAATAGAGTCCTGCAAACTTTTCACCCAGAGTGGCCTGGAATGACAATTCTCATGACATGCAACTCCTTAAAAGGTAGGAATGACAGGCACATGACACTGTACTCAGCTACTGGCTGAGAAAGGATATTGTAAAACTTTTGCTAGAATTGAATTCAAAACCCCAATCCTCTCCATGTCTAAATCTCGAGTAGCTAGGATTACAGGCATGCTCCATCATGCCTATCCCTTTGTTTTTTACTTTGTACTCTAATTTGAAAAGCACTGGTATTAGTTACTCTTGAAGTTCTGAGAGAATGGCCTGTCTGTGTTGAAAGACTAAGCATTGCTTCAGTTTCATTGTTCATTATAATATGTTTGGTTATATATTGTTAGGTCATATGTGTGGAGAAATATTTCATTTTGTCTACATTTTCATACATATATATGTATATCAATTGGAAGTTCAGAAAGGATAAAAGTTGTTTCTAGGACGTCAAAAAAACACTTTCCAAGGAGGGAGATCATTTGGGACTTTAAGACTGACAAGATTCAGAATGCAGAAGAGTCCACGCTATGGAGACACTAGTATAAAAGAGGGAGAAGATGGTGACTAAATCTATCTTTCTAAAACCACAATTCTTGAGAGAAGGAAAAAGGATCCGGTGATAAACTGAAACAAGTAGGTTTGATTCCGATTTTGGAAGTTACTAATGGCTCACTAAATGACTTAGATTTTATTCTGTGATGAGTGAGCTGCTCTATGGGCATCAAGAAGAAGATTAGGCAAGGTTGGTGAGTGTTTGGGAAGATTACTCTGGGTATAGCAGCAGGATTAGTTGAAAAGGAAAGTGAAAAAGATGGGTAAGTCAGTTAGGAAACTATCATTATAACTGACAGACAAGTTTAAAACCACAGGTATGGAAAGAAATATGAAGTAATGTAATGCTCAGGAAAAGAATGGTACAACCTGAAGATGGAAATAGGAAGAAAGAAAAAGGTTGGCCAGGAGAAAGGGGAGAAAACAGAGGAAGGAAAGAAAAAAATTAATCATGATCACAACTCAGAAATTGCCCTTGATGTTTCAGACCAAGTCTAAACGATTCACACGGAATGTGGTCTAGAAAATAGTGTCAGGTCTACTCCACATGGTTCTGGGTAGAATAAGAGGAAAAAGTTTGACTTCCAAAATCACAGTTCAATTTTGAATTGACTTTCTCAATCAGCTTGGCCACACTGGATGAACTCAATGTAAAAGAAGTGGAGGATAGACCAAGATTTACATATGCTATGAACGATTTTTAATTGGAATATAGATACTCTTTACTTGCAAAATACCTGAATGTCAGTGACCATGTACATCCAATACAAACTTCACTGCTACTTCTTTGGTCCAGAAATTATTCCATGAGTAACAGATGTACATCATGAGCAATGGCTAATCATATCACTTCTTTCAAACTCTGCTGGTGATTGGACATTGCATGTCAGTTTCATAATTCAGGCATACACAGTATATTGCCTCCTTACTCAAAGTGATGAAATCCACAGGCCCTTTTTACAAAAGCAGATAATCAAGACAGCATGGTCCACTAAAAACTAATGTGTAGGAAGGAAATGAAAAGTGATAACCCTAGACATAAATTTGCAAAGCAGTTATGTCAGATGCTTTGCAATTCAAAATTGGCTTCTCTTAATTTAAAATGAAACATGGCAGCTTTACAAGAAAAGATACTCTATATTACTAGGTACAAAATAATTATGCTACCATGGACTAAGTATTCTTGATTAGTTCCATTCAAGATGCATTGTACTCATGAACTGCCTTAATTCCTTGTTAAATCCTTTAACTCCTTGTTAAAGATAATTAAAAAGAAATAATGACAATTACTTTAATTCTCAGTGCTTCCAACATTATTAAAAGATGGGCCACCAAATAAATTTTAGCTTTACTGCCTTTTCTCCATTATCATATAGATTTATAACTTGCCCCAAAATAATTTTTAATATTTTGACAAAAATATTTGAAAGTCATAAATCTTATAATTCTTCCATCAATTATTAAGATACAAATGAGGACTATATTTATAATCACTTTTTTAACGAAGACATAGCAACCAATTTATTTTTACAAGGTATTTCCAGAATCAATCATAGACTTTAAAAGTTTATAAAATGATCACTAGTAGCTCACACCTGTAGCGCCAGCTATTTATATCTTGGCCAAATGTAAAAAAAAAAAAAGTCTGTGAAACTCCTATCTAATTAACCAGCAAAAAGCTAAAAGTGGAACTGTGGCTCTAGTGATAGAGCACCCACCTTGAGAGAAAAAGCCAAGTAAGGGCACAAAGCCTAGAGTTCACGCCCTCAAATTGCCAAATAAATAAATACATCTAAATAAACTTAATTAATTATTTAACTCTACTTTTCAACTCTAAGCTCTAAGATCACTTTTCTCCCTTTGCTTCAAGCACTATATTAGTGCAACTGAGCACAGCAATAATCCAATAACACTGTGACTTACTCAACCAATAAAAGGCCACTATTCATAAACACGCTGAATGAAAAACAAAATATCCATTCTCTTTTTCTCACATTCTCTAAACATCTAAATTCCAACACATAAAGCTCTATGTCTCAGTTCAATAACTGCATGTTGAATCCTTTATGGCAGGTCTTTTTACAGCAAAATCATCTTTTGTATGAAAGAAAACAAATTTAAACCAGGCTACAGGATTTAGGATTTAGCCATGAATAGTTCCATTCTCTTTCAGAGTTCATAGAAGTCTCAGACCATCACAGTGTGATATATCAACTGTGTCCCTACTGTTCTGTAAAAATCTTCCCAGAACATAAAGGGTGAGGGTGGGGGGAAGAATTAGGTATCTTTCAGGTTGACTTGAGAAGCTTGTGGTATGCTGGTTGTGAATCTGGTTATGGCTCATATATTTTAGAAACTCGAACAGAAAAGGTGTAACATAGAACACTGGCTGAGAAGTTCCATAACCTTGTCAGCAGGGCATTTTGCTTGGACATCACCATAATTCACCAGATTGCATCAGTGCTCCTCAGGGAACTATTTCAAATAAGAAGAGGTATGTGGGCCTGCAGACTGTGAGTCCAAGAAGTGAAACTTCATGACAAAACAACTCAAAGTATCTTGTGACCTCCACTCTAAAAGGTGGAAATGAGCAAACGGATCCAGGCTGGAAGAACAAGCTGGAGATTTTAAACTTGCCAAACACACCCATTGCAATCCTCCATTCACTTCGGCTATAAAACAACTCATGGGACTCAAGCAACTGGGCTGGCAAAATAAGAGTCCTAAGTCCAAAATCACAATCTAATTGCAATGAACAACTGCTGATAACTTGTGTCTTCAAATATGCACATCGAATTTTCTAAAAGTTTATACTCTAAATTCACATTCTCTTTCTACCAAAAACACTTCAGCCGTTCATTTCCAAAAAGCCTTCTCAGATGTTCTTGACTGGCCATTCTGCCTGCCCACAGCTCCTGTGCCAGCAGATTGATCATTTCATTATTGTGGGGGCAAGAAAAAAAAACTCCCTCCCAAGAGAAACTGTATCTATCATTCTGTCATTTCACAGAATGGGTACAATCATTCATTTGAATGGCTAGACTTCAACTTTCCCACTTTTTCTAATTAGAAGAATAATGTTTCCTTAAAGGCCTTTAGAGTATATGGGGGGGTAGCATTTTCAGAAGGTAAAACATCACGGTATTTCTTTCCTTGTTCAGCCAGAAAGTGGCTTGGGCTGGGGATGTAGCTCAGTGGTAAAAACATTTATCTAGCACAAGGCCATCTGGTCCCAATCTCTCTCTCTGGTTTCAATCTCCCTCTCTCTCTCTCTCTCTCTCTCTCTCTCTCTCTCTCTCTCTCTCTCTCTCTCTCTCTCTCTCTCTCTCTCTCTCTCTGTCATATCCGCTCACATACAAATGTACAACATGTTTCAACAAACTACCACTGACACTGAGAACCTAAACAATACAAACAACGATGTGTTTGCACCTTATATTTTATTAGTGCATGTTGATTGTACAAGTATATTTCGGTATAGTATCTCCAAATGTGGTGCTTGCCTATTTAATTCTGTATACCTCACTTTCCCCATAGAGTAAGTGGGTCTAAAAGCCAAGACGCTAATGGCCGATCAGTGGATCTGGAAAGGTCAAGTATACACACATACAGGGAAAGACATATGCCATTGGCTCTCTCCCTATGGAATGTAGAGATTTGATGCTGAAAAATGGCCTGTTAGCAAGTCTGGATTCTCACTGTAACTTTTACTGACGTGGAAAATCAATGAAAAGAATACATGAGGTAGAGATGTTCGTCTGTAGCCTGTCCAAGAAAGTGGCATTTAATCTAAACTGAAAAAGAGAATAATTCAGTGACATAAGAAGTTAACAAAGAACAATTACATGAGCTAAGCTTGTGAAATGAGATCATTCAGAAAGGCCAGGAGTCTGAAAGGAGGCTGGTGTGCTGAAGTACAGAAGACAGGAGGAAAGAGAGATCAGATGGGATCAGGCAAAGGGCATAGTCCTGTCTCTACTTACAGCGGTAAGGCAGCCTGTAGACACAGTGAAATAGAAAACAGTAAATTAAAATGCAGAAACAGAGCAAGGAAATCAAGGAGACAGAACCAAGGCATAAGCTAGGAGCTACGATAAGTCAGCTATGAGATCCTTGACTGCACATACATTAAATATGAACTATATGGGCTTTGATTTGGGTGACTTCATTTTCAATTTTTACACTGACTACTTAGCCAGATCCAAGTTAAATTTCTGGAAGATTATAATTTCAAATGCATTGAATTTACAATCATTCTGAAGGTCACAGAAATTTACAAGCACATGAAAGTAAAAAGGAGCACTTAGTACATGAAAATGGGAAAATAAATTTCCAGAAAGATTTGGGGGGCAGAGGAAAAAAAATGCTTCAGTAATAAAGTTAGATATAAAACTATCCTACTCTTTCTAACAGTGAGCATTGTTTATTTTTTTGGAAAGGATACTTGTAAATCATAATCTTTATATATGCCACTACTGAGGCTTTAACACACATTTTATCCATATACATCTCATCTGTTTTGTTGTTTTTGTTGTTCAGTGGTAGTATAGCTTGAACTCTGAGCCCTATGCTTGCTTGGCAAGCACTCTACCACTTGAGTCACATCCCCATGTCCCATTTTTTTTCCTGATATGGTCTCATTAACATTTTGTTTAGGCCAGCTTCAAATTGCAGCTACAATTACCATTCCTGGTCTTGGGTCCCATCTTTTATAGTTTCATTGCAACTATTAGAAGGGATTCACTATCATTCCAGTCACTGTACTCTAGCATTTTCTTTAATATCTTCGGAAAACGCTATCTCAAAACCCAAGTAACACCACTTAAGCCTAGGCAATATAAAGTAATCTTAAAAATAAGCTTCCAACCTTGTTTAAAATTTGTTTCACTGCTACAACTTGAAACCTCTGTCTGTAGTATTCTCTCCAGCTTAAGTTCCTCCTCCCACTAAGTTCATGAATATCCTCATGGCATTTATTTACTCCAAAGCCTCAGTAAAGGACTGAAGATAAATATATATTTGGAATTTTTAAATATTTGCAACATCAAAGCTTCAACACACATATCTAACTTAAGGGAAACCTGCACTACCCTATGGCATGGTAGTCAGACAAATTCTTGTAGTTTTTAAAGTCTGTACCAAATATAGGCTCCAAGAGAAACTTTCTTTAAAGGAAGAAAGGAAATGCTGAATAGTTAGACAGTGAATCTTGGAAGCACCTGCAAACTTGTCTGGGGGCATCTGACATAATTCTGAGGTCATTTATTCCTCCATTCTTCATTTGTATCATTCTGTTCCACGTCTTTTAGATTGTAAGACATGGGAAAAGAGGTATGATACGTCTGTCTACTAAACACAGGAACTTACAATAAAATTACTAGCTTTTGCTAAAGATTTCCTAATGATTTCAGATGGGAAAAGTACAGTATGTATCTACATTTTATGAAACACAGCTTCAGCTCCTATGGTCTGCATGTCTGTCTTCCAAAACTCACATTGAAACCTTTATTTCTGTGCCTGTAATGCACTTGAACTTAGGGCCTGAGTGCTGTCCCTTAGCTTTTGGCTCAAGTCTGGCATTCTAACATTTTAGACACAGCTCCACTTCCCATTTTTTACTGGTTTATTGCAGATAAACAGTCTCACAGAATTTCCTGCCTTGGCCGGCTTCAAACTTCCATCCTCATATCTCAGTCTCTTGAGTAGCTTGCATTACAGTCACAAGCCCCTGCAGTGCCCAGTTCACATAGAAATTTAATCTTCAGAATCAGTTGATGGTGTTTGGAAGTGGATCATTGGGGAGACACTTAGGATAAGGTAAGGTCAAGAGAGTAGCACCTCATGATTGCGATTAGTGACTTTGTAAAAAGAGAAAGGGAGACTCAAATGAGCAAGCTTGCTTTGTCTAGCCATGGGAAACACAGCATTGCCTGGAAACTGCAGAGAACTCCCAGGAGAAAGAAGACCCTTACTAGAAACCAAACAGAAGCCAGAGCTATGCTCTTGGACTTTCAGAATCACAATCTACATAACCCTCTTTTTCTTTATATATGACTCTGTTTGTGGCAGTCAGTTATAGGACCAGAAAGCAGACTAAAAATCTGCACATACTAAGAAAATAGTTTTCAGACTGTGTCCATAAGGTACTAAGGTTTTACAGAGCTGTGCAAGGGAGCCTGCTAAGTCATCTAATTAAACAACCATCTGTAGAACAGGGCAAGGAAAGTAGTGGCAGTTTAGGATAGCATGGCCTAGCCAGTCACAGAGAGCTGTATTTCTTCAACTCTGTTCTGTGATCTTTTCAATATCCCTTCTAGGTTGGAGCAGGGTGAAGAGGACTCTGAGTTCTTCAAATCTCACCATGCAGCTTGTGCCAGGCCCTTTTTCAGGCTTCTTTACAGCCATCAGCCTTTCACATTTGGTAAGAGGCTATGGAGGCAGAGGGAACTCAGACCTGGGTTTAGTTAGATCAGATAGACTCAGGATCTTGTTTCAGCTTATTAACAGAATGATAAAGATGTTTTCCAGGACACAGACACTGGAGGAATAATAGGAATGGATTCAAGAACAAGAACAAGTGAGATGAGAAACATCTGTGGTTTAGAGAATGGATTTACATCCCTGGAGAAGTTCTGCCACAAACCATCCAACCATCACCTGTCCTCTTGGGCTCCAGGGATAGGAGAAATAAAGGAAGGAATTGTTCCAATAGTGACTGTTCTTTCAACCAATACTGGTTGTCTGTCTACTGTGAAACACACTCTTCTGACATACTTAGCAACCATTAGCAAACAAAATACACCAAAAGTCTCCATCCTCTGAGTACTTACTCTCTGCTGTCTTATCATTTTTCTAAGACTTTGGACATGGCTGAAGAAAAGGCTATTGAAGGCCGCTGAAGTACCAGGAATGGTACAGAAAACAATAACGTATCTATATACGCACACATATATATACACATACGTACATATATATATACACATATTGCTAGGTTGACAGATAGTAGATTGTATAATCATTCCTCTATGGTTTCTAAATGTACAGTGTTTTTTCTCTTTCTAATATTAACCCATACAGCCACAAAGAACATCCTCAAACATGTAGTTTTATTTGTCTTAGTAATTGTCTTCTCATATAGTCAACTAAGAGTTACTGGTTTCTTCTAGGACATAGAAACAAGAGCTTTATCTTGTGTGATTGTTGTTCTTAATGTACTATATTATTTCTCTTCTCTTTTTTTGCCCTTATTGGTAATCTCATATTATCACTGTATCTGACTTTGTTACCTGTTATATTGTATATATGTTTATTTGTTTATTTGAAATAGGAAAGGGAAGGGGGAAACAAGATGATTGAGAAGGGGTGAGGGAGGAAAATGGGGACAAAAACATGAGAAGGGGTATCAACGTGTGAGAAGTAATGCACCTACCACCTGACGAATGTGACTGTAACCCCTCTATACATTACCACCACAATAAAAAATAAGAAAAAGAAAAAAAGAAAGAAAAAGGAGTTATTCGTTCCTTAGTATGCTATAAGCACTATGACAAAAGACACAGGGAATAAAACATAGCGTATCCTACTAGTCTAATGTAATAGTTTCATCATGGATCGTGGGGTGAACACAATAAAAACACTAAGATCAATACACTTGAACCAGACTACAGGGAGTTTAAATCCCAGTCTCATCATCATTTCTTAGTGGTAGAAACTTTAGCAAGGTATTTAGCCCTTTTCTATTCTATTTCATCACCTGGAAAAAAAAAGTGAGGATAACACTCACACCCAACTCCCATGGTTATTATACGGCTTGAATGGATTCACATGCATGCAGGAACTCGGCGTGTCTCAAGCACTCATGGACTACACGGTGGTGATGGAAAGGTGCAATGGGAGCACACAGGCGGGGAAGCCAAACCAGCATTTTGGCAAGGAAGAGTTGTGCATCTCCTCCAGCCAGCCAGACTCTGCCTCGTTCGCGGCAGGGCTCTGCTGAGGCATCAGGACATGAATCTTCCATGTACTAATTCATAGCTTCAGCACAGAATAGGAGGCTATGGGATTCACCTTTAGCTGGTCAAAACTGCACTTGAATCCTATCAACTCTGTAGTGCCCAAATGAGTTCTGAGTCCTCACTGTTCCATCCACAATCTGATTATATTGCTATGCTGCTCTGACATGTATTCACTAAAGATTGTGACCATTTCCCACATGTGTTCACTGCTTATATTTTCTCCTTTTCTGAACTGTCTTTATGTCCATTTATTTTGGCTTCTCTCTTAACATCAAAATCAATTTTAATGATTTTCAAGATAGATTTTATGAATGGGTTTTTTTTTTTTTTTGCCAGTTCTGGCGCTTGAACTCAGGGCCTGAACACTGTCCTTGGGCTTTCTCAAGGCTAGAGTTCTACCACTTGGGCCACAGCATCCATTTCTGACTTTTTCTATGTATGTGTTAGCAAAAAACTTAACTCGGGTGTTTATGCATGCTAGGCAAGCACTCTACCACTAGTCCAAACTTTCAGGCCCCTATGAATAGGTTTTTTGAAGATCTTATCTGAACAACTGAGGGACATATCTTTGTAGACCTATACACAGATTTATTTTTATATATGTTTGTAAATACTTTGTCACTGCATTGTATTGTTCAGTCCCTAAAAAGCTATTGTCTAAGTATGTGATAAGTAATTTATTTCATGTTGGCATTAGACTTTCTTCTTTTCTTACTTAACTAATCTCATCTGGAGTCTTTGCCAAATATACAGATATGGGATTTAACTATTTTTGCTTCAAGTTGTTATCTAAATATCTTAATATTGGCTATTAAATAAAACTTCCTCTCCCATTCTTTTGTAAAGATAAGCAGCTATTTTTGCATAGAAGGCTTCAAAGGGCAGGTGGAGACATAACGTGTTGGAAAGAGAAAAAATGTTGGCACTGTATGGCGGAGTAAGAAATGGCCAAAGAGAAGAAGAATGCAAGATACAAAAATTACAGAGAAAAACAATTACAGAGAGCCCCGTGAGGACTCATACAAAAGGACAGGAACATTTCCTGTGGGACATGAAAGAAGAAACGCAAGGGGCAATAAAATGAAATGGGGTCTGCAAAACTCAGTCGGATGCCAGAAGGCATAAATTCCGGGTGGAGAATGTTTGGGAACCACTATTATAAACAAAGCTAGGCATGGCCCGTCTGCAGCTCTTTTTATTCCCACCCTCTGTGCATCAATGCCTTCCCAAGCCTCCCCCACGCAAGTACTACCATAGTGGAAAATGTTTTCCTTCCCTTCCTTCCCCTTTCCTTCCCTTCCCCTCCCCTCTACGCTTCTCCCCTTTCCTAACCTCTTCTCTTCCTTCTTATTTCTCTCTGTATCTCTGTCTGTCTCTGTCTCTGTCTCTCTGTGTTTTTCTTTGTTTCTCTGTCTATCTCTCTCTGTTTCTCTCTTTGTCTCTGTCTGGCTCTCGCTTCCCCCTCCCCCCCTGCTGAGGTTTCCACTCAACCTGGCACCCTGAGTTTACTAGGCAGGTGCTCAAACTGTGCTCTTTCTGCATTTGCTGTTTGTTCTCATGCTTTGGGCCCTGAAATGCATTTTTACCTGGACTGCAACCCTCCTATTAATCCTTCTCATGTGGCCAGGACAGGTGTGTGCCTCCACATCCAGGTTTGTTTTCTTATCGGTTGAGTTGAAAGTCTCAGAAACCTTTGGCCCAGCCTGACCTTGAACTGCGATCTACATATTAATCTCCGCCTTCCAAGTAGTTAGGATTCCAGGCATGAGCTGCCACACCACCCTCTGACCTTTTCTTTCCCAGCCCCTTTTCTTTATTTTTTTTTTCAATTTCAACTGCCTCTAATGAAATAAAAAACAACAACAACAACCAAAAAACCGCAATGGTGCATTGCATAATGTTTGTGGTCACAGTACAAAACAATTACAATTAGTTCCTATAATATTGGATATAGAGAAGAAAATCCACAAGACCTTTTCTTTGTCTATGGAAAACTCCACAGATTCCTACGGCCTTTTCTTTATTTTTAAGGGCAAGTGTCCCTCCAGGCCCAACTCTCCTCTGAGCAAAGAACTATCATTAACATGCATCTACAGAGACCAGGCTACCTGGGAGCATCAGCTGGCGTATTTTTTTCATAAATTTTTTATTGTAATTACATTATATTCACCAGTTAGAGGGTGCATTACTTCACATACTCAGCTGGTGTGTTTTAAAGGTAATAGAGGGCATTGGTTAGTGAGAAGTTGGCTATGCCGAGTTATTTTTAAAGCTTCTTCTGTGCATAACAGGACTTTCCAGAGTCAAATACAAAAACTATTCAAAGAAAGCCATGTGACTCATTATTGGCTGATGAGATGAGCTAAGATGTCTCCTTTCATTTACCTTAAATAACTTGATATGTCAAGTTCAGGTTATTAAAATCTGCTTCTTTGTTCCTTGGGGCTCCATATATACTTCCTGAACCTGGAACATTCCATTAAATCAAGACAATATGTATCAAAACTGGCTTCCTGAAGATAATTCCCTCTAATCCTCAGTATTGGCCTGAGAATATGGTTGTAATTAACTCTCTTGTGAGATGTAGCTCAGAAGTAGACTAAGCTGACTTTGGAAACATCCTAAAGTATACTCTAACACTTAGTTACCACTGTGAAACAATCAGAGGGCAAAATTGTGCGCAGGATAAGAATCAGAGACATGGAAGAAAAGTAAATTAAAACTACCATCATTAATCAAGACTGAAAAAAATTTCCAAATCCTTCTGGCTGCACTCCTAAATAAACCAAATCACCACAGAAACTACTTGGATGTACAAGGAAGAATTTTAGAAACTCTTTCTTAGTTTTGTTTCTGTTTCTTTTTCCCTCCCTTTTATGGCTAGACATTGAACTTCAGGCAACTCTATAAGGCATTTTAAACTAAAATGCACATATAGTGAATTCTTTTTACTGATATAAAATGAAGTACTTTTACCAACTATAGTCATTTTCTAATTTGCACAAACTAAACAGCTTACCAAGTTCATTTCAACATGATATTATATAATTTGATAGCATATTTGATCCAAACAACAAGAAAAAAATCCACATTACTCACAGAGGACTGTGTATGGCCTTTTTGAGTTAAGCTGCTATGAAAGAGGTTAGTTCCAAAACCGAACTAGCAATTTTTTTTAAAGCTAATACAGAGACATTTTATACTTCTTTTGGCCAGATAATAAGCCGTGCCATCAAAGCTTGAACTCGAGCATCATGTACATACATGTTTTTACAAGTCATTTAGAACAAGACATGTCTATAAATCACATATATTTGAGCAAACTTCGCCACATGACACATTTTCTCCTCCATTGCTTTCATCAAGAAAGATTCAGGCTGCTAAAATAATGCTAAATCATTCCTAGATGTAATAAAATTGTCTTCTCTACAGATGTATTTTACTATGCAAGCTTAAAAGTCTAGCAAGTCCAACAATACCTATACTGGTTATTTCATCCCATGCTGAACCAGTTCAGTCTTAGGCTCCATCACACAGTTGAATAGCTTTGGGTCACTCAGTTCAGTTCTCTAGAGGTTGGTTTTCTAATTGGTAAAATGACAGAGCTGACTGATAATCTCCTTCTCAATGCAGTTGTTCTAGCTCAATAACAGTCTACCTTGTAAAGAATGGGTCTATGAGCCTCTATTGAGTCTTAGTGCCTAGACTTTGCCTGGTCCTTGCATCAGTGTGGCCAAGATCTACTGTTCCTCATTCCTCCATGCTTCTGGCTTCTTCTTCCTCTCCTCAGCAAAGCCTTTATCCAAGTTCATTGTATTGCATCCTTCAGTCTCTTGACTGATCTCCTTGTCAGCATCTCTACAATTTTTTTTTCTTACCTCCTTCTAGTATGCTCTTTTCTTGTGATTTCCAGAATGGACATATGTACTCAGTCAATCAATGCATTTCTCCACATCATCTTTCCATGATGAGTATTAAGATTTGGTTCAAGTAATAGCTGATTAAACATGAGCTACTGACATTTTTCACTCTACCATGAAACTGAACTAATGATTGAACTACAGCCTGAACAATGCTTTACTTCCTAAGTTCCTACCAGTGCACTTGCCATTTTTTTTCTGGCTAGGTTTTGATGGAATTCTTCTTCTTCTCATTCTTTCTTAGTTCTAAGCTTCTTTCCATGTCCTTTCCCTAAGTGAGCCCTCTGCTCCCTGAAGGTCCCAGAATCTGCTCCTCTCTACCATGGAAATTGTCTTTATGCAAGGGTAAAGGATGCATAGCTTCTCATTAACACAGAAAAACTGCTTGCCCTAAGTAGATACTAAACAAGCATCACTAGTTAAAGAGAACTTTAGTGGTACCAACAGTCTACCCTTGTTGCAAAGACCAGAAGACCCTGCATTAAGCGCTCTCCATCTAATTGTTTTGTGTTGCTTTGTTGTTATTATAAAGGTGATGTTCAGAAGGGTTATCATGTCATGAGCAGGAAATGAGTACATTTCTTTTTGGACAATGTCATCCCTTCATACCTTCTATCTTCTTATTTATGGACAGAATAAGAAATTTTTTTCCACAGCTTTTGTTGTATTTCATCCAAAATAACACCAATGTAGAATAGTAACACTTTAGTCAAAGTGACAGTTTCACCCAGCACTCCATAGTATTTCTCACTGCTTCCAGTGTTTTCTACTACAAGGAAAGAAGATTTAATAGATCTGCCACTTTTGTAAGAATCCCTAGATTGTGGCCAATATTATACTCATAATACTTTTAAAAGCATATTTTATATTCCCTTTATCATTGTCAGCATATTGAGGTAGTTCCAAGACCCAGTATCAATTTTAAGTCTCTTAAAGCTTCCTATGTTTTAGATTTTAAAAGAACCCTCTCTCAGTTCTCTATCCAAGCTTCGTGCCTTTGCTTGTACCACATACTTGAGCCACGCCTGTTGGCCGTGGGCCATAGGACAATAGGTCCTGCTTCTATGCATCAAGTCTCTTCTGAACCCTTCCCACAAAATGTAACTAATTGCTCACTTACACTTTTAATTTCCCTTACTAAAAGTAGGAGGAAATGATACTAAAATTACATTGTTCCTTCCTTTCTTGAATAAGAAGCTTCTATTCATACTGGAGTAGAATAGCTCTACACGTGGTAAGTTCACAGCTTCTTCTTCTCCATGAGTGATTTGTGAGTACATCTTCCAGCCGCTAGGAGCTGAGTACCAGCCAAGCAGAGGAAGGTTAGTGAATCTTACTTGTCAAGTCTATGTGTTATCAATGTGGTCTAGATTAGGCAAGCTTAAACTGAATTTGAGGACAAGAACAAAATTTTCTGCTTTCATCATTAGCACAAAAAAAAAATGGTTCAGTACTCTTAGAATTAAAATGGAAAGTTCTGGTTTTCATAACCCAATGCCCCATGGAAAAAAGGAAAAACCAGAGATTGACAGAATTTTCCAAGTCATTATTAGATATATGGTCATGATAGCCACAGAATTTCTAAAGCAAAAAAGGAAAAAAATCACTTTAAAAAAGGACTAATTTGGCTTTTTTTTTTGTACTAGAGCTTGATCTCTGCACCTTGCATTTGTTAGGCAGGCATTCTGCTGAGACACACCTCTGACTCTTTACCGGAACTGGTTATGTTTTGAGATAGAGTCTCTCTGAATGAAGTCCAGTCCTCCTATTTTTGTGTTCTTTGACATAGCTAATGACAGGCATGTGCCACTAATCCGTGCTTGCAGACTCAGGGTGGCCTAGAACCAGGAGTCTATCTCAACCTCCCATGCAGGGAGGATAAAAAGCTTGCCTCCCTGGGACCAGTTATTAACTTAAAAGATGTCTCATGAAATTCTTGTCCAGGCTGGACTCCAGATACCATCCTCTTGCTCTTTTTTTTCTCACAAGTGGTTAGGATTATAGACATGAACCTACTTTTGGTTTGTAAGATGCCCATTAACTATTACTTTTATGCTCATTAATGATACACACATCTACTGACACATGTATGAGCAAATCAATTAAAGAGACATGCACTGTTGATAGGCTGTACCTTTTATTCTGATACTAAAACCTAAATACTTCAGCCAGAAAAAAGGAGAGAAGGAGGTATTTATCTATCTCTAAGTTTACTCCTGAGCTAAATGCAACATAGAAATTATTTATCTGTGCTTGTCAGTCTCTTCTAAACTAAAAAATCTTGTCCATCAAGCCCCACCCCCACCATGTGTTTTTCAGACTCCTGCGCAGCCATCAAGGAAAGTTAGCAAATCAAGTCTCTCTATTCTCCTCTGGAAGGAGCAATTCAAAGCAATAGGGATAAATTGTGAGCTGAATAAGAACTTTCAGTAAGTAAGTATAAAAGGGACTGTTTAGTCACTAACCAAATGATTCATAATTTCTAAGACTTGCTCATCAGTAAAAGCTATCATCTAAATGTTTAGTCTACAATAAAGGTTCTTTAATGGGCCCAACATGAACATGTTGAAAGGTTTCCACTTAAATTCTTTGTTAATAAAATACATTAACCCCTTGGGGCCAATATATTCGGGACTTAAAAGTGATGGGAGTAAAGATATATCTACTTGGATTTTTTTTAATTTTAGTGTTTGTTGTTTGGTGTGTGGGTACTGGGACTTGAACTCACTGTCTCTTAGCTTTTTCACTCAAGGTTGGCTTTCTACCACTGGAGCCACTATACCTCCAGTTCTACCTTTTGCTGGGGATCATCTCATTGGCATTTCTGCCTGGGATGGCTTTGAACCATGATGCTCAGATCTCAGCCTTCTGATTAGCTAGGATAACAGGAGTGAGCCACTAGTGCCTGGCAAAGCATAACTACTTTAAAATACTTCATTGCCATTGTTAATGCATTCATTCATCAATATGAAAGTCTTCTTAATTTATGTACAGTAGGCAGGGCTGACAATATAGCCTGGAAGCTGCCTACCTGAGCTCTCTGTAAGTGCAAGATAGAAATTATTTCCTGGTCATGGGCTTGAACTCGGGGCCTAGGCACTGTCCCTGAGCAATCTTTTTTGTTCAAGGCTAGTGCTCTACCTCTTGAACCACAGCTTCGCTTCTGGTTTTTGAGTGGTTGATTAGAGATAAGAGTCTGCCAGGGGCTTTTCTGCCTAGGCTGGCCTTGAATCATGATCCTCAGACCTCAGCCTCCTGAGTAGCAAGGATTACAGGCGTGAGTCACTGGCATCTCGTTTAATTTCCTTTACTTTTACAGACGCTACACTCATATGTCACATCCCCCTCATCAATCCTGTGCACACATCATTTTGCACCATTTTTTCAGAGGAACACTGAGATGGTAGGACATTGCTATTCTCAAAACACATGACTCAAACACAGCAGCGTAAATAATCAAAGTCTCCTACGTTCTCACCAAAGTGTGCACATGTTGCCAGTGACCATGGAGAGATGCCAGGAGGGGAAAGAACGGGCGAGCCTTCATTGCAATGGCGAGTAGGTGTCTGGAATCACCCAATGGAGCAGCAGCTATGGAGCAGGCGCTACATTATTCTCTCGTCTAATAAAACCACTAACCTAAGTCAGACATTCTTGATTCACATTTGTCATCCCAGTTATAGGGGAGGCTGAGATTGGGAGAACCATAGTTCCTGGATATCTGGAATGTAGAAGTTCAAGGGACAAGGTACAGAAGTATACAAGACACCATCTCATCACAAAGGAGGTACATGTGGTCATGTATCTGTCATCATAGCTAAAATAGGAAGTCTCACGTAGGTGGATCATCATCCAGGCTTGTGCGTGCCTGAGCAGGAAGCAAGGCCCTATCTCAAAAATAACCAGTGCAGAAAGGGTTGGAGGCAGGTTTCAGTGGTGGAGTGCCTGTCTAGAAAACACAAGGGCCAGAGTTCAAGCCTCAGCACTGAACACAAGAGCAACAATGGCTATTAATACTAATCTATGATAGATCTTTCTGGACTAATAGGTACATTCTGAATCTTTCTCAGTGAAGTGCTAATCAGCCACATACAGAATTGATCCACACAATAAAATTCATTTTGTATCACTAAAGTAAGCATCAGTAATAAACAATATATAAGAAATGATGGCTATGGGCTGGGAGTTTGTCCTAGTGGTAGAGTGCTTGCCTAGCATGCACGAAGACCCAGGTTCAATTCCTCGGTACCACATACATAGAAAAAAAGCCAGAAGTGGTGCTGAGGCTCAAGTGGTAGAGCTCTAGTCTTGAGAAAATCCAAGGACAGTGCTCAGGCCCTGAGCTTAAGCTCAGGACTGGCAAAAAAAAAAAGAAATGATGGCTACTAATCAAAGGACCAAATAGCTAATGGGCTGCATTTTGTGTGTCTGTGTGTGTTTCATTATCTGGACTTGAACTCAGGGCCTTATGCTCTCACTTGGCTTTTCTCTTATGGCTAGTGTCCTCCCACTTGAGTCATGTCTCCAGGCTGGCTTTTTGCTAGTTAATTGGAGATGGAGTCTCCTAAACCTGTCTGGTTGGGCTGGTGCCAAACCTGGATCCTCTAGATCTCAGCCTCCTGAGTACCTAGGATTATAGGCCTGGGCCTGTAATGTGCTGCTTTCATATTCTTTTTTTTTCATATTCTTATTTAACATATCTAATTTCAATAGAGCTGAAAGAGCCTATTTCTTTTTTTGGAAATACAATTGTTATTGTAATTAATAGAAGGGTTATATTATATTCACCAGATAGAAGGTGCATTACTTCTCAAACATTGATACCCCTTCTCCTTCTCATGTTTTTGTCCCCATTTCCTCTCCCCTCATCTTGTTGAAAGAGCCTATTTCTATAGTAAGTCAACCAATCTGAGTTTTCATTCTGCTAAATTTATTGTAATGATCATCTTTTTTTTGCAGGAACAAAGTAAAGAGACAATGTGAGGCCTCATCTGTAAAAGCTTAGACGCTGGTAGGAGAAACTAAAGTTACACAGGCATTCAGGCTCTGGAAGGGCCACCCAAAGACGCTGACACAATCAATCAAAACATTCCCTTGGAAGAAGCATTGCCCTAACCACATGAATGATCGCTCAAAACCTCTCCAAGGCACTTGGATTCCATCAGACTCCAGTTCTGCTATTCATCTCCCAACAATTAAAAGGCATAAGTCTCCTCAAAATCCCAGTCGATTTTCTCTGTGTGGCTACAGCAATGGAAATAGTGCACAATGGTTATTTTTACAGTTGAATACTCTGCTCAAAGAGGAAAGGCTTCTACTTTCTAATCAGCCAATAAAGACACGTGTGAAATAGAAAAGCCATACTGAGAACAGAGAAGGTACATAATAAACAAGATCTTCCTTCTCCTTCTTACCATTCAGATTTAACCTTGAGATATTCACCTCAATAAATCCTCTGGATTATAGCACAGGAAGACAAAGAAACCTAAAGCTAACCATCCATTGATCCAAGTGGCTTCAGTAAGTCAGTGGAGGACCAATAAGTAGAAAGACATTTACTTATCGTCCTGTCTTTCTGTTATAGAAAAAATTTTTTTAAATTTTTTATTGTAATTAATAAAAGGGTTACATGATATTTGCCAGATAGAAGGTGCATTAATTCACATACATTGATACCCTTTCACATGTCTTGGTACCCATTACCCTCCCCCACACACACTCCCCACCCATCTTGGTTTTCCCCCCTTCCCTATCACATTTCAAATAACCAAATACAAATAAATTCAATATATCAGACAATAAAGTGAGATACTGTAACAATATGTTATAGAAAATATTTATGTCCACATTCTTTTCTAAAAAATTTTTTTGCCACTCCTGGGGCTTGCACTTGGGGTCTGAGCACTATTCTTGGGCTTTTCCCAAGGCAAAAATGCTATCACTTGAGCCACAGCACCACTTCCAGCTTTTTTTTCTATGTATGTGGTACCAAGTAATCGAACCCAGGCCTTCATGCATGCTAGGTGAGCACTCTACCATTAGACCAAACTCCTGTGCCCCTATGTCCACATTTTTATATGTATCTACTCGTTGTTTAAAGTGATTCTATTATACTGTGGTTCTATTATATAAGTATTAGTCAAGGACTTGAGTGAGCAAGCACAAAGGCTGTGAAATAGAAAAGAGACAAAGGAGGAAGAGTAATTCTTTCTGTGGTGATGTGAGTAAGAAGGTTTCTTGCAAGAAGCAGAAAACACAAGAAACATCTCTATAGCTTGATTGAGCAGTTACTGGTCCTTACCTTTACAACAAGCTCTTCAAGCTTGCAAGGACCCATATTTTTCATTATTTGCAACAGAACAACCTTCAACTGGGAAGGGTCACAGTGGCTAGCAGAGTGCTGACTTCGGATGACAACAAGTAGGCCTGGGCAAGGAGAGGACAGGCTGGGTGCAGCTGTCACTAACCGTGGCCATAGCTCACCAGGCTGTGCAAGGCCGTTCTGCATAGAGGCAAGCTTCATGTTGCTATTAGGCAGCTCCTAATCATCGTGGCAGTGCATTCTGTCTGTGCAGGAGACAAACAGCACAGTAGCCATTCCTACCTCCCCTTGGCTGAGCTCTCAGGAGTGTTTTCTAGCACCTTGTGGTAAAAGATGCTGTAAGGTGCTATCTTCAGTGCTGTGGTATAGAAAGAAAGCACATGCTGTGTTTTTGCCCTTTTGAAGGTGAGTAGTTTGGGGCACTCCAGCTACCTAACACTACCATGCATGGCTGTGAACCATAGGTTAGAATAGAAGAGAGGAGAAGACTCGGGAGGGGGAGATTCAATGATCTGTAGTGTTTAAAACTTATTTCCAAGAGACCTAAGTTTATATTTTAAATTCCAGGAAGTTGAAGTGTTTGTGGTAATACATATGAATCATTGGAAAGAAATCTTCCATTTTTCTGGCTAGCAGAGGCCTTCACCACACTGTCTATGAATCATAGATTCTTCATAACTTGACTTCCTTTTCAATGACCTAGGAAATATCAGTCAGAACCTCTCCAGAAAGTGGCTCAGGGGAAAGTAAGTCTCACTGACTTGGGTACACCTGGCAAGTCCTGTCTCAATTCTTCCTCAGGATTAACTCCGGAGATGCCACAGAACTCAGCCTGCATGCTTCTTGGGCTCTACAGAAGCTCCTGTGGGCATTTAGCAGCCTTTAGTGGCTGGACAGAAGATCATGCAAATCTCCCTACCTTCCTGTGCCAAGGCATGGTTTTTCTACAAGATCACCTGCATTTGACATTCCTAATCCCTGCATATGTATAGTTGGTAGTCTCTATCTGAGATTTACACAGCATCATCTACTCATAATTTTTTTTGCCAGTCCTTGGGTTTGAACTCAGGGCCTGAGCACTATCCTTGGGCTTTCTTAAGGCTAGAACTCTACCACTTGAGCCATAGCACCACTCCCAGCCTTTTCTATGTATGTGGTGCCAAGAAATCGAACCCGGGTCTTTGTACATGCCAGTCAAACACTCTACCACTAGGCCAAATTTCTATAATGACTGACATATATATTATCCCTCAACCATGGCCATTTCAGCATTTCTTGGTTACCTAATGACTCTCAGCCCTCATCTTGCTGGTTGGAAGGGAGAGAAATATATATAATTCCAGCAGTTGGGACAGAATCTTTATATACACAAAGTGCATTAGAAATCTCACATCCTAGACATGTCACTTTAAAACTCTCTAAATTTATTTTAAAAAATCCTTATAAACACAATTTCATGTGGCAGTAGAGCTGAGTTCAAAACCTGGGTCCAAATCTGAGCATGGCTACAGAGTATGACGTAACGGTGGTCACCTGCTCCTCTGTGTCTCAGTTTTCTAACCTGTAAAAGGATGAATTGGTGCGGACAGCGGCTCACACATGTAATCCTAGCTACTCAAGAGGCTGAGACCTGAGGGTGTCTGTTCAAAACCAGCCTGGGCACTAAAGAATGTGAGATTCTTATCTCCAATTAACCACTAGAAAACCAGAAGCAGCACTGAAGCTCAAAGAGCTAGGCTGGTAGCGTTGAGCTGAAGAACTCAGGGACAGTGCCCAGGCCCAGAGTCCAAGTCCCATGACTGACAAAAAAAAAAAATTAATCTGCAAATTCCATGGGCATCCAGTTCTCAGCTCTAAACAACTCGCCATAGAGCTCCATGAGACATCTACTGCTCTTGTATGTGGGGCCATTTGGTCAAACTGTACAAACCGACTTTGGAATTGGCAGGAACTAGCCCATGACAGGCAATGGACCATATCCAAAATCCTGCTCTTTTCCCTGCACAATAATCCATCCCCACACAGGCGACAGCTGTATTTCAATTCTACCTGTGATAACCACAGACCACAGAAAATCCCTAGCATCTAAACACCTCTGATGTTTGCTTTATATGTTTTTAGCATATCCACATTTAAGGTTAAATTGAATATCATATTTCTGACTCCAAAAATTTGAGAAGGAAAGAAATTGCATGCACTCCTTGCTTTAAGATCATTCAAAAGCTCTACTCTTAATCTAAGGGTCACAGTTCAAAGCCAGCCTGGGCAGAAAAGTCTATAAGATTCTTATTTCTAATCAGCAAAGAGCCACAAGAAGTGGAGGTATGGCTCAAGTGGGAAAGCACCAGCCTTGAATAGAAAAAAGCCAAGTGAAAGCTTGAGGTCCTGAGTTTAAGTTCCAGTACACAATCTTCAATCGCTTATGACTACAAATTGTGTGAACTGCCAAACTGTCAACCTTTAATGTTTTTTTTGGGGGGGGAGCAGCCCTAGGGCTTGAACTCAGGGCCTGGGCACTGTCCTTGGACTTTCTCAAGGCTAGAGCTCTACGACACAGCACCACTATTGGCTTTTTTCTGTGTATGTGGTACCAAGGAATCAAACCCAGGGTTTCACGCATGTTAGGCAAGCACTCTACCACTAGGCTATACTCCCAGCCTCAACCGTTAATTCCTAATAAAAACTCCAAGTTGCAAATAAAATGGAATCCAAGTTCCTTAGACACTCTTAACTTATGTTAAAATGGTGTATACTAAAAGACTTAATATCTGTTAAGACTATGTGTACAACGTCTACTATAAGGATTCGATTTCTAGGTTGTAACTAAATGACACAAAAATAGTGACATAGGGGCCGGGAGTTTGGCCTAGTGGTAGAGTGCTTGCCTAGCATGCACAAACAACCAGGTTTGATTCCTTGGTACCACACACATAGAAAAAGCCCAAAGTGGTGCGGTGGCTCAGGGTAGAACACTAGCCTTGAGGAAAGCCCAAGGACAGTACTCAGGCCCTGAGCTCAAGCCCAGGACTGGCAAAAAAAAATAGTGACATACTATAATACAATGATATTAACTACTTTACATTCTACTATGCAATGGCTAACCAATGATGGTAGTCTTAAGTTTAATACAATGAACCCAAGAAATGAAATATATGCTGGGTATACCCAACTCTTCTGTCTTGTATTGAAATATTTAGTGTTGAAGTTCAATGACACAAGTTTGCATTTTGATCAATTAAATGTGCGATTATGGCCACCAAGGAATAAATAATAATATTTAGCATATAGACACTGTTCTATAGCTCACAAGTTACTTGTGTCTCTGAGGACACTGGGCTAGGATGCTTCACAGAAAGTGTTGGTCCTATCACATATTGAAGGATATTTATTGTGTAATCTTTAATTCTGCATAATGATAAATATGCAAGGAATTACTATTAATATAATTAATCTAATGTAGGAATTGGTAAGCAATAAATGAATCCAAAGCTATATCAGAAAAACATCACTTTTTTAATGACTGAAAACTATTTTCCTAAAGTTGAAAATTTGGCTTTTAACTTTTCCTCACAAAGTGATTGAAATCCTTATAACTCAGTCTTAATCCTGAACCTTCCATGTGCCATAATTTCATAATTTGGAACAGGGCTCCTGCACATTTATTGCACGAAGGTTCTCATTTTGGCATTGTGGGGAAAAAAATAAAAAATCCTCAGCCCTCTCCAGCCCTACTGGCCCAACCCAATTCCCCAACTCCATGCTTTCATCCAGCTCCAAACATGCTGAGCTTCCTTCAGGCCACCACGGAGCCATTCTGTTTCCCGCCAAAGTCTTCTGAGAACTGGGAATTTTTTGTTTTGTTTTTAGCTGAGCAAGAAAAATACAGAGTCATTTGTAAACTTGTCCAAAGTTTCAAGGTCTCTGAGTTTCTGATTGAACTTGTCAGGCTGATGACACCATACAATATATCATCAGAACAGTATAAAATCATCCTTTGATTCAAAGTAGAAAAAAAGAGCCAAGTAAAGTACAAAAGAAAGCACACTGTATGCACTTGGAAGTTACCAAAAATACTTCCAATCCCCTTTACCCTCTTCATGCTTCTCACAGACAAACCTGAATTAGCAAAATATATATTGGCTGCCAGGATGGTGAAAACCCACTCTTCGCAGATGAAGAAATTAATGCCAAAATGAGTCTTGTCTAAGTGACAGGACTGAGACCCAAACCCAAAAGATTCACAATCAATATTAGCTATAGATATTGCTGTGCTTAAGTACTTAGCCTGGTAAAAGAAAGTTTCGGGGTTTTTTTGTTTTGTTTTGAAGGGTTTTTTTTTTAAGGGGTGAGTGGTGTTGGTGACTGGGGCCTCACACTCTTGCTCAATATTTTTGCTCAAGGCTGGTGCTCTATCAGCCCTGCTCTACCCCTCCACTTCGGGGATTTTTTTCTGGTTACTTGGAGATAAGAGTCTCTCAGATTTGTCTGTCTGGATTGGCTTCAAACTATGATCCTCATAAGTCAGGAAATTCCAGTCTTAAAAAAAAAAGGAAAGAAAGAAAACATCAAGCCAATTTAAAAAGGAAGCAATGGACCTGCATAGATCTTTCTCCAAAAAGATACATAAAAGCAAGTGAAGTAAAGCTTAACCTCATTAATCATTAGAGAAATGCACATCAAAGCCCTAAGGTAGCACTTCCCACCCACTAGGATGGGGCTGTGACTTTCAAAAAGAAAGGAAAGAGATCAAGGCTAGTCCAGGCTGGGGAGAAGCTGGAACGCTGGATGCGAGGATGGGAAGGCAGGGTGGAAGGCCTCTGCCAAAGGGCCTGGCACTCCTCCCAAAAGGACACACACAGCTGTCACCAGCTCAGCACTGCCCTTCTGGGTCATGGCTCAACTTATTTAAATGCTTGGAAAGTCAGAGGCTCTTGTTAGGGAGATATCTGCATAGTCATAGATTTGAACATCTACACCATATAGGGAAATCTACAATATTCTAAAACTTCCAATTTTTCAGTATCACACAGACATGCTAAGAATCTGATTCTGTGTTTATTTTTCTAATTTACACATGCTTAAAACTGGTATATACATCTAAAATTTCGAAATAGGGGTTCCATCACATACCAGCATTTTGGGCAATAACAAAAAAAATAGACACAACCCATATCAACAGCTTCGTCAACAGAATGTGTTAACAAAAGGTAGTTTATTCACCAAATGCCACAAAAAAGAAACACGGGGGGTGGTACATGTCCATAATTCCAGAACTTGAGAGGCCAGGGTAAGAGTGAGTTCAAGGCCAGCTTGGGTTACATAGTGAAATCCTATTTTAAAATATAATAATGATAATAATAATAATCAGATAGTGTAACATAAATAGGATTTGAAAATATCATGCTAAGTCAAACAAGCTAGCTACAAACCCATAAATGCTATAACATTATACTTGCACAAAGTTCCTAGAATATGCAAATACACATGAGTCGAAAAGTGGGAGAGAAATTACCAGGGTCTTGGGGAGGAAAGAATGAGGAAGCTTCTTTCAATGAAAAGTTTTCTAACTGTACAGGGATAATGGTAAACCACTGTTAATGTCCTCAAGGTCATTGAAAGTGACTATCTGAACAGTTAAAATGATAAATTTTATATTCTCTTTATTTTGCCACACATTAGAAAAGATAATTGGGGGGGGGGGCGGAACCAGCCTGGTGAGTTACGGACTTTGAAAAGGTCTGAAGAAAAACAGTAACGTAAAAGCTCTACCCTGGGGACAGGTATCTCACACCTGTCATTCTAGCTACTTTGGAGGCGGAGATCTTAGGATCGTGGTTGAAGCCAGCCCAGGCAGAAAAATCTGTGTGATTCTGGAAGTTGTGCATGAGGTTCCAGGCAAGGGAGGCCATGTCTTTTCCTTGCTTTAAGATGTTCTAGGAATGTGAACTGCACTGGGCACCAGTTACTCACACCTGTAATCCCAGCTACTCAGGAAACTGAAATCTGATGATCACAGTTTAAAGCCAGCCAGAGTAAGAAAGTCTGCAAGATTCTTATCTCCAATAAACTATAGAACAAACTGAAAGCAGCAGTATGTCTCAAGAGGTAAAGAATTAGCCTCAGCCAAAAGAAGGTTAGGGACAGTGCTAAGTGCTTGAACCTGAATTCAAGCCCAGGACCAGCACTAAAACAAAACAAAGAATGCCAACTATGTCACTGTCCCACTCACCCAGAATGTCTTGGCCACATGAGGTTTTTCTTTCTCTACAATGCAAAGACAGATTTTTTTTTTATGTGCTTGCTTTTATCTTTTTCCTTTCAAACTTACCAATAAAAAAAGACCCTTCAAACAGCATGGGAGAAGATGTTTGGGTTAAAAATAACAAACATGCCCTCTCCCCAGGTGTGAGTTTATTTGAACATGCAATGATGCTATCTTTCAAATAAACACTCTCAGCTTTCTCGCAGAGTAACAGCCCTAGCTCAGGGCAGAGAATCCACAGTAGCCACAATCAGCGCTGAAAACTGGTTTCTGTTATACAATCACTCCCTTGGAGAGGATACATAAGATACATCCTGGGTTAAGTGTTTTCCCATTTGTTATTTCTTGGCTTTAGTTCCAGAGAAACTCCATCACAAAGGCCAATCAAGCTGGCTTATGGAGTGACCCTGACACACCCAAATCATTTTAACCCTTGTGCCTGTGCAACTATATGTGCTTGGCTCCTGAATGTTGTCAAATGTAAGCCACGCCTCCAGAAAGCTGGGGGCCTGTGCCCCAAGCACCATTTCTGAAGGACAGTATTTATGACAAAATCCTTCGTAGGAGGAAGGGCTTCCTATGGACCTGGGAATTTGAGATACTGAGTCAGAAGTGTCTGGAAGAAATCACAGCAGAGTCCTTACAGCAGGGTTTTCAACTTGGGTACATGTGACATTTGGGATCAAAAGAGTTCCTTACTATAGAGATGTGAGTTGTAAGATATTAAGATCCTTGATCTCTACCCACTGTATTCTGGAACTTTCCAGCCCAGCCCTGCCCAAATTCAGACAACCAAAAACTATGCCAAACAAATGTTTTCTTCAGTGGTGGCAGGTAGAGACAAAACTATTGCAGATTGAATTATTTTCTTCAGGACTGAACTCGGGTGCTCACATTTCACCAACTGAGCTACACTTTCTCTTGTTTTTATTTATTGAGAGGCTCAGTAACTTTGCACAACTGCTCTCAAACATCCCAGTGTTCTGCCTCTACCTCCCAAGTTTCTGGGATTACCAATTAGACAAGCATTAAGGCCCACATCCAGCTTACAACTATTACAGGACTAGCTCATCCCATCTGATTATGGGAGTGAGTCATATATTTCCGTTTGGATGTGGCCATGTCTGGTGGAACAAGACACAGGACCTAGGTGTCAGTGGACCACATGAGAAGATGGAAGAGGCCAGAGCATGAGGAAGAAAATGCCATGGTGTCTTGAGATGGGGGGAGGGGAAGAGAAGGACAATATGGCACAACATGGCAGGGAAGATTACAGCTTTGCTAGAGTAGCTAGTAAAGTCCTCTTTGCTCTGTTTTACCATCAGCCAATTCAAGTGTGTGTTTTCCGAGTGCTCTCAAATTCCACATTCATAAGTCAAAATCTGGCTATTCTTAAGTCCATATGTTCAGCAAAGAAGTTGTGTTATCAAAAGGCAATGGTGGACCAGTAGCTCATGCCCATAGTCTTAGCTGCTTAGGAAGATGATATTTGAAGACTGCTGTTCAAAGCCAGCCCAGGCAAAAAGACCATGAAACTCTTATCTCCAATGATTCAGCAAAAAGCCAGAAGTAGAACTGTTGCTCAAGTGGTAGAGTGCCAATCATGAGCAAAATATCTAAGGGATAACACTCAGCCCTGACTATGAGCCCTAGTACTGGCACACACCCAAACACACACACAAACACACACGCACACACACACACACACACACACACACACACACACACACACACACACACACACAAACATACCACACAAAAGCAATAATGGGTCCATGGCACATTCTTAGACCTCCTTGACTCAAAAGGTGATTCACAGGCAAGCAGCACGGGGCATCCCCTGAAAGATGCTGAAATATGTGGAATCTAAGTTCTATCCTAACTCATAGAATCAGAATCTGCTTAACAACAAAATCCCATCATTTGTCTTCAAAGTGCAGAGGAAACCTAGAAACTTTTTTGCCAGTCCTGGGCTTGAGCTCAGGGCCTGAGCACTGTCCTTGGACTTTCTCAAGGCTAGAGCTCTACCACTTGAGCCTCAGCACCACTTCCGGCTTTTTTCTATGTATGTGGTACCGAGGAATCGAACCTGGGTCTTCATGCATGCTAGGCACGCACTTTAACCACTAGGCCAAACTCCTGGTCCGGAAACCTAGAAACTTTAACGCAAGAGTTCTGGGATGTAGATTGGGCATCTATGTCATTGAGAACCAAAAGCAAAATAGACCAGTGCCTACAATATTCTCTCCATAATCAGTAAGGAATCCCACTCAAAATGGAAACAAAAAATAAACAAAAACCACTCAGGCCAAGGAAGATATACAAAGCATGATGGCATGAAACAAGCCTGGACATCTCCAACTTGAACCCCAGCCTCCTCTGCCTGGGCTCTGCAGTGACTCTTTATAAGGGCTTGTTATTTGTGAATGAAGACGAAAGGAACCATTCACCAGCCATCACCAGAATGTTAGGTTTTTTTGTCTACATCTTTTCTTAAGAGGAGGAAGAACAGGGCTTGATTTAAATCGGGCCTCAACTTTGCTGATGTTATTGCTGCATACCCAAATAGTTCCAACTTGGTCACCATCACAGCAGGTTAAATTCCTAATAGCCAGCTAAAATGTAGCAGAGCCCAAGTTCTCTGTCTCCCCAACCTGACTTCAAGGGTGAACCACTAGGTAAATTACATGCTGTTGGTTTCTGTGTGGCATGGTTTTAAGAGTTAATTTCCTTAAATGACATTCCCTCTGAATTCTAAAAATTGCAAGTCACTGCCAGGTAAAAAATACAAAATACTACTTGTGGCAGGAAAAGCTTTATAATATGATGAAGTTTGACAGAAAGGAAACGAGAATTATTGCATGAACAGCAGACACAGAAGTTTCTTTTGCCAAATAAGGATGTGATTTGTGTAATGAGTATATTTTAATAAAGAAATATTTTCAGACTGAAGAGTTGAGCTTTTTGGAAAATGGTATATGATGCAAAGTAAAATTTTGTGGAATAGGAATCCATCAGTTTACCAAAAGGACAACCGTGGCGTGAATGTTATTTTTCTTTTCTGTTCCACACAATGTCATGGGTTTCTGATCGCATTATGAGACTGTCAGATGTTTCCAATCACTCTCTGTATACACCCAATAAAACAGCTGGCTTAAGATGTTATTAATCCACAATAAGGTTCAGAGAATTCATAAAACACTCTTTCCTCAGAATGGACAATGCAGTGGCCAAAATAAAGTGACATAGTCTAATCTTGCTAAATAAGATGTTAGCCCAGAACATTCTAGTGCATTCTCCTAATTTATCAGGAAATTGGAAAAAGAGCTATGATTAGTTTTCTTGAGTGCAAAAGATTTAAGCATCATTTCCCTTTCAAAAATTATATGAAAAATAGGCCGAGTTTTTGCATGAAGAAAGCTTAGAAGGTCCCAACAATCCTTATTGAATCTGATGGCCAACTGATGTTTGGTTTCAAAGTGAAGAAATCTCTCATTACTGCATAAACTTGTTTTTCCACCAAATCTTAGGAGAAGCCAACACTAAAGTCATGCCAGGTTTTTGGTAATAGTTGCATGAGGTCTAAATTCAAGATAATCAAGTTGAGCAGGAGACCATTCCTTAAGCCTGAACCATTCAGCTAAATAGAAAAATCACATTTTAATAAGTGTATCAATGACAGCATTGCATTACATTGGCAGTGGGAAAGTATACAACGCTCCTATTTTCTTTATTTCTGATATAACTTTGGAGGCTACTTCCCTCACTAACTTTATCCTTCTCCATTTGGTAGTTATTTTATTTTCCTGGACTGCTTAGCATGAAGATGACTGTGTGGCTGCCCTCAAAAACATTCTCACATCATCTGTGATGTTAGTTCCAGGAGGTTTTTCCAACAATATACAGATTTATTATTCCTTCTCTGCTTGGAAAAGAAATTTTCATCTATACCTTAATCATTTAAAGAGTTGATATGAATATTTCACATATCTCACTGACATAAATCTGAGCTATTCATAGGAGCTGATCACTCTATGGCAGAAATAGGAATACAGTGTCTTACTTTCTGTCCAGCTTCTTTATATTTAATCTAGAAGGCCAGAGGTCAATTCAGTGCTGACAGCAAAGAACTGAAGGATGTCCCGATGCCATAATCAGACATGGCTGAAGATGTCCTGTCCGTTCGTGCTGATGACTTTTCCTCTCAACCACAACTTAGGGTCCCGAAATGCATGACACTGTTCAAGTACTTGCACCTTTTGCCAGCAGGCTTGGCAACAAGCAAGGGTTTCCTGTGTAACAAGTGAGATACTCACGGGAAGCAAGATCCAAGAAAAAGAGGGCATGGAAGCCATGAAGGACACCTGACAGTGTTGTGTGCAAAGCTGAACCTGCCCAACCAAGGACAAACACAACGCCTTCTATGCAGTACACCACTATCAGAGGAATGGAAACATCTTCTTGACTGTCTTGATGCCAGTCAGTGAGTCATTGGGATCAGTAAATGGGGTACCTAGGTAACATACCCTTTTCAAGCTCCAGAGGCTACAAGCACATGTTCTTCCCACCTCAGAACTCTACTCCACAACACGGGACGGAGGGACTACATTAGAAGAAGCATGCTTCATCTTCTGAACAAAACACAAAGGCCTTCAAATCAAGCCAAGGAGCCAGCTTCAGCCTGTTCCCTTAGGCAAGCCTCAGTCAGAACAGCCATTCATTGTACCAACATAGTAGCTGAGAATCAGAGAGACAGGACTGACAGCCCAGGATCCTGGCCTGCCCACAGTACACCTGCACTAGACCACCAACATGTTAATGCTTGTTGGTAGACCAGGGAAGGAAGCATTCAACAACACAGCACTATTTGAACATAACTTAAGATTCTTAAAAGAGGGTCATGTCATAGCCAGGTATCGGTGGCTCATGTCTGTCTATAATTCTAGCTACCCAAAAGGCTGAGATTTGACAATTGCAGTTCAAAGTCAGTTGGGGCAGGAAAGTCCATGAGACTCTAATCTCTAATTAATCACAGAAAAAGCTGAAAATGGAATTGTGGCTCAAGTGGTTGAGCACTAGCTTTTAGCAAAAGGTGCTCAGAGCTAGTACCAAGCACCAGAATGCAAGCCCCGGGACCAGGGGCTCATGGTGACTTATGCCTGGAATCCTACTTACTCAGGAAGCTGAGATTTGGGGATCATATTTCAAAGCCAGACTGGGAAGCAAAGTCTGTGAACTCTCATCTCTAATTAACCACCAAAAAGCCAGAAGTAGAAGTATGGCTCAAGTGGTAGAGTGCTAACTCTGAGTGAAAAAAAAAAAAGCTAAAGGATAGCACCCAGGCCATGATTTCAATCCCAAGAGCCAGCACAAAAGGCAAACAAGATGAAACAACAACAAAAATTAACCCTCAACCAAGTAGTATTATCCTGCAAAGGCTCTGTCCCTCCTCTTTTGCCACGCCTACTTCTTCACCATACTCTGAGGCCCAGGGACAAAAGGATCCATCTATTTTACCTGTCCCACAGGCTGTCCAGTACCTCAGCAAGGTCTTCTTGGAGGTGAATGAATTGTATGTATCATCATATTATACAGAGACCTTTCCCGATAGAATTCCTTAGGAATTTTTCAAGCAAGTTAAAATGACAGCAGTGAAATCAACTCAGAAGTACCTAGACAGTTGAGAGCCACTGGAGAGAAAATTTCATAACCAAATGCATGCAAAAGGGACTCATCAGGACATAACTATGAAGGAGTTAACTGTTAACCCTGGAGTGAACCCTGTATAACAGGATTTCCATACCTTTAGTACATCTGTACTAAAAATAATTCCATATCTCTCCTTTGCATCTATGGAAATACCAACCACCTTATTTTTATTTTCCTGCTTGGGCTGGCGTTGAACCCTGATCCTCAGATCTAAGCCTCCTGTATAGCTGCAAATTACAGGCAGGAGCCACTGGCGTCTAGCTTGGTTGAGATTTGAAGATGAAATGGGTGACATCCAGAGAGGCACTGTCCAAGCAGAGGATATGGTGTGAAAAGCGGTGCAGAGGGCCTGAATGTTGGAGAGCTTTGGTGTCCTGGGTCTCAGTCTGGCCAAAGAACATGGCATAGATGAAGTGGCACCATTGAGGTAAAGGCTGAGCAGCCAGGCAGCAGCTGCCTGGGAAAGCCTAGGTGCTAGGCTAAGCAGTCTGGACTTTTCCAAAGAGCTCTCCATGTGTCCAAGCTGACAGACTAGGAAAGAATACACACTTTAGGACACTGTGTTACAGACTCCAAGGAACTTTGAAAGGTTATTTATTCCAGACTGGCCTGCCTAGGCCAGGCTCTGAAGAAGCTCCTTTCCATGCCCTGAGACAGGCCAGACACAGCTTACAAAGAACAATCTATCACACATGCCTGCTGAGAAAACACAGCCAACTGCTGAATTCTCACTTACCTAAGGCTGCATTTGGAAAACCATCCTGAACACAGACGTACTTTCTTATATACTACCATGGGGACAGCATCAGCTCAGGCTTCTTCCACGCTGATTAAATACGATTATCGTTCTCATTGGAGTTCAGTTCTACAAGTCAACCTTTTAAGAGCTAAAGGCCCCACTAATAATTGGAACCTTCTTTCCCTTCTTTTTATAAGCTGCTCCACCCAAGATCTCTTCATCCTTCTTTTAGTTACACAAGCACACACACACACACACACACACACACACACACACACACACACACACACACACAAACACACACACACTTTTTCCCCTGAATTATAAGCAAGCTATGCCAGTTGTCTCATGCTTATCTACTCGGGAGGCTGAGATCTGAAGACTGCAGATGGAAAGCATCCCAGGCAGAAAAGTCCATGAGACTCTTATCTCCAGTTAGCTAGACAAAAGCCAGAAGTGGAGCTGTGGCTCAACAGTGGTAGAGTCACAGACACAAGCGATGAATCCAAGCAAGGAAGAAAGGCCTTGAGTTCAAGCCCTCAGTACTGGCACAAACGATCAAATAAAAAGAACACTCAATAATTTTAACATAGCTTTTGTACTTTTACACACTGAAAATATTTTCCATTTTACTAGCAATTACCAAGACTCCCTCTAAACTAATTACAGAACCATTTCTTACTTTCTTTCTTTTCTTTTTTTTCATCGACTCGCCAGGTCTAGATTACCCCTATCCACAATATTTTGTACATACTATCCATAGTATCTATTTATATAGGTACTAATTTTCTTTTTTTAATTAAATTAAATTGCAAAGAGAAGTTGCAGTCATATAAGTAAGGTAACAAGTACATTTCTTGTCGAACAGGTGCTAATTTTCTTCTCTTAATACAAAGCAAGTCACTGAAATCCAACCCAAGAGGATACACTAGGAAAGTCTGAATGAAGGCTCATAGGACCAGTCTTTGTACATGTTACACAGTTTCAACAAACTAAAAAACATAGTCTTCCAGTGGCACCTAGCTTCTCAGGAGACTGACGTTTGGGGGACTGCCATTCAAAGCCAGCTCAGGCAGAAAGACCTCCATGTCAAAAATTATTACAGAGCTGGGAGTTTGACTTAGTGGTAGAGTGCTCTCCTAGCATGCATGAAGACCCGGGTCGGATTCCTTGGTAGTGCTGGAAGTAGTGCTGTGGCTCAAGTGGCAGAGCTCTAGCTTTGAGAAAAGTCCAATGACAGTGCTGAGGCCCTGAGTTCAAGCTCCAGGACTGGCAAAAACTAATAATAATTAGAATAACACCAGAATGGAGGAGTGACTCAAGCGGTACTGCACCAGGGTAGCAAGCTTAATACTCTGAAGTCAATCTCTGCCCTAAAAACAGAACCGTTTATGATGTCTCATCACAAAGCTTCCTCTTCATTTCATTTCCTTCATGTAACCAGCAAAGCCTTCCATGAGCTGCCAAAATAGCATTCCATGCCTCCCACCAACATTCCCCATTTCTCTCCCCTCAGCCTCATATTTTGGTGCTATACGTTTGATAATAACATACAAAGATACTATCTATTTCTGTCTTTTAAAGTTTTTATTGTGGTAAAACACATAATTTTGATCACTTCAGCCACTTTTTAATTGTAAAGCATTTAGTGCATTCACATTCAAGTCTTCAGAAATTCTCCATGCTATAAAACTGAAACTCTATACTTATTACAGGATAACACCCCATTCTGCCCTTCTTGTAACCCCTGCCAACCATATCCTACCTCTGTCTCCATGACAACTCTAGGCACCTCACAGACATGGATTCATACGATATTTGTCGTCTCATGATGGTCTTATTTCATTTAGCATAATGTCCTCAATCCCCATCCATTCTATTGTTGCAAAATTACAGAAGGGCCAGAACTTTGTCTAACTTTGCTACTCCTCAATGATTTCACCAATCTTGGGCATCCAGTGTGTTATCTGATAAACAGATTACATGAATGAGTGTTCCTACGATGGGCCCTTTCGGGGAGTGCTCAGTAGCGTCAATAAAATTAGAATGGAAATGCTGTATATTGTTATATTTATTCAATACATTAAAAATAAGCAATTGGATAAGAATGAAGATTTCTTGAATGAGTTTCTTTGATCCTTTTTTAGGTGCTCTAATTGCACAAATGAGGGAGGAGGAAGAATGCAGAGGGGTGATCAAGAAGAACTGCACAGGGGCCAGGAGTTTGGCCTAGAGGTAGAGTGTTTGCCTAGCATGCACAAAGGCTCAGGTTCGATTCCTCGGTACCCCATATACATAGAAAAACAAAAGCCGGAAGTGGTGCTGAGGCTCAAGTGGTAGAGCTCTAGACTTCAGAAAGTCCAAGAACAGTGCTCAGGCCCTGAGCTCAAGCCCAGAACTGGCCAAAAAAAAAAAAAAGAAGCACTGCACACACACGTGGACCTATTAAAACCCTCTTGTACAACTAATTGGAGTCAAAACAATTAATGATTTATTAAAAATAAATGAAACTAAACTGCCCAAATAGAAGGTAAACATTTCCTTTTGGTGAAGACAGACCTGTAAAATGCATTCAGAGGAAAATGCAATCAACCAGTTGGCCCATGACATTTACATTCATTTCTGGGCTGCAGAGACATCGGGAAACCCAAAGGACAGCAAGTAGCTAAAGATGAATGACTCAGTGCTTCAATGAAGATGCCAGGGTAGGTAGGTGGGGATGGGGGTGGGTGATAAGGGAAGAAAAAGACCTCCAAATGCTTCTCTGACCTTGAGCTGTTAAGGCAGATTATTTAATGCCTCACTGAGAGAAAATGTTTTTCCTTCCTTATGGGGAGAACCAATGGAATCAGTTTAGTAATGAATGCTTCTATTCTGCCTAAAGCAAGTCATTCAAAGTCAGCTTTGGGAGACAGATGGGAAGATTTCCCACGCAAAGCACCAGATCAGTCTCAGAACGGAAGAAGGAGGCTAGAGGCCCATATGCATTGATGCATTGCACACAGAGCCTCTCAAAATACTCGTTTCCCACCTGAAACACCAAGGGAATGGACCTCCCCCTCTCTCTCTCTCTCATCAATGTTAACAACTACTCAAAAGAAAACACCATTAAGAAGCTTGAAGAGAGTAAAATCCAAATTTCTAAGCTTGAAATTCAAGATTCTCTACAGCCTTGTCCCAACCTCCCCTCCAGATTACTCATCTATTGTAATGAAGTAAACTCTTCCCAGTTCCCGAAAGCCATCTATGCTTCTTTGTCTCCTCACCCACTTCTAAAGGGTAAATTCTTCCTTTCCCCTATCAACGCCACTCTCTTTCCTCACTACCCCATCCATCTTACTTTGGGACTTTCAGCTTCTCCCGCCCTTCCATCAGCAGTCAGCATGCACTTTCACTGTGAGACAGCATGGTAAGGAAAAGGAACTCCTTAGCGTGGGTTAGGGTTAGGGTTAGGGTTAGGGTTAGGGTTAGGGTTAAGGTTAGGGTTAGGGTTAGGGTTAGTGTTGGGTTAGAGGTTAGATTACAACAGAAAGGCTGTCATGCCTCTTTCGCAAAACATCCTTCTTCAAGTGGGGCTCAGGGAGCAATTTCTGCCCTGTGGGCTCCTGTGTTGTTTCCTGCCTTTTTTTAGGGTCAATTATATTGACTCTTCAGCTTTCCCTCAAAGCATAAGCTCTTTCAGGGAAACTTTATGATTTGTTTGTCCTGTAAAATCTAACACTGTTTTAGACCTAACCACTTACAATAGGGTCACTAGAGGCAACCTGACCCAGCTGGAGACACTGTGACACTAGAATAAGAAAAAAACAAAACTTAATGTCACTTTCAAGCCATGAAAGACTTAAAGTCCCATATTTACAAATCGTTACAGACAGCAAATGCAATGACATATAGGAATATGTGGGGTTTTTTTTCATTTTTAATTTATCAAATGCTTTATTTATACTTGTTCACTTGGTACCTATGGAACACACATCCTTGTAGCTCATCAGAGGAAATCATCACTCATAAACTGAACATGTCGTAGCCATGCCTTCTTTCCAGTGTCTCTTCAAATAAAATGTGTCAAGTGGCAATACTGTTGTCATCAAAATAATCTACTTGGGACAGCATAAATTCTAATGTTCTTCTGATAAGAAGAACATTAAAAATTCCAGAAGGACTGAGCTCTTAACTACTCCAGAGGCTGAGATCTGGGTAGTTTCAAGTGGTTTGAAGCCTGCCCAGGCAGAAAAGCCTGTGAGACTCTTCTCTCCAGTTAGTCAGCAGAAAGCCAGAAGTGCATGTGCTGTTCAAGTGGTAGAATGCCAATCTTGAAACAAAAATACTAAGGGTCATCACTCAGGACCTGAGTTCATGCCTCAGTATTGGGGAGAAAAGTTCCAGAGGTCATTTTCTTTATTCTACTATGTAATTTAAGAATCCATTAACACAGCCATGATGAGCTGGCCAGCCTTACTAGCAATATGTTACCACTTTTTTTTAAAGGCAGGGGTTGGGGAACAGGAAGCAGAGCTCAGACTGCAGCAAAAGAAATCATTACAATTAGAAATTATGCTTTATAGAAAACATATCTTAATGCAAATACTCTGTTATGCTGTATCAATATCACCATTCACAAAAATGAGTTCATTCTAGAAGAATGTTTCCCCTAGATATCCCCTCAGTGTAGTCTCACTTTTAGAGGCTCATGAAGAGGAAATCTGACCTACTATTTCTCTCACTGAACACTCCAGAACAGAACCTATGAGGTTTAAGGGTCATACAAGTGCCTGCTGTGTCTCTCCTCTGGACAGCCAGCCCACAGTGCCTACAGCACCAAGGCCACCCAAAAGCATCAGTGAGGGATGGTCGATCCTATAACCTAAGAAAGATCCTCTGCCTATCTATTAGTGACTGATTGGAATAGAAAAGATGAGCCAGGCCCAGAGAGGGTACAGTCAGAGCAAGCCAAGTGGCCATAACAAGGCCAGGAATTAAGCCTGCATCTCCCAGACTCACTTGTGTTTTTCCCTTCTCTCCCTGCCCAAGCCTTCTCTCTTCCAAGCCCCTCTGAGGCCCTGTACTGTGTCTCACTTATACATCACAGTCCAGTCATACTCCAGGGCAGCAGATATACTGATGACAGGAGACCCAGGTTCCAGTCAAAGCTAAGTGACTCATTGTATATCTAAGCTTCGCTCACTTAACCTTCTGCCTAAATTTCTTTACTGGAGGAAAAAAAAATAGGTGGTAATAAGGTTTATTCCTAGAGAAAAAAAATGCAAATCACCATGCAAATGTTCAAAATTATTTCTGTTGTTCTGATTATAAAAAACAAATATGTAATTAATTAAGTAAAACATTCTGACTATGAAGTTCTCATATCATTGTCCCTATATCCTTTAGACTGCTTGGGGCACAGTTAGCAAATCAAGGAACTCAGGCCAAACTCTGTCCATCAGCTGCCTTGGTGGCACAGTAAAGCTGTCTTGTACCTACTATCCTGGCACTTTCTAAAATCTGGCAGAGATGAAGAGTTGCCACAGAAGCTTCAGGCTCACAAGGTATTTTGTCTGGCTACAATGTATTTTGTCTGGCTTGTTATAGAAAAGTTTACCATCCCACTCTTAGTCATCATAAGCCAAGGACAGTTGCAACCAAGCTGTAATAATGTGAATTTTCCTCAAATTCTGCACATATACACAAGTCATTATCAAAAGAAATACTATACTATATAGTGAATACATAGATAAGAAGGGGTAAACATTTTTTAAACGTCCCTTAGAAAGAACAAAAATAGATAAAATAGGATAAGTTCAAAAAAGATGCATTCAAGTTCATTTTTTAACTTTCTACATTTTGAAGAATAATAACCCATTGGCTCCACAGAATTTTTCTCTTCAACAAAGAAAAATCATGCAACTTGTTCCACAAATATCTCCTATTTTAACCAAAATAAAACAAGAGAAATAATTCAAGATACAAGGAAAGCCTATCCTATAATTTTCCAGTGGAAAACCCACATAGGAACAGGGTTTTTAAATTTACTTTTAAGCTTTTTAATTAAAGTTTGTAAAATTAAACTACTCTGCCAATCCTTTTGTGGAGAGTTGGATTCTAACTTTTGAAATGCCGCAGGGACTAATTTTTGCTGCACTTTGTATTTTTGAATAGGCCATGTGTATTCTACTCCTAAACACCTGGTTAAATGCCAGAGAGGAAAATGTGCAGTGTGTTTTCACAAGCAGACTTCCTCTGTTTCCCAAAGCCTTCAAATATTTAGTTTCAAAATGAATACACTAAGCCAAAAATTACCACCCTTCGATTACTTTGTCATTGCTACTGTAAAGATTTACCATACATGCAAGGAGTAGACGTGATGGAGGAAAAGGAGAATACCAGCTCCCTAGAAAAACTAAAGTCAGAAAAAGTCACTGAAGTCCAGAACAACCTCCTAGGATCTGCTTTCTCCCACCTTCTCCTTATCTCTAGCCGTCCAAAATTAAGAAATAGAAAACAAGCCAGAAAATAATATTCATTGTTGTTGCTAAGAGAACCATGAATTTCAGATGTGAACTAAATTTCAGAGTTCACTAAATAGAAGCCCATTCGTTTTCTGGAGAGCCAGAAATATTAACTAGCATGCCCTATGGACTGGCTACTTAGTAACAGGACCAGGATTGGAGTCTAGTTTCTGGCTTATCAAGCTGACACTCTGCCATAAGAGTCAGCTCACTTGCTCTGCTAAGTATAAATGTATCATTTGGCACCAAACAGTCAACATCTTAAAATATGTATGATAGCCACGAAAGTTAAGATATTCTTTTTAAATCAAATCTATGGGCTTGTGGGATTTCTTTTTCCAAATTACAGAAGGACCGAGAATATAGGTTTGACCTCCTAACAATTAGCAGAAAACATAAGACAGTAGAATACTCAAAGAAGTCATAAGGACTTCAAAATGCCCTTTGTGATTTGTCTTGATGGAAGTCATGAAGCAGACACCCTATTTCCCCTGCCCCCAAGCACACATACACAATCCTAAGACTAAACAGCAGTATTCCATAAAAAGACCCGATCTAGCCAGTGTTATTATCTGTCTGACATTTGGGTTATTCTTGTGAGTAAGTCGTAAAGTAGCATGGGTGTCTGGATTATTTGAGTACACATGGCAAGCCATAATTGGTCAAGGAATAATAAAAGACATTTTTTTTCAGTGACAAAAATACTATACTGCATGACAGCAGGGCACGGTGGCAGTTTTCAGTCGACTGCAATACTATCTCCATGTACAAAAAAAAAGGGGAGGAATCAAAAATTTAAGGGGGGGAATCAAAAATTTAAAAAGAAGGTAAAAACCTTCTCTCTTTTGCAGTAAGTACGAGTTTATACTTAATAAGTTTTGACCGCCGACAGTTATTCACTAGCACTTCTTCCCCCAAATCTCTCATACATCAATTTTTAATTCAGTCTCATGATACAGGGCAAATCATACAAGCATAGCATTCTGAGAAGTTTTAGAGTTTATTTTCAAATTACAGACTAAAATTTCATCACCACCTTCCAGAGGGTGATTCCAATCTACTATAAATTCTATTTATCAGTGAGTTGATAGTACAACTCACGTATTAGGGTCCCTACCTAAACCCTGATCCTGTCTCTCTATCACCACCTCCTCCTTGCCACACAGCTGGGGAGATGCTACGGAATACAGGGAAATGTTCTAGTTGCCATTTCTCTCAGACACAAAAGATCAGGTCCAAAATGAGTCCTAATGCAATTGACAAGATCTGGGCAAAGGAGCCTCGCACTGCTTGCTGATACACAGAAAGCCATTCAGGCAGAGAGAAGTGGTGTGAGGGGCAGGCTGGCCAAAGGCTATCAGCCCAGTTCAGGAAGGACAGCGAGAGGTCGTGGAAGAACTCACCCACTCGGAAGTTCGTGGCTGTCAGGGTGTCGGCAGCATGGCCATTCTCACTAATGAGAGTGGTGGTGTTCCCCTTCTCACAGCTGTTCTGACAGCTGCCCTTGGTGCACGTCACTTTACAGATGCTCGGAGTAAAGACCACCTTGATGCGGCCAGTGTGGTTACTCACTAGGATCGGAGGCAGGGAGAAAAAGAACAACACACACATCAGCTTAGTATCCATGAACTTGCCTTGAAAGTTAAAAAAAAGAAAAAAGGATTAAAGGGGGGAGGGAAGGAAAAGAAAGGAACAAGAAGTGGGCAAGACAGACAGAGAGAGAGACAGAGAGAGAGAGAGAGACAGCCCACAGCCCGACAGGTTTAAGGAAGAGGAAAGTCGAGTGCTCGCTGCTGCTCTCTATCCAGTGGTGTTTCTGAAACAGGAGTAGGAAGCTTAGCAAACAGAACTCTGGGATGCACTCCAAAACCACATTTGAAGTCGAGTCACTGGAGTGGGATTACTAACCACAATGCTGCACTTTATTTGTGGGCAGACAAAGAGCAATACGGCGGGCACTTTCAGATTAAAGAGCCAACCCCGACAGGCAGATGTAATGCAAGAGAGGTTGGCCCCGCACCTCATGCTGAATAAACGCTTGTGTCCTCAACTTGCATACTTTCCCTGTTTCTTCGCTTATTAAGTCACTATTTGCAGCCTGACCCCTGGAAATGTTTTAGGCATGCGGCATGTCTGAAAACATCTGTCTCAACTCTCCTGGCACTCCCAGCCAAAGTGATCAAATCCTGTGACGCAGCTGCGGGGACCTGTTTCTTTTTCACAGCTCTAGGGAATAATTTCTCCATAGGAATTCATGCGACCTGTATTTTATTTTGCCAGGTACAGATCCTTTACAAAAAGAGAAGTTAGGACAGGACAGGATAAGGAGTTGCCTCATCATAATGCTCACAATACAGTAATGTACCAACCCACCATCTGAAGTAGATACCCTCACCCCTCTCTCGCATGCCTTTCTGCCAGTCCTGGGGTCTTGGTCTCAGCCTAGACACTAAGCTTTTTTTTTTGCCCAAGGTTGGTGCTCTGCCACAGCTCTATTTCCAGCATTTTTGGAGGTGAAGTGGAGATAAGAGTCTCAAGGACTTCCCTGCCTAAGCTGGCATTGAACCAAGGATCCTCAGATCTCAGCTTCCTGAGTAGCTAGCTACAATTAAAGGCATAAGCCACCAGTGTGCAGGACAAGACCTCTTAAAAACTGAATGCTAAACCAAGGGCTTGTGGGTCACATCTGTAATACTAGCTACTCGGGTGGCTGAGATCAGAAGATGGTGGTTCAAAGCCAACCCAGACAGGAAAGTCCATAATGTGGGGCACGTCACATCAAGGGTAAAAGGCCTACTTGGTGATCCAGTGCTCACTTCCTGGTTTTGGAAATCCAACCTGCCTGTTGCCTCCTTGGGAGGTTTGGCTGTGGTTTGTGATGTAAAATAAGGCTACCTCGAACTCACGGATTGGCCCCGCCGCCCTCTCTGACCGCACCTACCTCCCCTTGCCCTGCCCACCTGTATGCTGATAGACTCCTGCATCTTACTTTAGCCCCTTGTACTTCCAGAATAAACAAGTCTTGCTGTGACAGTCTCTCTGGCGCTTCTGTGTCTTCCCTCTGGAGAGGGAGGGTTGGGTGAAGGCACCCAGTCTCGTCTTAGTCGGGGCGTGTTCTCCTTGTACCTCTTGCAGGTCAAGAGGCAAGAAGCGCTAAAAGCCCTGACACATCAGACTCTTATCTCCAAGAAACTAGTCAGAAGAAGCCAGAAGTGGTGCTGTGGCCCAAATAGTAGAGCACTAACATTGACCATGAAGAAACTCAGAGGTAGCGCCTAGATCCTACGCTAAAACTTAATACTAAATTGAAATCTTTTTCTACAATTATTTAAAGCTAATGATTTTTAAAATTCTATAACCTAACATTACAGCTGAGATAAGTATGGTATTTATAAATTGAATATTGGATTAAAGATACCTTCTGAGGGACAGGAATGTGGTAGCATAGTGGTAGAGTGCTTGCCTAGCATGCACCAAGACCCAGGTTTGATTCCTAGGCACCATATACATAGAAAAAGCTGGAAATGGTGCTGTGGCTCAAGTGATAGGGCACTGGCCTTGAGAAGGCCCAAGAACAGTGCTTAGGCCCTGAGTTAAAGGCCCAGTACTGGCAAAAAAAACAAAAAACATAAAACCTTCTGAGTTTTAATTCTAGCTCAACCCTGGTGTGATTTGGGACATGTCATTTCACATTTTCTTCACAGCATAAATGAATTGGCACTGACATTTTCTAGCCTTTTGTAACTGGTACTTGAGTTGGGGCAGGCAAAAGGCAAAGCCAGTTACAGTGAAGGACCAGTAAACTATATTCTAGAGGTGAAACTTGGCTCAACTGTCTGTTTTGTCAATGAAGTTTAATCAGAAAGGTCATCCTCATTTGCCTATATAGCTACTTTTGTGTTTTGACAGTGTACAAAGTTGCACAAAGAGTTGCACAAAGATCACTGTCAACCATACAACCAGGTCCCCATCTAATCTCCTATAGACCTCCATGAAGAACTCTGTTTTGACTACTACTTGTGATTCAAATTTGACTACTACTTGCGATGCAACCAGGCCATCATGTGAGAAAGCACTGATGATGGAAGCCAGAGAAGAGTGATAGACAGTCCATGGGCACTGGGTCTGTTGAGTGGCAGTGCTGTCTTACTTGCAGTGGCCAAAAGAGGAACTGATTCCAGGTCAGCCTGGCCACCACCACCTCCACTCACCAGAAAAGCCCCCATGTGTTGTACTGCTCTGGTCTCACAACCCTGTACTTTCAGACAATCACTCAAGATCTCTCTAGAGCCTCACAATAAATTGACTTTGGGTTCAAATTGGGGCTTAGAAGCAGACCACTTAACCAAAGATGCCATTCCAATTTCATGGCTGAGGTAGTAATGCAGAGCTCTTCCTACACTGCGATCTTTTATCTGGTGCTTCCTTTTTATGTACCCAGTGGTCGATCTGGCCTTTACTTGCACATGTCTGGGCTCACTTTCATATGTAGGTAGTTCCTGAAGCATGATTCCTTTCTTGAGCTTAAATGTATCCTCACAGCTACCCCCCAATCCTAAGAGAGTCCCCCCCCACCTCCAGTCACACTCCAATGCTTCTTCTACATAGCAGCCCGTCAGTGCTCAGACAAATGCCACATAGTCCAAAAAACAAACAAACAAACAAAAACCACTAAAATTAGAAGGATCTAAAGTTATCAATGAGTCCTGAGAAGGGGAAAAAAAACCACTGTTCTTGGAGTGTTTTGTTTTTGTTTTTGTTTTTTGCCAGTCCTGGGCTTGAACCCAGGGCCTGAGCACTGTCTTTGGGTTTTCTCAAGGCTAGATGTCTACCACTTGAGCCACAGCCCCACTTCCAGCTCTTTTCTATGTATGTGGTACCAAGGAATTGAACCCGGGTCTTCATGCATGCTAGGCAAGCACTCTCCCACTAGGACACACTCCCGGCCCCTCTTGGAGTATTTTTATTAGAAGTTTTCTCCTTCCCCCGTGGTTCTAGTACTAGAGATCAAGGCATACAATACATTTCTATCAAGACATTAAGTAAAGGGTTGGCAAGCTTTAATATTTTGTCTGTTTTGTGCTGGTACTGGGGCTTGAACTCACAACTCTCATTCTTACTGTCTTTTCATTCACAGCTGGCACTACCACTTGAGCTACACCTCCACTTCCTGTCTTTTTCTATAAAGAGCGAATGCTGTAGGTTTGCAGGCCAAGAGGGCACCATCGCAGCTATTTGACTCCATTTTGGTAACTGGAAAGCAGACTCTCAAAAATAATATGTAAAGGGGTGACAGTACTCAAAAAGAAGTTACCATTTATCTAACATACAACTGTAAGCTCTCTGTACATCGTCTTTATAATAACAATTAAAATTTAAAAATATGCAAGTGAATAGGCACAGCTATGTTTCAATAAAGCTCCATAAAAATAGTTTTGCTGCCCATTGCTTTAAATGCTTAAATGACATTTCTGATAATCTGATCGTCTACATAGAAATCCAAGTTTAAAATGCAATGAAATACTGATTCTACAAATGGATAAAACTCATGTAAGTTGACATTTGTTTGTTTGCTTGCTTTTTTTAAATAAACTAAACAAATCAGTTTAGGCTGTATGTCTGACAACATGCTTACAAAATACCTTAAGGATACTTTGGGTATACAAATATGTGAAGCCCAAGAAAAAAAGAGAGAACATCTTCCCACTTAAAAATATAAACTTCAGCCAGGCTGAAGTGTCTGAGGCCATGGTGGTTCACGCCTATAATCCTAATCACTCAGGAGGTTGACATCTGAGAGGATCGTGGTTTGGAGCCAGCCTGGGCAGGAAAAGTCTGTAAGACTCTTATCTACAATTAATCACCTAAAACCCAGAAATGGAGCTGTATTCAAATGATGGAGTGCTAGCCTTGAGTAAAAAGTTAAGGAACTGTGCTCAAACCCTGAGTTCAAGCTCTAGGACTTGAGATAGATAAATAGATAGATAGATAGATAGATAGATAGATAGATAGATAGATAGATAGACAGACAGACATGCATACTTCTACTTACTTCTGTTTCTATTTCTTCCTGCTCTTTATCCCTTAATGAAATTAGAAACCATGTGTCCATTACATTGGCTGGTCTGACATTAACTCTTAGCACCAGTAGTTGTCATTCAGATTCCCAGTCACCTAAATTATGTTCACTTAGGCAAACTGTGACATCTGAAGAAAGTGAGCACTGTAACGTAATTCCCACTCATCTCCTAACTACAGTGGTTGCTTTAGAAGCATTTGAGATTCTCCAGGCCTATTGTTAAAAAAAAACAAAAACCAACTTTTATTTCTTTGCCAAAGAAACAAGTTTTTTTGGCCTGGACTCACTGGGATTTTAAAAAAGCAGTGACAGTTTCATATGACTTGATTCTGATTTTTACAATGTCCACATCCTCTTGGTAGCAGAAGAAAGCATTTTATCTCTTATTTTCCCTGGTATTTTACAAGTGTCCTCCTACAAAGTAATCTGCTTCAAACACAGACACCTGTAGTTCTGTTGGGTCCTCTTGTGTCTCCATGAAGCATTCAATTCTTCATAACTATAATCAATGATATCATCCCACATCCATCTCCCATAATTAGTAGTGAAAAACTACATTGATTCTAAACTGTCATTGAGATCTTTAAGAGGATCTCCATAAACACTGAATGGATTAGAAAATACACTCTCCCATCCCTACTTCTATAAAATTATTTCCATCTATCTGGGCCATAAGGGTAGAGAGTTTACATTTTAAAGTATACAAAACTAAGGCCTATGTCAAGAACTGGTAGTTCACACCTGTAATCCTAGCTATTCAGGAGGCTGAGATCTGAAAGTTGAGGTTCAAAGCCAGCCTGAGCAGGAGAGTTCATGAGACTCTTATTTCCAGTAAACTACTCAGGAAAAGGTAGAAGTGCTGCTGTGGCCCAAACTGGAAGAACGTTAGCCTTGAGAAAAAGAACTTAGGAACAGTGACCAAATCTTGAGTTCAAGCCCCATGACCAACAAAATAAACTAAAGGCCTATTGTTTTGCCCTTCAAGTTCCTTATGTGTGCTAAGCATCTCCCTTTAAGAAATCAACAGGAATTCTCCAAGGGTGGATCAAAGTGGACTCTCCTCTGGTTTACAAGAAGTCTGGTCTGCTCCTCTAAGAAGCTAATATCCTAGGGGATCCGATGTCTTATGCATATGGTCCAAGACATATGGACTAAATGGAGTGACCCCAAAGTGTTTATGAGTCGAAGGAGACAGGTGGACTCCACAGACACTCAGGATTATCAGGATGCTAACAGCCATGATAGTGTATGCACTACAGTATATCCAGGCGGAAATAAGCTCAGAACCAAGCGGGGAAACACCTTGAGGCTGATTGGGAATGACAACTCTAAGAAGCAAGAGCTAGGCCAGCCAGGAGTTAACAAAGAAGATGTTGGACAACTGTCATATATGGTCTCTCTGAGGAAAAAGAAATTTTGGATCTTTAGATCTTTGCAGGCGAATCAGCCCTAGAAATCTTACGCAAGCACTTTTAAACCTTGGGTTTTAGAGGTCTGGCCAGGAACAGAGACTGCCTTGAGCCATGCAGCACCTCAGCGGGGCCTCCTTCTCAGTCAAAGACACTCAAGAGTCAACATCTTGTATCCAGCTTCTGCCAGACTCTGAATTTATACCTCCTAGAAGCAGCATTGGCTCAGGATCAAAAACAAACCACAGCTATTCAAAGTGAAGGGTAGATGGGCTAGAAGCAAAGCTGATACCCTTCCAGGAGTTAAAAAAATTAAAAAATTAGGGCCGGGAGTTTGGCCTAGTAGTAAAAGTGCTTGCCTAGCATGCACAAAGACCCAGGTTCGATTTCTCGGTACTACATATATAGAAAAAAGCCAGAAGTGGTGAAGCTCAAGTGGTGAAGTTCTAGCCTTGAGAAAGTCCAAGGACAGGGCTCAGGCCCTGAGCTCAAGCCCAGGACTGGCAATAAATAAATAAATTAATTAATTAAAAAATTAAAAAACCTTTTTCCTGCATAATTGTTAACAATTGTAAAAATAATAAATGGAACCTCAAAATGGCAAAATTGTTTTTGACAAATGGAGTTAGGTCTAGCAAAGCATACAGCTGCCATCTTTTAGTCATTAGTCCACAATGTGACAAAAGCAAAGACATCCAGAAGAGATTTATATGTAAGAAATTCAAGATTCTGAAAAAAAATCCAATTTCCTCCACAGTTAGCCAGAGTGCTGTGCTATCACCTCAGTTGTTAACCAACCTCAGCCATAAGGACCACACAGTGCAGATACCTCCTCTGGGAAGAGATGCGTCCGTGTGCATCCATTCAGAGCTAGCATCAGCCCACCACGGGCTAAAGCCCATTTCCTGAGACCCACAGGTTGCTTCAAACCCCATCCAACTTCTTCCCTTCTACATGTGAGGGAAAATGAGCCAAGAGCCCATGCTCCCACTTGTAGTCCATCACTTACCCTGAGGCCAAGAATTCTTTGAAGAACAAATCACAAATGTATTAAATAAGGCTTAGAACAACCATGCTTTATTATTCAGCTCTCCAAACTTGATTAACTCTCCCTTGGACCATCAAAATAATGCCATAAAGTACTCCTATGTTCCTCAAATAAGGTGGTATGTAAATAAAAACAAGTATCAAATATGACTTCATATTATTGGCTGCCCAGGTCCTGGAAAGCTTTCCAAGACGGAATCTCAGATGAACTTCATAGAACTGATATGGGCAGTTCTTCCCCATCTTGCCCACTCCAGAGGTGTTCGAGTAAGAGTAATCCAAAAAGAAGACCAGCTATTCCATGAGTGCCACAAAGCTAAGTAACAGCTGAATTTTCTGTCTCACTTTTTGATTCAAAGTCAGCGAGAATGACCAGTTAGTTACTCATCTCTCTGTCATATACACATAAATGATTCCCTCACATTTCTATCCATTTAAGGAGACAGTCTTGGGGACTAAGAGTATATTGAATCTCTTAATGCAAGGGTAAATTTCTGAATATATTGAGTCTTGTTGCTTATCGCTCACGAAAGCAGAGATGAAAAGCAAGCCATGTTTTAAAATGTAAACTAGGTTCCCCAAACTTCTATTTCAAATGTGTAGCAGTCACCTAATCTCTCACTGACCATTTATCTCACTGAGAAAAAGCTACAAGAACACACACTTGACCTGTACCTGCAGTGGTTCCTGACATAGGACTGGATCTACTAGAGGCCAATCCTCTACCAGGCACAGAACCCTCCCCATTCATGCCTATGCAGCAAGCACCATTCATTTCCACCAGCGCCAGACTGGCTAGGCTGTCTCCTTTCCTTTAAGGAAAACCCTACTCGGTTCTATTGAGATGATGCTGCACTTCTCTGTTCCCCTTACAGCAAAACTGCTTGAAAGAACCTTCACTACTTACTCTCAATTCTCTCCTGGCTCTGCTTGAACCAGCCTGTGTTGCCATCCCACCACCACCAGCTGCCCTTAAGAACATCCCTAGTGATCTCCACATTGCCAAGTCCATTGCCAATGCAATTGGACTCTCTGGCTTTCTCTTGCTCAAAATTTCAGCATATGGGACATTGCAGTGGCATTCTGCTTGTGACCCATTTTCTTCACTTGGTTTCTATGTCCTGCTAGATGTTCTTGATCCAACCCAAAAAAAAGGTTTTCCAAATTCCCACCCCATAGATTTTTCTGTACCAACCCGCTACATGATAGCATACTGTCTTAGCTTACAGGTTCAAATTCCATCTATAAACTTCTGAAAAGGAAATGGGTAACTCTATCCTGTATCACCTTTATCTGGTACATGTGTCTATTCAAATGTATCCTGGAGATGTTATATATATATATATATATATTTACATCTATATGTATGTGTATGTATATTTACATACACATACATATATATGTGTCTGAATGTATATATATATATATGCCTGTGTCTGCATGCACATATACATACATCTAATAATTCCACACTGACTTTGCTAAGTCAATGTTCAATGATACCTCAAGCAAAATGTATTAAAAGTCAAGTTTTGATTCCTCCCTGTTCATACAGCTAAATGTGTTCTCCAGTTCCTCAAGTCATTTCTTCCTCTTTTTTGTTCTTTCCATCACCTGACAGTCAGTACAAAAGCAATGGCAAAAGTCCTGGCACAATGCATCATCCATCACCTTTTGTCAAAGTTACTCAACAGTTTCCTTTCTGGATTCCCTGCTCCCACCCATCCTGTGCCACCATCCCAGCACATTTTTTTCCTGAGATAGTTGGTCAGGCCATACTCCTCTCCCTTTTGTGGCTTCCATCTGAAGCAAGGTACAAGATGAAGGTCTTATGAAAACCTAGAAGGCTCCCATTGACTGGCCCTATAGCTCCCCTCTCAGACCTACCTGTAGTTGTCCTGGTTTCCTCCTGATGTAGGATATGGGCGTATCTGAGGCTAATCTCCTGAAGTCAACTCCAGCTCCTTCTATTCTGCCTTCCTTCTATTTCTCAAAGAACACCACGAACCTAGCTCTCACTTCCTGGTCCTTCTGCTAGAATGTCTTTCCACAGACACACAGCTTTCTCTCTCCCCTCCTTCAGGACTTCTACCAAATGACATATCAATGGAAAGGCTCTTCCTTGTTATCCTGGGTAAAAATCATAGTATTTCCACATATTACTTGCCCACCTCTTGCTTTGTATTTTCTATTTAGGGTAAGTATTTTTATTATTGTTATGAAGACAAATTCCATGAGAAGGTATCTCAGAGTAAAACAATAATAAGTGAAAATATTGTTTTTTTTCATATAGTGAAATGAAGGTATACACTTTCCTGATAGGTAACTAAAATGATGCGAACATTTATCTGAGAACTAGCTGGCAGCATGCCTGAGATAAAACATCTCATATCAAGGGAAAGTACAAGTCACATTGTCTTGGAAATTCTACAAATCATTGCATTTTTCCCATAAGTAAGTAGAACTTTACCAAAATGGCCAATGATGAAAAAGTGAAACAATTTTGAAATTAAATAGGCCAAAGTGAATAATGAAAGAAGCAACAGGAAATGGCAATTTCTTAAGCACTTTTTTCAAAAGAAAAACAATTATTTGCTACCAAAATTTCGCAACATGTTATGTAAAAACCATTCTGTCATGTGATGGAAATTTCCTTTTGTTCTATTGAGAAAAATCATGATAATGTGGATAGTGCTTAATTTTGGACATATTTCTGACTCACTATGTATTCGTTCCCTGGGTTTAGCAAAGACCAACTACAAACTTTAACTCATCATCACGACCCAGATGCAGCCATTCTTTTAGAAAATGCCACTGACATCTATCCACCCAAAAAGGAAGGAAGGAAGGAAAGAAAGAAGGAAGGAAGGAAGGAAGGAAGGAAGGAAGGAAGGAAGGAAGGAAGGAAGGAAGGCAGGCAGGCAGGCAGGCAGGCAGGCAGGCAGGCAGGCAGGCAGGCAGGCAGAAAGGCAGAAAGGCAGAAAGGCAGAAAGACAGACAGACTTTGGTTCCAAAGTCTGTTCAAGAAGTCTGGCCAAGATCTAGCAATAAAGATGGAGGTTTCGTCCTAAATTTTCACTTGTTTCAGGTCCAATTCCTATCTCACTCATCCAATCTTCACTCTAGCTTAACTTGACATTTAAGGACTATGATTTTCACCTAGAATAGGGCATTTTGTCACCATCATCCTGCATGCCAGACAGACATCACGTCGCCATTAGGACTTTGAAAAGCACATTGTGAGACTTTGGCATTGTTTTCATCTTCCCTGGGAGTTTTCCCTCTTCAAATACCAATCTCTTCGCTATAAATATAATGACAGGTCTTATTTTTATCCCTGGGACAAAATTCAATATTTCTGAAGATGTAATATATTTTCTAGTCAATAGACTCAAACTTTTACCCAACAGTTTACTCACCCAGCAGGATCTGACCCAGAATTTGGAAAAAGAAAATATAGTTGGCCATAAAAGTAGAGAACTAGCAAAACAACACTAATGGCTTTTTGACATTTTCATTCTCTGGCCTTTTTCTGTAAAATGTTCTTCTTTGTATTCATTGATCTTGAAAGGATCTAACAGTCTCGATATGCTTCTTCACTTTAGGGAGAGGGAGTGCCCAGGAAGGTTCTAGAAAAGCTCTGGATTGCTATCTAGGGACAGAGGTCATCAATGACCAGCCTTCCTCTAAGTAGGGACAGGGATGAGGTATATAATTATGCCTTGGTGTTACCGTAACCTCGTTGGATGTTTTATGGTGTTCCTTCCAATGGGGCCTGTAGAACTCACCTGCCTGAATGCAGCTAGAAATCAAATTGCTCCTTTGTTCCTAATCCTGAATTCTTAATGAGATGTTCCACTGTGCACTAGTCAAAAAGGAAGTGGACTGCTGTCAAGAAGTGGAAGAACCAAGTGCAGAGTAGTCTGGTACACTATAATAGTCCCCACATGGTGTGGTGAGTCTGCAGGGACTCCTGATAAAAACCCGTGGGTTAGATATGCTTCACATCACTCAGATTTCCTCTCCTTTCATTTCAGAAAGGAATTAAGTTTTATTTATCCCCACATTTGTTGCTTTGCAAAGAACAAATAAATAGAGACATTTGCTCCCAGTCTATCACTCATCATCACCATAAATAACGATCGGCTGCTTGGATGTGAAGAACCCAATCTGGCTAAATGGATAGATAGATAGCTAACTCTTAAGGAACAGATTCCATGGCTAATGCAGAAGCTTTAGTGAGAGCATTTCCCTCAAGAGTCTCAGATTAGCTCTACGGTATGCTTTAAACATTTGGATTGTCTATATAGACATTAGATCAAACGCTTTGAAAAGAAATGAAAATCTTGCCTATCCAGACCCAACCCTAGCACCATTTCTGGTCACATTTTTATGTACATCTTTACATCATTGCACAGATTCAAGTGTCTAACTGTCCTCACTCTCAAGCCTTGTGCTTTCTCATGCACTTCCATTTTCCAACTTCCACCCTTTGACTCAATTTAAGTACTCACTTCTTCTGTGCCCTAGAAACAGCCACAAGTCACAACCTCCCTCTACTCTCACACCAGCATGTTCTTCTGTGGCTGCCCCTCTCCTTTCCCCACCCTCTTCTGGTTTCTAGCACACTGAAGAGAAGAGTTTGTGTTCTTTCCTATTGATAACAAAGGTCCCACCTGGTGACTTTCTTTGCAAAGAATTCAGGAAGGGAATTCAGGGATGACAAATGAGCAATGAGCAGAGCTGATGGCAAAGAATCTAGGAGCCCTTGGGGAGACAGGCTATAGAAAAGGCAGAGGCTGTGACTTTTACTACAACAAGCCAGCAAGAGCTACAACACTTATACGGACTTGAAGACCTTCTAGGTTGTTGTTACTTTCTGAAAGGGGGCTGGGAATAACTCCCTCCCCCCCCCCAACACAACAGACAAATAAAAGACTTACTATACAAAATGTAAACATGGTTGAAAAGCTAAGAAATGTCAAAGACAGAGCTGGGAAGGAAACGCAAGTCTCTTTGGGCTCTCAGCCACCATCCTGAGTAACTCTGAGGCTGCAATTCCAGGCCTTAATGTGCCTCTTAGGGATTGCAAGTCTCTCATGCAGACTAGGAAAATCTGGAGTAAACAACAATAACATTATAACTTGAGAACATTTTCTATTAAGGTGAGGATAAGAACGATTTTGCACTGCCAAACTCTCAATGGAGGGGCTCACGGCAAGGAAAAAAATTACTTTGAACTAGTTTCATAGAATTGTATAGAAAAATGGCATTTCAAAATCTCTGAATTAATTGAGAATTATGGCCTTAGGACATGTAGCCTTGCAGGTGACCAGTTCCGTCATCGGATGCATTTCTTTTCCAGTACAAATGTCTCTTCCAGTTCATCTGTCTAGTGTCTTCATCAAATGGCCCCAACTGCTCCCTCAGGGACCACTGCAAAATTCAATGGGTCTCATTACTAATAAAGACTTTCCTTTCCTCAAAGTCATCACAGGATGTCTAGCTCCAGTACTGTGTAATAAATTAAATTTTTAAATGATTATTTGCCAATAAAAAAATGAAATACTGATGGGTAAGTATGCATTCATGGCTTTCCAGCTGTCAGCTAATTCCTTTTACATTACTCATCTTCAACTTCATTTTTTTTTGTTTGACTCTTATCAAGACAGTACCTCCCAAAGATATTAACCAAAGTATAACATACACAGGGGAGAATTCAAATCGCATCATGCCTTATAGTCCAACAGAATGAATATCTGAAAGCAGGTCTTTGAGTTGTGAGGGCAGGGGAGAGAGTAGATAAATGAATATAGAGAAAGGGGGTGGAGGGAATGCAGCCATAATATTCGGTGCCCATCCTATGAAATCAGGAAAATTGAAGGAAGGGGTTGTATTGCGAGACATGGAAGGTGTGATAGCGACCGTGTAGCTTGTACTCTTAAACTGACATGGTGAATGGGAACCCCTTTGTACAACTACTTAAAGGTAATAAAAATATTAATGAAAAGAGCGCCTCCTCTGTGGGCTATGTAATGATCTTAGAAGGGTATCCACAAATTCTTTAGTACTCCTTTCTTCAGGATGGGCAGTCTAGAGCATGGAACAAGATGGAAGCAACGGAGGTGACTTTAGAGATGAGATCTGAAACCTACTACCTGTTCACTCTGCAGGTCACATCACCCTGTAAGAAGACTCAAGTTGTCACAGAGGGGCCATGGGGCAAAGAACTCAGGTCTCCTGACAATGGCCAATGTAAGGGGACCATTTTGAAAGCAGATCTTCCAGCCCCAGCCAAGCCTTGGGATCAACTGACCTTCTTAGTGAAACCAGAAAAGCGCTGAGGTGGGCCAAGTAGCCAAGATACTTGTGATTCCCAGACCCACAGAAACTGTGAGTTAATGTTTGTTGCTTTGACCCATCAAGATACATAATTTAAAACCGATAATACATACATAACACAGAGAAAAAAATGCACAGACATGTGCACTTCTGCTTTTCTTTCTGCCAAGAACATAAATGCAGAAATGATGGCTTTATAGTAAGTACTGTCTAAGAAATATGTATGGATTGGGAGGCTACTAGACTATGAGGCTCAAATATGCACCCACAGTTCTGGCATCTATAACTGGAGTCTGTACAGAGAAGGGAGAAATCAAGGAGATGTTCATATTAAGCTTGGTTAAAGGAAAAATGTTAGGAAATTGATTAAAGCCAGGTTCTGTTTGTTTGTTTGTTTGTTTGTTTTGTTTTAAAGCCAGGTTCTGAATGTGATCATTTATTCTTTGCTCAACACTTTCTCTTCCCCCACATACCTACTCCAATGCCAATGGCTCATCTACACTTGTAACTGCAGACATTCTTTTATTCATTTTTTGACTGGTCATGGGGCTTGAACACTGTCCCTGAGCTCTTCAGCTCAAGGCTACCACCCTACCACTTGAGCCACAGTGCCACTTCCGGTTTTTAATGGTTAATTGGAGATAAGAGTCTCATGAACGTTAGTGCCCAGGCTGGCTTTGAACCACAATCCTCAGACCTCGGCCTCCAGAATAGCTAGGATTACAGGTGTGAGCCACTGTGGCTGGCTATTGCAGACATTCTTTAGAAATCTAAGCATCTGGAAAGAAAAAGGAAAACAAAGACTAAGCATCTAGCTTGATGCCAAACAGGCAATATGCTAGAAAGTCCTGTATGTGCCGGGTGCTGGTGGCTCACACCTGTAAATCATAGATATTCACAAGGCTGAGATCTGAAGATTGTGGTTCAAAGCCAGCCCAGGCACTAAAGACTGTGAGACTCTTATCTTCAATTAACCACTAGAAAACCAGAAGTGGTGCATTGGCTTAAGGGGTAAGGCAGTAGCCTTGAGCTGAAGAGCTCAGGGACAGCACCCAGGCCCAGAGTTCAAGTCCCACAACCTACAAAAAATGAAACTCCTGTATGTTTCAACTGATTTCATTCTCACAATGGTCTCATGGAATAAGTGGGATTGTTATTTGATAAAGAAACTTATAATCATGGGTTAAAGATTAAGACACAATCAAACTGTAGGGAGAGCTGTACTCTACAAGATCTTGAAATCAGAATTAGGAAGGAAAAAAAAGATACAGGCAGAATAATGTCAGCTACCATCTACCTCACAAAATTGTAGCCGAGACCATATGGAATAATTTGTATGGGCATAATTAATAAGTTATAGTTTCCTAAGGAAATGCAAATGGCCTTCATTGTATATGGTAATGGAACTACTATGAAAAGAACCCAAGCCAGGTGTGGCACTTAACCAATAACATCTACAAGTGCTTCTCAGCACAGGAAAGTTTCATCTCCAGATGCTTTCATGATTGTAACTATTATATATATTTTCAAAAATCTATAGCATAAAAGAAGATTCTAGTATGGGCTTAGGCTGCTGGTTTATTTCCAGATATGATTTAATTGTTTGACTTTGGGTAAAAGCTATCAAAATAGACTCAACCAACAAGAGGAACTTACTGATTAGAAAATATTTATTTTATATTTGAATAACTTGTGTTAAACTAAATTCTTGTCAGGAGCACTATATTCAGATAAAATTTTAAACACATTGTCTGAAGGGTTAAGCACATAATAATAGAAATGACAAATTTTTTAAACATAACTGAAGTTTGACCTTCTGCTCCCCTAAAAATAACTTATACAAAAAGCTAACGTGGCACTTTTTTCAAGAAACAGAGATTGTTTGGATTAAAAGAACTCATAATTTAGGTACCTAAAATAAATATAGCATAAAGATAGCATGAAGGGTACATATTAAATAGTCAAAATAATGTACAAATATTGCAATCATGAGCCTATTAATGGAATTTCATTAACTGATGGACCACATATATAAAAGTGGCCTCATTAGATTATAATGGAGCTGAAAAATTCTATCACGCAGGGATGTCATAATGTCCCAGTACTCAGGATTAATCAAGGTATATGGACACACGGGTTTGTAACACATCTAGTATGCTATCAATAATGTAAAAGCATAGCACATACAATTACACACAGTACATAATAACTGGTAATGGTAATACACACACCTGTTCTTGGATTATGTGTTTCCTATACTATAGCTCACATTATTTAGGAATGTATGATACTTATAAAATAATTCACTATAACACAGTATGCTGAGCCCCTACCTATGAGGAAAACTCTACATCATATATTTCCCACATCTCTTGATTGCATCAAGAAGCCCAAGAAGACAGACACTGGTGGCTCACATCTGTAACCCTAGGTACTCAACAGTCTGAGATTTGAAATTCACAATTTGAAGCTAGTTCTGGGAAGACACTTACCTCTAATCACCAAAAATCCAGAAGGGGAGTTGTGGCTCAAGTAGTAGAGCACAAGCCTTGAGCAAAAAAGTATCTGGCATTGAATTCAAACCCCAGAACTTGTACCAAAAGAGAAAGAGAGATACTTAGACAGATATACACACAGACAGATACACAGATAGACACCTAGACAGACAAACAGATAGACAAAAGAGAGAAGAGAGACAGAGGCCATTGTGAGTGACTAATCTATACCTTCTGGGTTTGTCTAAGTATACTCTACAATGGTTGTCCACCAATGATGTACTTTGCAGACATATTCCCATTCAACCAACAAATGCATATATTACAAGTTGAACTAATGCATTAAAAAATGCTACACAAAAAGTGCTCCACAGTTGCAAAAGAGTCTATGTCTAAATCTTCCAACTACCTAATGTTAATACCCAGTGACACCATTCACAAGGCCGTTAGCATGTTCCCCCTCTAGATAGAGTCTCATTTCTAAACCAAACAAAAACACAATGAATACCTTTCTCCATGAAGTCTTTGAGAAGATCTTTTAGAAAGAATCATCTAATTTGGCTATTTTTCTATGTGCAAGTCATGGCAGAGAATACTTGATAGGTCTTTACACTTAGACCACACTGTGGTTGCCAGCAAATGCACACCAATAAAGATGGATGAATTAAGAGGCAAGATGGGATTTCAGAAGTCATACCAATAAAGCTCCCTTAGTCACACTCATAAACAAACACAAACTGGACATCCCCTTTCCATGCTTTCCATGTGAGCAAAAATTCTTCAACCCTAAGTAAGAATATTTCTGTGAAAAATCCAAATGGATACTCAGACTCATGGATATGGCAACACATTCTAGTGAATTCCAGGCCAGAGAGAACAATTCTCCAACTGTTCCAGAGTTTCCGATCTGTTGGAATCAAACCATACACTCTTCAACCCTGCCCAAGCTTCCTGAAAACTAACAGAATGGTCAGGAGTTAGAGATATAAAGAGAGTGAAGGAAAGAAGCTTAACAGCTGGGTTTTCCCTCTCTACAGCACAATGTTTCTGATGCTTTGAGTGATTAGGACACACAGCTGTTCAAGAGCTGGCAGAAATAGAATGTGTCTTAGCTGTGGTCTCTTACCTACAAAATGATACAGAGAGTATACAGCCTCTCATGCAACAGGGGTTTACAGTAAAGCTGTAAGCTGCAGTAGGGAGATGGAAGTCTGGAGAATATTCAGTCAAAAGATGTTAGGCTGGGTGAGGTGGCTCACACCTATAATCTTAGCTACTCAGGAGGCTGAGATCTGAGGATCATGGTTCAAAGTCAGCCCTGGTATTAAAGAACTTAAGACTCTTATCTCTAGTTAATCACTAGAAAATGGGAAATGTAACTGTGGCTCATGGGGTAGGACAGTAGCCTTGAGCTAAAGAGCTCAGGGACAGTGCCCAGGCCAAGAGTTCAAGCCCCATGGTCGACCAAAAAAAGAAAAAAGAAAGAAAGAAAGAAAGAAAGAAAGATAAATAGATAGATTGATTGATAGATAGATAGATAGATAGATAGACAGACAGACAGACAGACAGACAGACAGACAGACAGATAGATAGATGTTAGGACCCCATAGTACCGGTAGCAACTTCTTCAAGGATACCCATCGCCATCCCTTTTCAGAGTCATGGTTGAACTACATTCCTAAACTCAACTTGAATACAGCAGGAAGCTTCTGCCTAGTCAATTCTGCTTCCTTGTAACATTCCATTTCTCTTCCAGACACTCGCAGTTCAGCTCTGACTTACAGATCTTTTCAGAGAAATGCTGGTGATTCTCATGGAGTTAGCATCATCTCTAACTGAGACAGTTCTTCTGCTAAGCTACCTCAGAGTCTGCTGGTCAGCCCAGACTGGTTTTTCTGGGGGCAAATGCCTATCTATGTTATAGTCTTTGTCACCCAAAAGGTGAGGTGATCTGTACTGCCATTTTTTTCATATATTTTTATTGTAATTAATAGAAGGGTTACATGATATTTGCCAGATAGATGGTGCATTAATTCCCATACATTGATACCCTTTCACAGGTCTTGGTCCCCATTTCCCTCCCCCCCCCACCCCTCATCTTGTTTTCCCCCCTTCCCTATCCAATTTCAAAAAACCAAATACAAATATATCCGATATATCAGGTAACAAAGTGAGATACTGTAACAATATGAGATAACCAAGGGACAGCAAAAGAGATGAGAGATAACATAGTATCTTAAGAACAACAATCATTCATTATATGGCTTATGTTTCTATATCCTAGAGATCCTTTCATTTAGCGTCCTACTATATGGCCTTTTGTATCAAGGTTTTGCTCTATTGCAAATCTCTGCTAGGAGAGCCCAAGGTTTCTACTGATTATGACAAATGAGGGAAACCATTGAGCCTAAGTTCCTTTGAGTCTAGCTTACTTCACTTAATATGATCTTTTCTAAGTCTTTCCATTTCCTAACAAATGGGGCAATGTCATTCTTTCTGACAGCAGCATAGAATTCCATTGTGTATAAATCCCTCTTTTCAGATGACATGATCCTGTATTTAAAGAATCCTATAGACTCCACTCCCAAGCTCCTTGAGCTGATTCAAAACTTTGGAAGTGTAGCAGGGTATAAAATTAACCCTCAAAAATCAACTGCCTTCCTCTACGCCAACAGTGAGAGGAACGAGGTAACAATCAGGAAAGCAACTCCTTTCACAATAGCCTCAAAGAAAATAAAGTACCTAGGAATTAGCTTAACTAAGAATGTAAAGGACCTTTTTGATGAAAACTTTAAAACCCTGAAAAAGGAAATTAAAGCAGAAGTGAGGAAATGGAAAAACCTCCCATGCTCCTGGATTGGAAGAATCAATATCGTAAAAATGACAATGTTGCCAAGGGCTATCTACAAATTCAACGCAATACCCATCAATATCCCAATGGCATTCTTTAAAGAAATAGAAGAGGCAATCCAAAATTTCATATGGAATAATAAAAGACCTCGTATAGCAAAAACACTTCTTAGCAGAAAGAACAGAGGAAGCAGGAGGAATTTCAATACAAAACTTTAGACTCTATTACAGAGCTATAATTATCAAAATAGCTTGGTACTGGCACAAGAACAGGCCTGAAGACCAATGGAATAGAACTGAAGATCCAGATATTAAACCACAGACCGATGGCCACCTAATCTTTGACAAGGGAGCCAAAAAACAGAATGGAAGAAAGACAGCCTCTTCAACAAGTGGTGCGCAGAACTGGTTAAGCACCTGCAGAAAACTAAAGTTGGATCCTTCTTTGTAACCCTGTACTAGAATTAACTCCAAATAGATCAAAGACCTGGAGGTAAAAGACGACACTCTGAAAACTTTACAAGAAGGAATAGGAGATACACTAGACCTCCTTGGCACAAGTCGAAACTTTCTTAATAAGGACCAAGAATCACTACTGCCATTTTTTTTAACTGGGCTACTTCCTGTTGATAACTCATCATTTGCTTTACTAACGGTAACAACTGATCTGTCAGGATTGTTCTCAACTCTCAACCCCTAATCCTGCTAAAATGATCGTCCAAAACAGATGCCCATCCTTTCCAGGAGGAGAGAAAGGAGCTGAGGAGACAGAATGTTCCTCAAAGCCTGCAATCCATGCAGACTCACCCACCCCATTCCACTGCTCAGTCAAGTCAAGTCCACGTGAACAGGAGAAACAAGAATGCCACAGAGAGCACAGGGGAAAATGATACATAAATAATCACATCTACTATTCTTGCTTTTTATTTGGAGATGAATACAATATGAAAAAAAGGAATGAAATGGGGTCAGAGACTCATTCTCCACAAACATGTATCCACCACCTTCTCTCCCTATTAAAAAAAAACTAAATCACATGGAAATGCATCATTGTTTTTACAGCATCGCTGTCCTTATTAATAACAAAACAAAAAAAAGCATCCTTGGGCCAGAAATTACCTGCCTAAGGGAACCACAAAAGGTAGATATAATATTCTTGACTGATGAATAAAGGGAAAGAAAAGATAAATCACAAGACTTTGTTTGGGGAGGATTTCTCTGTAAGCCCCTAAAGAGATGCAGACATAGGTTCTCTCTACTCAATGGAATGCAAGCCGAGCGTAGGAGGAAAAGCTCTGGTTTATGCTGGATGTGAGTCAGGCGGGCGCAGCCCTGAGATGCACCTGTAGCCATTCATGGGTGTTCACAGAACACAGAGCCCAGCTGCCGGGGTCCTGGCTTTCCAGCCTCGTTAGTGGGTCAAGGGACTACTCATTCCCACACAAGATGCCCAGAGGCCAACAGCCTCCCTCACTTACTCTACACATAACTTTGCTTTCTTCTCCAAAGCTTTCTAAATCTGTTTCTAAGATGCAAAGATTTTAAAATAATGATGATGTTTTTCACAAAAGCAACTTCTGCCTGTTTGAATTTTTTTTCCTTTCAGTTAAAGATAGGTCCTTGAAAAAACAAGCTAAAGGCTACAAAAATGTTTTAGAAACTGGATATATATAGACAATGAAAGGAGCTTAAAGAATGACTGTTCAAAAATATACACACATATATATTTGATTGACTGTGTGTGTGTGTGTCTGTCTGTCTGTCTGTTTCATGGTTTGAAGTTTATCTGGCATAAAAAAAATTAGTTAATATACCATGCTGTAATTACCTCTTGGAAAGAAAAAAACAGTAATCAGTGCAAAACTAAAATCATATTTCAAAAAATCATTAGAAAGTGAGCATTTCATTTTGCTGTTGTTGTCAGTCATTGGGGGACACGAGCTCTGGGCCTGAGCGCCGTCCCTCAACTCTTCAGCCTCCCGAATAACTGGGATGACAGGCATAAGCCACTACTGTGCTCTTTTCAACTCTACTGATGGTTTTTTTTCCCTAAATATTTTCTCCTTCCAAAGAAAAAAAAGTCCACAAAACCCTTCAGTTTCTGAAAAAACTGAAAGGCAAAGGCTGGGTAGTAATTGTCTTTCTTTTTTTTTTTTGAATGGTTTACCTTCTCCTAAAAGGTTGCTTTCCAGTTTCTCCTGGGCAAACTGTAGATTCATTTGTTAATTTTTTTTCCTAGAGGAGAAAAAAAAATCACTGTTCAACTTTAAAATATTCTAGTGTTCAAAACTTTTTTCTGAAAATCTTGAGCTCAACATCCAGAAATATCCTTGAATTTTCTTGTTGTTATGAAATCTTGGCTCCGGGGAACAAAAACCTTCCTCTGGCATTAAAGACTGCCCATGGAAGAATTTACACTATATAATCCTTCACTTGTTTGGTTGGTTTTTTTTTTCTCCATCACTATTTGTGTATCCCTGGATAAGCTGCTTAGGAGAGTTTGCAATCAATCTATGTCTATTATTCCTCAGCTATCTTAAACTCTGGCTGCAGAAAACATTCATGTTCACATACCTTACCAGACTGGGATTTGAGCCAACAAGTCTCTGATAAAACATATCACCCCTTCTTCTCCCACTCCTCACCACTGCTCAAACTATTTTCTTTGCAATAAGTTGTAGACCATCCTTTTGTGAAATTTGCATTTCCAAGGAGCCCAGATCAGCAAAATCCAGTTCCACCCACAGTCACAAGAATATGTCAGTCTACATACAGAATGTTTTACTGTCTATGCTTTCAAACCAAATATTTTACCAGGAATCATCAAAGATTGTCTGGTTTTCTGGTTTTCAGTACTAACTCCTGTACTGGGAAACTGGCTCCAAGTTTTAAATTCCCGCATGAAATTGTATGTAGGTGAACAGGAAGCTGCAGGAACTTGTTGATTTGCAAAGAAAAAGATACAATTCATGACCATCACTCTTTCTTTTAAGTATTCTGCTTTCATACCTACTAGTCCTCATCAGTGTTTATTATTTTTTGTCAACTTTCTTCATTGTAAGATTATTTCTGGCTGGCCCAACTTCCACTGGCATCTAGTACCTACTGTGTTTGTGTGAACCAATCCCAAAGATGTTTTTATTTGTTCAGGGTATCTCTGGAAGCCTTCTCTCCCTTCAACTATGTACCTGGTCCAACTGCAAATCTCTGCTCTAAAGAATATTCCATCCATCACTATCAGTCTCCAAGAGATGAAGGTACCAACACAAGCCATAGGTCCTGCCGCTACTGCCTTTCTCTCTTCACTGAATGTACAATGCCATCGACAACAAGACGGTGATGGTTCTCAGAACAAGCAACATTTTCAAATGCTCTTCTCCACACTGTAATCTACCGTGTGCCCAAAGAAGCTGTCTCCAAGTCTTCTCATCTAGACAAACTATACCCCTGTTCCTGCCTTTATCCAGTTGCTCCATTCCAAGGCCACTTCTCTCTTGAACAGAGAGCCATTAAGTAGAGAATGAACTCTGCTGCCCTCACTCAGCTGCACCCAGGACCTTCCCAGTGAACACTCTGTAGCTGCACCAACCTTATAGGATGTCCTTGCTGACGTCCTTGAAAGTGCTGGCAGGAGCAAGCCTGTCCAGGCCAAATGCTGCCTCACTCTTAAGACTCACACTCATTTTGCCAAAGCAAAAATTTTGGCTGTCCTCTCTCTCAGTCTAGGCCATCAGAGAGACCTGCACACCACTAGTAACCTCTGTGCTCATTCAACCTGCAAACAGAAAATATCTCTCTCTCTCTCTCTCTCTCTCTCTCTCTCTCTCACACACACACACACACACACACACACACACACACACATCATCCTTCTTCCTCTAACACCCTCAACCAGACATTCAGCCATCATGTCATTAAAATGTAAAGAAGAAGCATCTAGGGACCAAAGTATATACAATATCTTCCTAGTCAAGAAAGGGTGCTGTAGCCACAACAAGGTCGTAAGGGGCTCAGGAAACCATAATGCTGGCATGAGAACAGACTCAGGAGCCCTGGGGACCAGTGGAGGGAAAAATAGGATTCCAGCCTGATGATGGTGGAATGCTTAGGTGGGAGGGACTGGAGCTGTCAGGAAGCCGAAAAGACTGGGAAAGATCAGACCACAGAATGGCAACCAAGATGACTTCTCTGCACTGCCTGTTTCCTTCTGTCAGAGGTGGCCCAAGAAAGCTATGGATCTGGCCATCACCACTTGGGTAAAACAGCCGAGTTTATCACTTTAAAATATGGAACTAGCCTCATTCTTTAAAAAAAAAATAACCTTTCTTTTTTTTCTTGGATTTAGCAGCTCTGTTTATTTGCAGTGCTGTTCACTTCTCTCCTTCCCTATCTCAGCACATCAGAAGATAAATCAGTGATTATATTAACAGTGTTATGTTTAAAAACCTTTAGGAAGTTAGTATATAAAACATGTCATCTGCTTTCCATGAAATTTAAAATATCTGCTTCAATGAACTGAAAAAACTAAAATTTAGGATGAGATGTTGCAACATAAGCAATGCATTTTACCCAGGCGCTGACCACTCATAGCTGCCATTCTAGCTACTCTGTAGGTGAAGATCTAGAGGACAATAGTTTAATACCAGTCCAGGCAGATTCCTGCAAGATTCCATCACTGTTTAACCAGCAAAATACTGGTCTAGAGGCATGGTTCCGGAAGTAGAGCAAGAGTACACTGAGTTCAAATCTTGATAACAACAAAATAATAATGAAGAAAGTAATCCATTTCCAATCTAAGTTCATCTTCATAGGAAAACAGCTAGGAGAAAACTGTCAAGGAGAAAGTCAACTCCCACAGATTCAGATTTCTAAACCTCTTGAAACAGTGGCACTATGTTATAAAAGAGGCCTGAGTTGGTGGGCCCCCCATCTCTTAGTAATAGGACTCTCATTGTGTAGTCTGGAAAGTACTAGTCAAGGGATCTAGGCACCCAGGAGTGTGTTTCTGCTCATGTAAAGACCCCTCCCCCCAGCCCAAGTTAGTAATTCCACAATCGACTCTAATGATCTTCGAGTATTTTATGACTCTAATAGGAAAACTGCCCTACCATACACTGGGACAGAATTATTGGTTTTTTTTTTCATTTTAATATGATTAAGCATGCTGTGGGTTTTTTTGGTTTGTTGGGGGGTTTCTTTTTGCATGCTAGGCAAGCACTCTACTACTCATGGCCCATGCTCTGGTATTTTTAGTGTACCATGTGGACCTTTCTGATCCTCAAGACCATCCATTCTTGACTTGTGCCAAGCTCCTCTCTTCGTAAGTGAATAACTGACTCTTGAGTACATGCTGCAATTCCACAGACTTTCAAATGTTAGGTCATGTCAATTTTTCTTCCTCTGGGTTAAAACTTCTATTAAACCAAGCATACGAGAACTTGGTTTACATGCTGACTTCTTCCCTGGCCATCACCAAGAATGATACTGGACCAAGTCCACCCAGCCACACCCTTCACTTTCTAGAAAACTCTGAAGAGCTTGAGAACCATTTTCAGAGTTGATTCTTTGTCTTCAGAACTACCTACTTGGCAATTATTCTTGTAAATGCACTTTAATTTTTAACAACAATACAATTCACATAGCATGGAGTTCACTCCCTTTAAGTGATTCTTCCCTTTTAACATATTCCCAAGATTGTAAAGCTATGGTAATCATATAATCCCAGAACCTTTTCATCATCCCCAAATAAACTCCTTATTTATAAATAATCATTCTCCTCAGCCCCTGACAGCCACTAATCTCTGTCCTTGGGGATTTGCTTCTTCTAGACATTTCACATAAGTGGAATCCTATAGTATGTGGATAGTCTGGATTCTTGTGTGTCTGGATTCTTTCACTCTGCACATTTCAGAGGATGGAGCAGGAATCAGTGCCTCATTCCTTCGGTGGCTAATATTTCACTGCATGTAAATACCTCATTTTGTTTAGTAATTCATCATCTGATGAACATTTAGTTTGTTCTCAATGACTGGGTCTGATGAGTAATGCTGCTCTGACCGTCTATGCAGGAATCTTTGTGTAAATTATGTTTCTACTTCTCTTGGGTACAACTCTAGGAGCTGGAATTTCTATATTTAGCTATATTTAGGAATTCAGGTGGCATTGTAATAGGTTTCAGTCCAACCCTGTAACCACATCTAGTTCATTTGATGAAAGTGCCATTTGTACCAAGGTCAAAGGGCTTTCTGTAAACACCTAGGACTAACCCACTATTCTCCCAATTTCCCTGTGGCCTGTCACACTAACATTCAAAGAAAGAAACTAAACAGAGACAAATGGTTTCATGTTAGTTCATGTTTTCCTACTTCCTCCAAAACTAACTAGAGAATGGTCCTGGTATGAAACATGGAGTGAAGAGGACACTGAGTGTTATGGGAAGAGTCTCTCTGATAGCATTCAGTCAAACTATCAGGTTGTAGATATCCAGTGGACCCCCAATCTAGTCATGGTTAGTAGACTGAGAAACTTTGAGTCTCTACTTTAACAGTTGGCAAGCTACAGAGCCTATGGAAGTACCTGTACCCCCTACCTCCCCCTCCTATCTGTAAGATAGGCAAGATTTTGAAATTTTCAAATAACTTATGCAGCATCCTCAGTTTTCCTCTACAAGGCTATCCCGGTTTACTATCAAGTCCTTTATGGTGCATCCCCTTAAAGGATGCAACCCCTATGCTAACATGATAGCCATGTCCATTTAAGATCAATAAGCAAAGTATTAATTATGACCAGATCACAAGACATATCGTTCACTAGTGACCACACAACCTAGGATGTCAAGTGACCTAGAAAGTGATTCCAAAGACTCATAACTTTGTAGAATCCAAATACAAAAAGAAGTTATGTACACTGGACATGAACTGGGGGGTTCTGTTAATAAACCTCTTAAAAATATTAGTGAAATATCCATTCCTCCCAAAAGAGATCCCTTCACTAGTGACTTCATGTTTAGTCCCCTCCTACCGCTCCCTTCTTCTTACTTCTTGTGCCTATCCCCAACTTCATCCAGGGACCTCCATGCTTGATACATTAACATATTTTGCTGAGTCCATCATCACAACCTCATTCTCTTCCCTGTTTCTTTGTACCGATGCTCTTTATTCTCAAGTTCAACAGCAAATCCATTTCTAACTGGGTTTGTAGAACTAATAACTTTTCCCATAGAGCTGTTCAAGTTACTTAACACTAAGAGAAAGGTATCCGTTTCCAACAAACCATCTGGTAATTCTTTACAACAGACCACCTTCACTATTATCGGTAAGTAGTTATACAAAGGAGTTGTCTGTCAACTAAAATGCTTATGAATAAGGCATCTCGATCAATGTCATGCCTTTCAACATTCTCATCCACCCCTTCAAACCACCTCTCCCTCAATTTTCTTAATTTTTTTTAGGATATATGTTGAATTTCTATTGCATTCACACATACCCCCAGTCCAGCTATTAAAGAAGAAAAGGAAAACCCTATTTATTTGTGGTATAAATCATGAAATATTAATTTGGGGGAGACAAATCTCTTATTAGTTGCATTGTATTCATAAACTGTTTTATTGAATGGAACCTCCTTTAAACACGACTTAAAAACTATCCCCGTGGAAAGAGTAAAATTAATACCTGTCCTTTGACAGCCTAAATAGTTCTCTAGTCCTCATAATTTTTCCAAAATAATAGCAAGACAATGTGATGACACAGACCAAAAATCTTTCAGTTTCAAACCAGGACAGAATAGGTCCATGTGACCTCGGTAGCTGCTATTTTTCTGGAGACAGCATTACATTTCTGTTTGACCTCCCCATCTTTCAGCACACCAAGAAGCAAGTTGGATTGGATTTGCTTTCTTCCATAAAGATGAAAATGAAGATACTAACTGCTTCTGCTTCCTCGGATTCCTGCTGTTATACAGTGAGAAAATGAGGAAGCCACATTTTGAGAGGTCGAACCAGGAGTCTTATTAACAGGCTATGACTTCGTGGTGAACGCCTGTCTCAAAGACCAGCAGCCAGCAAATACACTCAACGTTATTAGGAAACTGTTCCAGGAAGCCACAGAGGAAAGAAAGAACAAAAACAATCCCAACAAACCAATTCAGCTCCAATGGAGAGCTGATGTGGGATGCCACAGTGATTGGAGAGAGACAGGAGAAAGGACATAAACACAGAGACATATGGCATGGCTTGATGGCACCTGAGCTGAGCTGGTCAGTTCAGGGGGCAGAGTCACAGGAAACTCCCTATCCCAGACACTGGACTAACAGGTTTAGAAACCTATTATCCAATTCCCTAATCCTGCCTCCAGGGATTCAGGTACCATCACCTGGGAGGTGGGGCTTCACCTTCTGCACCATGAAGACGAGATGCCAGACAATACCATCCACTATGCGGTGAAGGTGGACCCAGCCAGACCTGACTTCTCCACTGCACTGTTACTACCTTTCCCTTTGGTTCCATCTTAAGGTTTCCACGCAAGGTTGACGCCGAGTAGGGCTGTGAAGAGACAGAATACTTCTGCATCGTTCCTACTTCCTGTTCCTTTTTCCAGATTTGATCTCCCCAGTGTTCTTCCCAATTTCCCTAGTTCAGTATCCTTAATGGTCCTGCCAAATTACCTCTTCCTGAAACTTTCCCATTAGACCTCCAGCTCACAGTGGAGCTAGCGCTAGCCTCAGCAAAAATATCCACATCTCCCTTCCTCCTTTCTGAAAGCCTGATTGTTTCCGTCAGTTCCTGAGCTTGGTTTTGAACAAGGGCCATCTTTTGGACAGCTTGAGCCCGGAGAGTTCCATTACGATGATAATATGTTACCAGTTTTCAGGGCTGTAGAAAACACATTTAGATAGGAGCATAGGAAAGTTAAAGACATCCCAGACAAGAAATGTATCTACACGCGCTACTATAAAATCTTCTTGAAGACAATTCACTAAAGAATAAAGATGTAAGCATTTAAACACACCACACATGCACACACACACACACACACACACACACACACACACACAGTGGGAATTTGATCACATTTCATCAATAGCCCATCAAAACAACAGTCTTCAGACAACACTACGAGTCTCAAACCATCTTTTTTCTTTTTTTTTTTTGTTGTTTTTTTTTTTTTTCGCCAGTCCTGGGCTTGAGCTCAGGGCCTGAGCACTATCCTTGGACTTTCTCAAGGCTAGAGCTCTACCACTTGAGCCTCAGCACCACTTCTGGCTTTTTTCTATGTATGTGGTACCGAGAAATCGAACCCAGGTCTTTGTGCATGCTAGGCAAACACTCTACCATTAAGCCACACTCCAAGCCCTTCAAACCATCTTTTCTTGAAACCTACACTTAGTTCAGAATTCTCTTCCTTTATTAATATGATCATAACTTTCAAAAAATCATTCCATCATATTCTACTTTGGAGAGCTTATAAAACTATCCATCTACATAAGGCCCCCAAGGAAATAAGAAGTACCTCTTTTTATTATTTTTTTAATTAGAATTTTCAAAATTCTAAGCATTTAGCTAGGCACAGTGGCTCAAGCCTGTAATCCTAGCTACACAGGAGGTTGAGATCTAGGATTGCATTTCAAAGCCAGCCTAGGCACTACAAAGCCCATGAGACTCTTATCTACAACTAATCATCAAAAAAACTGGAAGTGGCACTGTGGCTCAAGGGGTAGGGTGGTACCCTTGAGCTGAAGAGCTCAGGGTCAGTGCCTGGGCCCAGAGTTCAAGCGCCTATGACTGACAAAAAAAAAAAATCTAAGCATTCAGGGGACAGTCACATGGAAGAAGTATACTAATAAGCACAAAAATCAAAGTATCTTTAAAAGTAAGACAAATATATATATATATATATATATATATATTCTTTTGTAAGTGATTTAGAAATGATCTTCCCTAAGGAGAAGGAAATGATTTCAATAATCTTCCTTAAGACTAACCTCCCCTCCTCCACTCCCTAGGCCTACTTTTCTCCTCATCTCAAGAAACCACACCAAAGGATGGCTCTGAGGTTCTGGCATCAGTCTCTCTACAGAATTTTCTGGAAAGATGAAAAGTGAATTGTAAACTGGCTCCTAGATTTTCCTAGTCAAAACGACTCATCCTGAGGGAAATGCCAATTACGATGGGATGGACCACAGCAGAGATCAAATCTCCAGCAGGGGCAGCCTGGAGTCAAACAGTAGCAAAAGTCAGTGTTGGCTATTCAATCTGTTCCCGGTGGTAGAAGACAGCACTTTCCACCTCACCTGGCATAGCTCTTCCTCATTACTGGCGATACAGGCAATCCGTCAGCGAACGCGACAGAGCAGGAAACTGCTGGAAGGAGAATGTGTGGCTAGCTCTTCCCTTTGAATGGTCTGTGCCTTGCTCCACAGCGTTTCTACAGAGGCTGCCAGCAGACACTCTGTCATACCTAAACCACAAATCATCACATTCCCCATCCTTCCAGCCAGGGACTGTGTCCTTGAGAGCTTCCTACATAGCAAGACACTGGCCGCGCTGGCCACGGATGCAAAACTCTTTTATAAACGCTTAGTAAATCTGCCCCATCATCTGGCTTGATAGACTCACAGTAGACAGAGCTTCTCACATAAAAATGAGCCCCTGTAGGTGAACCTCAGACACGGGGCACTTGAGACATTTCACAGGGAAGAAATCTTGGCCAGCTTACTAAAGAAAACATGATCAATGTAAACATGTCAGAGGTACAACTGTGCTTAAAATTAGAGCAAATATGTCTCCAATGGAGGATATCTCATAGAGACAGAATCACAAAGAGACCACAGAAGATTGATTCCCCAGGAATCAGTCAAGGAAAATGGTCTCTCCTCAGACAAATGAAGCCATGCTAAAATACCTACTGTTCAGTTGTATTAAGAATCAGTGTGGGGGCCAGGTGCCTCATGCCTGTAATCCTAGCTACTCAAGAGGCTGAGATCTGAGGACTGAAGTTCAAAGCCAGCCTGGGCACTAAAGTCCGTGTGACTTTTATCTAATTAACCACCAGAAAACCGGAAGTGGTGCTGTGGCTCAAGGGATGGTAGCCTTGAGCTAAAGAGCTCAAGGACAATGCCCAGGCCCAGAGGTAGGGCAGTAGCCTTGAACTAAAGAGGTCACAGACAGCAACCAGGCCCAGAGTTCAAGCCCCACAATCAACAAAAAAAAACAAGAATCAAATGTGTGGGTCAGGTGTCAGTGACTCACACCTGTATCCTAGCTACTCAGGAGGCTGAGATCTAAGGATCGTGGTTCAAAGACAGCCCAGGCACTAAAGTTCCAGTTAACCACCAGGAAACTAGAAGTGGAGAAGTGGCATTGTGTCTCAAGGGGCAGGGTGGTAGCTTTGAGCTGAAGAGCTCAGGGACAGTGCCCAGGCTCAGAGTTCAAGTCCAATGACTGACCAAAAAAAAAAAAAAAGAATCAATGTTGGGTTTGTTTGTTTGTTTGTTTTAAACCAATCCTTGAATTTTAACTATTGTGACCCATGAAACTCAAATAAACCAAAGGGTTCCCACACTCTGACACCATAGTTAGAAAAATGGTTGAGGGGGCGCTACTCACAATGAAAAGGGGATGCCGCTGGATCCTGCCCGTATCTTAACGGGAGCAAACCCTCCATGGCCGGTTCTCCAGAGATGAGCTTCTGTGCTGGGAAGTACTTGGGCTTGAGCACATATTCCTGGGTCTGGCCATGATGGATCATCACATTCTGAGAGGAAAGACGTGCCACTCTAGGAAGAAACAGAGTTAGGACAAGAACATAAATAACAGAGTTCCTAGAGTTGACAAGGAAGGGAAGAAGAAGAAACTGAACTTCTCAAGGAGCTTTGTACAAATTCCACAGGAGGCATATGTGCTCCTTCGCATACCATAGCTGGCTGCTCACAGTGTATTAGAAACTTCCAAGAAACGGATTGTGAGTTTAACAAAATAAAACATCGGGAAGCAGGGGAAAGGGGACAGGAGTAGGCCGATGAAGAGAAGGAGTGGGGAAGAATGCAGTCAAGAATATAATGTATATTCCACAAAATTAAGAAGGGTGAGGGAGTGATGGGTGGGGGATGGGTGAGAATGTTGATATTAATTAAGAAATATCATATTCATAAGCTACTTTGTTAAATGACAAATCCTTTGAACAACTACTTAAAGTTAGAAATAAAAAGGAGAAAAAAGAAAGGAGGGGACTCTGCCTGGCTAGTCAAGAAGCTTCACAATGAATAGTCATCACAAGAGGATTTTTATCAGAAGGTTCAAAGCATAGCCTCCACAAGCTCTCAAAAGGACATGCAGATTTAAGAAAGATTTAGTCATGAACAGATGTATAATAAATAAGTAGGTGGCACTTATTGGGAAGACTATGAAGGAAGAGAGTACAAGAAGAAGATAATGCAAAAAAAAAATCTCACTCTTGGTCAGTGAAGAATAATCAACTATAAACAATAGAAGACCTTCATTTCTACCTAAGGCTCGTAGATTTGTTGGCCGATGTCTTTGAGCCTCAGTTTCTGGTTCTGCAGCATGCAGAAGCTCTGTCACAAACAGGTAAGAAGAAAAATGCTTGCAAAAGTAGGAATACACTGAAGTGGGGCCCCAGTAGCTCACGCCTGTAATCCTAGCTACTTAGAAGACTGAGATCTAGAGGATGACAGTTCAAAGCTAGCCCACATAGAAAAGCCCGGCGACTCCATCTCCAAAATTAATAACAAAAGGTCAAGCTGGAGGCACTTCCCAAGTAGTAGAGCACCAGCTGACCAAGAAAGCCAAGCAAGTGTGAAGTCCTGAGTTCAAATTCTATACCAGAAAAAAGGGAACATACTAAAACTGAAAAATAATAATTTGATATTTCTTTTGAAATATCAGTTATGATGGAACATTAGAAAAATCTTTATTTATGTGTGGTATTTAATAACATAAAGTTACTATTTAGGGAAAAAACTGTTTTTTGTTTTTTTCTGCCAGTCCTGGAGCTTGAACTCAGGGCCTGAGCACTGTCCTTGAGCATTCTCAAGGCTAGAGCTCTACTACTTAGAGACCCAATTCTTTATTTTCTATAATAGTTCTCTTGTACTTCATGATATATACACAGAATACATATACATATGTATTCATACATGTGCATATACCTATATATACTGTGTCTATATATATACACTATAAAATAACATGCCTTTGCCCAGATTCAATAATTCTGTGAGAGACAAAAATCAAATTCTTAACTCTGTAAAGCTAATTAGTAATGAACATCATAAAGAAGATATACCCATCAATTCTGTAATAGACAACACTATGACTGAAACTGTTAGGATAGTATAATATGGCATCAAACTGAGTTTATGAGGGAGAACCTGCTCCCTACTGTGATCTGATCTAAAAGACTAATAACTCTCTAATGATGGACAATCTGGACAGGAGAATAAATGACACCAGACCAGTTCTGTGCAAAGGGGAAACTGCTAAGACACCCAAATGCTAACAACCCACTGAATTAATTCATTCTAGTTGGGACTGAGATAAGGGCCATGGCACTGAACAAAACATTCATGAGAGACAACGGGATCAGAAAAGACTGGGGTGGAGGTACTTCCTTTTTAATCAAGATGTCCTGTATCATTACTTATACTCTGGTCTCAGCAAGGCTAGAAAAATTTACCTTGGGAATGGATTTTTCCAGATTCAGTGCTTGACAAGGATACTCCCTTTGTCACCAGACTAAAGACTAAATTACTAAAATCCCAGGGCTCACCATTGTAAACACTTCTGTTTTGATGATGTAAGTGTTGTTTTGAACTGTTAGCCTGTGGGGTTGGGAAGAAGATAGGAAAACAGCTGGGTCCATCTGGTGGTCACAAGACTGTTCTGTGAACCAGAACAGAGGAGCAGGAGAAGCCCAATCCTTCCCTCTCCTCTGTGTCTTAGAAGCAATTTGCTCTGCAACCATCCTGCCATCACTGTGATGCGGAGACCACTGAGAGGCACACAGATTAGGTCCCGTTCAGAACAGGAAGACGCAGCACTTCAGGAGACCTGGGCTGCCTCTGCTAGTTCCTGCCCTGACAACCTGCAGAAATGTGAGGCTGGGCATCTGCCTTGCAGCCAAGTTCCTCTCCTCTCTGAATCCAGAAAGTAGGGACAGGGAGACACATGTGCTCCTTTTCCCTAAACATAATAGAACGTTAATAATAAATAAATGAATGTGATCACGCTGTATTAGGTCTCCAGGCCGAGTTATAACCCCCAGCCCACTAACTTAAGGAAATAAGGATTGAAGTCCCACTATTGTGTAAATTTATTCCAAGTGATCAAGAGTGCAAGTAGGAGTAAAACACAACTTCACCATTCCTCCATCTTTACCCTTTGTCCTCATTAAAGGGGCACAGATCCTGCTGTCAACAGAGCAAGTCCACTCTACCTCACAGTCCCAAGAAGGAAACAAAGCCATGAGCAGACACCAGGTGGAACCTGCAAACAAGATGGCCCACCACCCATTCTGTGCCACTTGTCAAAGGGCAACCATCACACCACTCCCTTTCTCCTACATGGCTGCCATTTATCTCTTCCTCCAGTTTAATTGCTTACAGATACTTCCACTTTTGACCACTCCTGGGTCTTACAAGTGTACCTCCACTTTAACTCTCCTTCCTTCCCTTATCTTTGACCATCAATTTCAGTGGTTAGAAAAAAATGCCCTCTCAGCTGAGAGCGGTAATCCTAGATTCTTAGGAAGCTGAGATCTGAGGATCAAGGTTCAAAGCCAGCCTGGGCACAAAAGGACCTGAGACTCTTATCTCCAATTAAGCTCTAGAAAATGAGAAGTGGGGCTTGGCTCAATAGTAGAGTGGTAGCCTTGAGCTGAAGAGCTCAGGGCAGTGCCCAGGCCCAGGGATAGGGTGGTAGCCTTAAGCTGAAGAGCTCAGGAAGAGCGTCCAGGCCAAGTTCAAACCCCATGACCCACACACAAAAAAAAAGGACAATAACTTCACACATAATACCACCTCCCATCCCCCAGGAAAAGTTAATAGAAATAGAACCAAAAATAAAAGAGATCAGCCTTGAATCATGATTCTCCTGACTTCTACCCATGTATCTTCTTTCCTCCAAAGATTCCCTTAAAAATATAGGTAAGAGGCTGGAGGTCTGGCTCAAATGGTAGAGCACCTGCCTAGCAAATGCAAGGCATTGAGTTCAATCCCCAGGATTGCCCCTCCAAAATTTATTGAGTAATGAAATAATTTTGCTGGGCACCCATGACTCATGCCTAAAATCCTAGCAACTCAGGAAGCTGAGATCTGAAGATCGCAATTCAAAGCCAGCCCAGGCAGAAAGCCTAAGAAATTCTTATCTCCAATTAACCACCAAAAAGCTGAAAGTAGAGCTATGGCTAAAGTGGTAGAATGTTACCTTTCAGTAAAAAAAAAAAAAAAAAAAAAAAAAGCTCAAAGACAGCGTTCCCCACCCTACCCCTACCCTTGTCCCTGAGTTCAAGCCCTAGGACTGCTCCCCAAATAAAATTTAACTCTATAGAAGTAACTACCAGAACTCCAGACTCAAGGATTAGATGAGCAAGGGGCAGGGACAAAAGAAAAAGAAGGTCAGTAAAACTTGAAGCTCTAAAATGTGGCTGAATGGAACAGTATGTCTAGTGTAAAGCCAAGGGCAAAAAGAACAAAGGCATGTGCCAAGTCATGGACATCAGAATAAAAAACTAGTCCATGGAGAAGATGACTAGAGAAGATGATTAGTTTAGTTTGAGAGACAGAAACGTGGGATGGATCTCTAGAGAGTGATTAAGGAAAGCCTCCAACTTCTAAGAAGGGCCAACTTCTTCAAAGGCCAAAAAAAGATTCGGGACAAGGGACGGGGTGGGGGGTGGAGACACGGAACTATAAAGTCTTGGAAGATACTCACATTTAAGAGTAAGGACATAAAGAGAATGGAGATGGGGCCAAAGATTTTTAAAAAATCATAGTCTCAAAAATGCTGAGTGGAAGAACATTTTTATGTAGAAAGGGAAAGGAAGGAGGAGACAAGAAATTAGACAAGGTCATCAGGTTTGGTAGTAGGTGTGACAGGCAACAGGAGCACCAAGATTTAATAGTCCTAGGGTCAAAAATCTATCTGGTCAAGGTCAAAGACTTGGTCAGGGAGACAGCACTAACACACAGAAAAGACAGAATGAGAGGCTCAGGGCTTGACTGGCCACTAGAAGACCTGAATCTGTGGAAACCTCTTTATCTTTATAAACAGAATGGGAACAATTACACAAAACTGCTTTCCTTAAAAGAAAGGATTAGTCACACACTGTTCAAGCTGTTGCCTTCCTGGTGGCAATTTCTGACACAGGAATGAGCTAAACTTTCCCTATTTTGAGCTAAATCCATCATCTGACCTGTACGAGGGAGGGAGGATCTTACCCTTTCCACTTTAGAAAAGAGCTTCGGACCTCACAGAAAGGAACCACCCCCATCAGGCAGAGGGAGTTTCTCGCAGAAGGCCAAGGCGGTTTCCTCTAGGTAGAACATTCTTCAAGTTCGTGATCAGAAGTAAGCAAACAGAACAAGAAGGAGAGCTGCAGGCGAGCGCTTCATCCATGTCATGCTGCATCCCTCGGGGTCAATCAAGACCCAAGATGGGGTGCCTTCAAGTGGTTAGGGAAGCACTGAGTGAAAACTATAGAAGGAGAGGGAAGAACTTCAAAACAGACAGTGATGATTTGGAAGAGAAAAATCCCTTACCTGTGGAGTACACAAGACAATATCCACAAAGAAGGGTCAGAGGAAAAATAAAGCGAATGGGGAGGTGCCTTAATGTAGCCTAACACACAAAACATACAAGGGAGGCAAGTGGCTGTGACCCTATTTGTGCAGAATTACCTTCCTGACTAATGAGGAATGAGGAGGTAAGTAAGAGGTTGCTATACAAGGGACTGAAGGACACACACACAAAGCAATTATGTGTGAGGATGGAAGTAGGTTTGTGGAAAGTACATGGAAGAAAAGGAACATAGGCTCAATGGTTTCCCTCATTTGTCATAATCAGCACAAACCTTGGACTCTACTAGCAGAGGATTACAATAGCTCAAAACCTGGATGCATAAGGCCATATAGGATGAGGTTAAATGAAAGAACTTCCAGGATATGGAAACAAGAGCCATATAACGTGTGATTGTTGTTCTTAATGTCCTATGTTATCTCTCATCTCTTTTGTTTTTCCTTGGTTATTTTCATATTGTTACAGTATCTTACCTCGTTATCTGGTATATTGTATATACATTTATTTGTTTATTTGAAATAGGAAAGGGAAAGGGGGAAAACAAGATGAGAGGTGGGGTAGGGAAATGGAGACAAAAACATGAGAAGGGGTATCAATGTGTGTGAAGTAATGCACCTTCTATCAGGTGAATATAACTGTAACCCTTCTATTATTTACAATAAAAAAGAATGGTGAAAAACTGCAGTAAAACAAAAGGAGTATGACGTCAATAATTTTTAATTACTCGAGATGACTTAAGAATTACTTAGGTATCATTAAACTGGAAAAGTAAAAATAAAATTAACAATTTAGCATCCAAAAAAAATCCAGGGGACAGAGTCCATCCAATGTCACAAGCACATGACCAGAAAAACCTAGTTTCTTCATTGTAGAAATGATATGGAGAAGAAGAAATGGGATCCCACAGACGAATTTCACTGGTGTCATAGCCCTATTACAATGGAAGAATATTATTTTGATCTCTACTTGATTTTGCTCTAACCACTGTGAAAATTTCAGTCGCTACATGTTTTTTGTTTTTTTCCTTCTGGGACTAGGACTTCAACTCAGGGCCTGGGCACTGTCCATTAGCTTTTTTACTCAAGACTGGTACTCTACCAACTGAGCCACAGCTCCACTTCCCACTTTTTGATTGTTAATTGGAGATGAGAGTCTCATAAAATTTTCTACCAGGGCTGCTTTGAAACATGATCCTCAGATCTCAGCCCTAGCATTACAGGTATGAGTCACCACAGCCTGGTTGAGTCCTAGCATTACAGGTATGAGTCACCACAGCCTGGTTGAGTCCCAGATTTTTAGGAATATTAGTTTAAGTTGGATAATGGTCTTAGAATTAGTTACTAACAATCCTTATCTTGTATAAATTCACTGTGAAATAGTTACATTCTGCTTCAAAATAATCTTGGAAAGAGAAAATCAGATAGGAGTAGAACTTATAAAATTATATAGGACTAATTATATAGGTTCAAGAAAGCTACTTCAGGGTGTCTTTCTATTCTTTTCTCTACATTTTTTTTCCAGTGCTAGGCCTTGAACTCAGGGCCTGAGAATTGTTCCCTGAGCTTCTTTTTGCTCAAAGCTAGCACTCTACCACTTGAACTATGGTGCCATTTCTAGCTTTTTTCTGTTTATTTGGTACTGAGGAATCAAACCCAGCATTTCATGCATACTAGGCAAGCACTCTACCACTAACCTATATTCACAGCCCTCTACATTTTTTTAAATGGTTAACCTAGTCTATAAATTAGCATATGTAATTACCTATTATCATTTTAAGATCATATATTTAAAAGAACGGTGTGTGGTAGAAATCATCACATATGTATATGGTGGCAATATTACTTACAAAGAGAAAAACTTTAAGTTGATAAACAATGTGGGGGGGGGCGGTGAATGAAAGAAAAAGCGAGAAATTTCCAGTAATGCATTCCTTGCCTCTCCTACTTAGAATTATCAAACACAGCAGAAATCCTATTTGCACAAGATGAGGTAACTTTTCAAAAGCTCTCAAAAACACGTAAGTCTGAAATCATCCAATCCTTGAACTGAATAAGTTATTTAACAAGTAACCATTGAAGGAAATATTGTTAATAATTAAGATATTGCTTTTTTCAAGCAGGAGCTGCTACTTTGGGATACTTGGAACAGCTTCCCTGAACCCCAGTTTAAAAGAAATTGCATTCATCTCCTATTTATCTAAACTCAGAGGAGCCAGAGAAAATCTTTTTTGAAATGTCCAAATGATAAACAGTTGAACAAATAATAAAGATCTCTAGCCTTGTGGGAAATGACAATTGCCAAGGTTTTGAATTGAATCCTACCATGTATCAGGGAAGGAAGGGGAAAACTGCCTTAGTTTGTTTGCAATATAAGGATCACCTTGCAAAAGGAATGTGAGCACTGTCATGAACTGTGATTTAAAATCACACAAGGACCAAGCAAAGCTGGACACTGGGAGTTTGGTCCTCTAATTCTAGCCATGTAGAAGGCTGACATCCAAGGATCCTAGTTCAAAACCAGTTGAAACAGAAAACTCCATGAGAGTCTTATCTCCACTTAACCAGCAAAAAGCTGGAAGTGGAAGTTTGGTGCAAGCAGGAGATTGCCAACCTTGAGCAAACAAGCCCAGGGAGAGCAAGAGGCCTCGAGTTCTAGCCCCACTAGTGGTACAAAACTGTAAATTAACAAAATAAAATCATACAAGTGTGAAGACACCCTGGCCTGGCCCTAGCTACCCAAAGGTATTAGATTCTTTCACACTCTTCCTATAAAGACAACACACACACGTGCACGCATGCACACACACACACACACAACAAATTTTACTTCTCTGATAAAGCTACCATTCATACACATAGACTGCCTTAATTGTACCGTTGGAAGCAAACTATTGTTTTATTGAATAAAAACTTTACTTAAAAATTTCTTTGGCAGGGGTGCCAGTCCTGGGGCTTGAACTCGGGGCCTAGGTACTATCCCTGAGAATCTTTTTGTTCAAGTCTAATATTCTATCATTTTGAGTCACAGTTCCACGTCAAGCTTTTTGTTTTTGAGTGGTTTACTAGAGATCCGACTCTCACAGAATTTCCTGCCCAGGATGGTCTCAAACCTCAGTCCTCAGATCTTAGCCTTCTGCCTCGCTAAGATTACAGGCAGGAATCCAGCCTATTAAAACATTTACAAACTATGAGTCCACAATGTGCAAACTTGCAGCTACCAACTTGGAGGTTAGTCGTTCATACTGTTTATAGATTGCAAAAAAGTCACAATCACTACGGAGCACAGTTTTATAGTTCCTTGGGGGCTAGTCATAGAATTTCCAGGTTTCCATGATTCCACTCTAGGGACACTCCCAATGAACAAAAAGCAGAGACTCAACAAACTTATCCACTACTGCTCACTGGAGTACTCACTGCAGGAGAAGGGTGGTAAAGAGGTCGTCGTCCCAGACACATGACTAGATGAACAAGATGTGATATGTGTAGACACTGACTGGAGCATTACTAGAACACAATAAGGAGCCAAACTCTGAGATGTGCTACAACACATACATGAAGCCTGAAACATTACTCAGTGTAAAGACGTAAATGTTCAATATTGACCTGGGCTGGTTCCAGTGGCTCTCACCTATAATCCCAGCTACACAGGAGGCTGAAATCTGAGCATCACTGTTCAAAGCCAGCATGGACAGAAAAAAAAAAAAAACAAGAAAGCCAGAAGATGTGACTTAAGGAGTAGAACACTAGCCATATGCATTAAAAAAAAAAAAAAGCCAGGAGGACAGCACCTAGGACCTGAGTTCTAGTCCCAGAACCCACACAACAAATAAAGAACAGAAAAAAAATGTTTAAACAGATTGGTATGTTTACACCAGTGTTAATATTCAATGTGTACATGTACTGAAACATCATTCGGTAAGTTTATAATATTTTGTGTATGTTAGTCTTAGGCATTGAACTCAAGGCTTGAGCCCTGTCCCTGAGCTTCTTGCTCAAGATTAGTGCTCCACCACTTGAGCCACAGCTACATGTCCAGTTTTGGGTAAAGTGAAGAGACAAATGAAGAGAGGAAGTGAGGTGGGGGAGGAGGCTATAGTCATAAAATTGAATGCCTTATCTTAAAAAAATTAAGAAAATTGAGGGAAGGGGTGAGGTGGGATGGATACAGGAGAATGGTAAAAGCAGTGCCACTGATCAAGATTTATTCTATTTACATGCTACCTTGTTAAATGGCAAGTCCTCTGTATAACTACTTGAACATAAAAATATATATATTTTAAAAAGTCTTGTAGACTTTTCTGCCCAAGCTGGCTTCAAATCAAAATTCTCAGATCTCAGTGTCTTAACTACAATCAGAGAAGCTAGAATTACAGGCATGAGCCACCAGTACCTGGCTCTAGATTTTTAACAGTGTCTGTTTAAGTTGGTTAATGGTCTTGAAATTTACTAACAATCCCTATCTTATATAATGTCATCCTGAAATGTTTAATTTCTGGCTTCAAAATAATCTTGTTATGTTACACCAACCTCATAATTTTTATTTTGTCCATTCAGAATTATGGGGTTTTTTTGAATGAAGTGCTTGTGGCTCATGCCCATCATCCTAGCTACTTAGAAGGTTGAGAATTAGAGGATCAAGACTCGAGGCCAGCCTGGGCAGAAAAGTCTGCAAGCCTCCATCTCCATGGAAGGAAAGCTGACAGCAGTAGAATGCAACTGTGATCATGGTCATGCCAGGCAACTCAAAGTAGATGGATTGCAGTTGAGAAGCATGACGACAAACAAGATCCTATCCTAAAAATAACCCATAGAATCAGGGCACAGAGAGTGAGGCTTAGCTGCTAGCACACCAGCCTAGCAAGTATGAAGTTTTGTATTCAAACCCCAATACTGTCTGGATTAATTGTTTTTAAAGAGAAAGACAGCACACCACAGTGAATGAGGGATAGGAAGAGCAGGTGTCTGACCTCCCTTCCCAAATCGTTCAGTATTACAGGGTGATACAAAATAAGCCTTGCTCATCTCTTCTGTAGTGACTCAATTGTTTCATTCAGATGCCAATTCTAGTGGAGTAGCCAGGTTCATCTCTCAATCTCCAGATCATTACTTAAGGTTGTTTTCAATTCACTGCCCTGTGCCCTGGGGGAAGCAGGAAGAGAAGCACATGAATCTGAGGTGTGCTTGCTAACTCTTCCCATTCCTTCTCATTCCCTATGACATAGAAGGATGAGTGTAAAGGACTGTGGGAACACACTCTGTAGATATGTTGCCCATATTCCTTCTCACCAGCTACATCTTTCTTACATGAAGCAAAGAATCAAGAACAAATATTTGGCTTTTCCCACCAGTACCCATTTCTCCAGGACCTGCATCCAAGTGATGCTGAGAGCTGAATCAACAGTCCCTAAGTGGGAGCTGGAGCATTCATACTTTTAAGCCTGTGACACTAACTGTGTGTGAACACATTACCAAAATTCTGTCAATCTCAGTTTCTCCATTTCTAAAGTGTAGGATTCTGTGACATCCCTCCCCAGCTTTTGTAGCTCAACCAATCTATCAAGACCTTCACCTCCAAAACTGTTTTCCAACTACACAAAGACACATTGCTTCTACATTTTTAAGATACTCTGCACGTAATCATTTGTCTGAAGTAGGAAGAGAGGCCCTTAGGGTTCTATTTTCGTATATCCAAGCTAAGAGAAATAAATTTAAAAAGGAAAAAATTCTTCTGATTTTTTAAGGTGAATGCAATAAACTCTGTTTTCCCCAAATGGCCCTGTTTTTTTTCTATTACAATTGCTGCTAAACTAGGTCACCTAAGTCATAAATATTGAAAGCATTTAACCGAACTCAAACATCTGTTCCAGTCTTCTTTTAGGGCTCGATCCAGCTGAAACAAAACACCCACTGCCCTACCGGACCTGTGAGATTCTATAACTCTGCTGGAAGCACTGTGCTTGTGCCTGAAGTCAATAGATATAGTGAGAAACTATGGCTAGTTAGGTATGTATAGAGTAGAATGAGTATAAAACTAGATGAAAAGCAGCAGAACCCAGTGTGGGAAAAACATTCCCAGGCTGGATTCTGTCTCTGGGGAACAATGGAGTTAATGGTCTAACTTCGGTTAGGTATGGACCTAATTTATGCCTCGACAAGGGTGGAGATGTTTAGACAAGCTCAGTGAACACAATGCTCTCAAACTTTCACACATATTAGCTGAGCCTAACTCTGGAACAACTTGCCCAGTTATGAACTGGAATTTGTAAGGAATTCATCCGACTTTGGGGGAAAAAATGAAATGATAATGATCTGTATAAGCCACCCAGACCCGGTGGCTCACCTATAATTCTAGCTCATTGGGAGGCTGAGATTGAATGGATCACAGTTTGAGCACAGGCCAAGCATACATGCATGCAAGACTGTCTCCCAACTAATAGTGGGTCCAGTGGTATGCATCTGTCATCCCAGCTATGATGGGAAGCATAAGATAATTACACAATGATCCTGGTGTGGGCCCCGGTCAAGGAAAAAAAAAAGTGAAACCCTATGTCAAAAACAATCACTGCAAAAGACTATGAGTACAACTCAAAGGTAAAACAACTACTTAGAAAACTACAAGGTCCTCAGCATAAACCTCAGTACTGCCCCCACCAAAATGTGTGTGTGTAAAAATGACACCACAAATTCAATAGGTAAGTGATTGAAAGATCTGCAAAGAACATAAAATACAAACCCCTTCCAAGCAGGAGGAAGAGATAAAGAGATAAGAGGGTAGTATTTTACAACCAGCCCCATTCAAAACTGCATGACTCTATCTAAAAAATAACCCAAAACAAAAAGGAGCTGGAGATATGGCTCAAATAGTAAGCCTTGAGTTCAAATATTTCCCCATCATCAAAAAAAGAAAGAGAAAGAAATAGAATTCTAGTTGATAGAAAACCAATGAGAAGCTCAAAGGAACATAGGAAAATGGACAAAAGGCAAGGGACATGTGGTTGAATGAAAAAAATCAATCCAAGTAATTCTGACATACAAAAAAATTTTAACTTCATCTATACTCCAAAAAAATATAAACTTAACAAGATTATGATTTGCTAATTTCTTCAACTAATAAAATTTGAAGAAAAATGAGAACTATTGCTAAAAAGGGATGTTATGTAGAAAGAATACTACCAGGGATTCCTGGTAGCTACATGAAGGATAACATTGGAAACCAAATTTAAAAACTTAAGTACAAAATAAGCATATCTATAGACTCATTCACCACATTCCTTATACTTCAAAGAAAAGTCTAGTACATAAAGGTGCATACTTAGAAGCAGGGATCCAATAAACATTTTAATAGCCAAAAATTACTAGACACGAACTGAGTGTTTACCATTAGTATATTCAATAAATCAGCACATACAAAATCAAGTATTATGTAACCATTGAAAATAAATTTAGCCAGGTTCCAGTGGCTCATGCCTGAGTAGAGATCTGAGGATTGTGGTTCAAAGCCAGCCCAGGCACAAAAGTCCATGAGACTCTTATCTCCAATTAACCACCAGAAACCAGAAGTGGCGCTGTGGCTCAAGTGGTAGAGAACTAACCTTGAACTGAAGAGCTCAGGGACAGCACCTAGGCCCAGAGTTCAAGCCTCATGACCAACAAAAAAGAAAAAGAGCTCAGGGACAGCACCTAAGCCCAGAGTTCAAGCTGTAAGGGCCAGCAATAAATAAGTAAATGAATTAATTAATTAATTTTATCACTATTGTGAAAGGATACCCTATTGTAGTAGAAAAATCAAGATGTAGAAACATTTAAATATAATCTCCCTATTGTTTATTATGCAATGTAAAAGTTAAATGTGATTATTCAGTTCCACTTTCCTCAATTGCTATGATGTACTGTCAAACATGTCCTGAAAATATTAAATAGAAAATCCCACCAACAGTTTGTAAGTTAAGAAATCATGTTGGTATAATTGTTCTTTTTTTAAGGTAGTTTTTTTTTATTGTAAACTTATACTCTGAAGTCAGAATTACTTAGTTGTTAGTCCTTCAGAACTTTTTTGCTAAGTAGTCACATCTTCTTAAACAATATGGTTTTAGGTACATATTTTTCTGGTGAGACACAGCTGTGCATTTTAACATCTGCTCAGCTGACACAGATTCAAAGATACCCACATGCTGATAAGGACATGAATTGGATAGATAGATAGATAGATAGATAGACAGACAGACAGATGTGTGTGACTGAATACATATAAGTAAAGAATATTGATATCATATACAATATAAATGTGCACATAATAATTCTATTCTATTAGATATAATATATCAAATAGAATATAAATAGCTATAGGATATATGTACTGGAGATATATATAGCATGTTCTTTCTTTTCTTTTGCCAATTCCAGGCTTGAGCTCAGGGCCTGAGCACTGTTCCTGGGTTTTTTCAAGGCTACCACTTGAGCCATAGCACCACTTCCAGCTCTTTTCTATGTATGTGGTGCCAAGGAATCCAACCCAGGTCTTTGTGCATGCTAGGCAAGCACTCTACCACTAGGCCAAACTCCCAGCCAATGGCATGTTCTATTTGTGTAAAATTATCTAATTGGTAACTATATGTCTCAAGAGATTATCATAAAATATGATTTCTATTACATCTGACTTCTCATCACAGTGGCCTTCCACTTAGGTGGCATACCCAATGGGTACAATCAATATACAACACTGGGTGGGATCCAAGAAGAAATTACTGGAACTTTATATGCCTATTTTTATTTTTGTTTATTTATATCTATTTAACATTATTAGGTTCATCTTTAAAAAAAATTTCACTATCATACCTTAGTCATATGAGTTATATGCAGATGGTCTTCCCAAATACTCATACAATGTACTCTGGTCAAACTCACCCCTTCTGTCACACTCCCTCACACTCCTCTCCAAATTTATTTTCTTTCTTAAGGGTGTCTTATAATCTTTTAAAGTGTTTTCTGCTTTGCTGTTCAAATTCTCAATTTGTTACATTAGTGGGGCCATATTTTCTCTTAAGTCCTTGAGCATATTGAGAATAGCAACTGTTGAAGACTTTCTGTACCAGTTCCAACACCCTCACATCTTGGGGTTATTTTCTATTGGCTAGTTTTTCTCTTGACAATGAATCTTATTTCCTTTCCTTCTCAGGACTGTGATTTTTTCATACAACACTGGCTTGTGGAGACTGAATTTTCTTTGGTGGAACATTTTCATTCGCTGCATAAACAGCTATTACTGAACTCTGAATCCTGGCCCCCTTGCACCTGTCACGGCTGAAAGGGCTTAGATTTTTCACCTTTCCACCTATTGTTTCTGACTGGGAACTTCTGAGTTGCCCAGAGATCAGCCAAGAATTTGAATAGCGTTTATACAGAGATGTTGTAAGCTTTTGTCATTCAAGAGTCAATTCTCCACTGATTTCTGCAATGGGTTGCCTTCCATTATCTTCAAATACTTTTGTCCAGAGCATATAAATTTTTCCTAAAGTGAAATTAATTTGGAAAAACTCTTCTAACTCCTTTTTAAGAATGTATTTCTTTTATTAAGATAAATAGTGTTTTATATGAAGACATTTCTTTACATTTTAAAGGAGCTGCGTTCATTCTATAGTAATATTTAAACCATAAGATTGCCTAAGGAGCACTGAAGACCTGTTATTATTACATTTTAGTCTCATAGCAACTATTTCCTTACAGTGCAACAAAAATATAGGGCATAAATTTGGAAATGCTTCCACTTTATTATGCAAGTTTACATTTGGTAATGGAATTATTTTTATAGTAGGGAAAGTATGTTCCCTTTATAGGAACTGATGCATGTGTGCATGTGTGTGTGTGTGTGTGTGTGTGTGTGTGTGTGTGTGTGTTTTCATTTGGAAGAGGACATTACCTCACATATTAGCTCAGAAATCCACAGGGTTTATAACCCCATGTTCAGTGCAACTCATGAAAACTGCCTGTTGCCAAGGCCAGAGGGATTCATCACACTTCTGGCAATGGGAAACCTGTGAGACCGCACTCACAGAACAATAAAACAGTGTTGTTATATGGAACTCACAGAGAATGAATGCATTGCAGGCCAGTTACAGGAATTCCCTAGATCTCATCTGTAACTCATATGATGGTAGTTCATTATTCACATTCTTCAAAAGGCAATTATAAGTTCATTGGTGAAAAGCAGTTCAAAGGAACTCAGAATGAAATCTGTTTCAATCACTTCATGTGACAGATGAGGACACTGAGGGCCAGAGAAATAATTTACTCAACCATAAAAAACATCAAGTCTCAACATTGGCATAGATAGGGAGAGTTATTTAAGCTAGCTGCTTGTTCCAACTTTTTCCAATATCTTATGTGAGCTCTCCTTGATTGAGGAAAAGATAAGACTTGAGGGAAGGGTAGGGAAAGAGAAAGAGGAGGGGAGGAGATAGGAGGGGAAGGGAAGTGGACAGGAAAGGGAAGGGGAGGAGATGGGAGTGAAGAAGAGACAGGAGAAGAAAGAAGACAGGAAAGGAGAGGTGAGAAATTTAAAGAAAAAAATTCACAGATAATGTCTTAGGGCAAAAAAAACCCCAAATATTCTTACTTCCCCACTGATTGAAAGAATCAGCATGTAAGCCTCTTAAGGAATAGAAATACAGATGTGTATATTAGCATATGTATATGCATATATACATATCTACATACATTTCAACATATTTGAAATGTGAAAAATGAAACCTATGAAAGTTATGCACATTACTAACCCGCAAACTTGAATTGCCAGAACCTTCATTTATCTTATTAAAATTCCTTCCACATCTTTCAGCTCCATATTCTACCCACACAAGACTCAGCAGGGACTAAGTTCTAAGATGTAAGAAAATAAGGAGATGGTCTTATCTCTAAAATGTGCACCCATTAGGAGACTCCCTAAATACTAAGGCAAATCTGTGACTCAGCATCCCAATTGTGCATTGTGCAATGGCACCAGTTCCCCTCATGAAACTCAACTAGCCAAGAGGTCCTCAGCTTCGTTATTTCTCCTTAAAAGAAGTAACTGCCCCTTTAAATGAAAGAAACAAGAACACACATGGCATACATGTATGTGTGTTACACTCATTGCACAGAAGTCTGTAGAATGAAATCAGAAGAACAATTTGGAAACATTTACACTGATAAATGCAGAGCCTATGAAAGGATTTTTTGTGAAAGATGTTATTAACACTGACTTTTACATCATATTTCAAATGTATTCAAGAAGGGATTCTCTATGTGCAATCACTGGCACATACATTTCAGAACATAATTAAAATTAAGCTGAGGATTTGTATGTCATAGATACATATCAATCGATAAAACATGTCTATAGAGTATATATCCCATCATATATTTTATGTCTATGTAGTTATGTTTATATCTCCAAGACCACGTCCATTACCTTAGGTACCCAAATATTGAGTCATCGCCCTTGTACTGTTTGGATCTAATATCCACATATTAAGGATACCATGCTCTTTTTATTCCTTTGGTCTTGACTTATCTCACTCAACATGATTTGCTCTAATTTCATCCACTTCCCAGAGAATGCCATTATTTTATCTTGTCTGGTGGCTATGTAGAATACCACATTTTTTGTATCCATTCATCTGTAGTAGGGCATCTGGGTTGTTTCCATTGCTTGGCTATTGTGAATAATGCAGAGATGAACATGGCTGAGCAGGTGTCCTTGTCATATCCTGGGTTATGATGCTCAGGGTAGATGCCCAGGAGTGGTATGGCAGGATCATAAGGATGGTCAATTTTCAGTTCTTTAAGAAACCTCCAAACTGTCTTCCAGAGTGGATGAACTAATTTACATTCCCACCAGCAATGCAGTAGGGTTCCTCTCTCTCCACAACCCCGCCAACATTTGTTATTGTCTGAATTCAGAATATCGGCCATTCTAACTGGGATAAGGTGGTATCTTAGGGCTGTTTTTATTTGCATTTCCTTCATGATCATGGATGATGAGCATCTTCTCATATGTTTTTTTTGCCATTTTAACCTCTTCTTTTGATAAATCTCTATTTAGATCCATTGCCCATTTAGTGATTGGTTTGTTGGGTTTGGGAGGCATTAGTTTCTTGAGTTCTCTATAGATACTGGATATTAAGCATTTGTCTGATGTATTATTGGTAAATATCTTTTCCCAGTTGGTTGGCTGTCTTTCTTCTTTAGTAGCTATGCTTTTATCTGTGCAGAAACTTTTTATTTTAGGTAGTCCCATTTGTTGAGTCTCTCTCCAGTCTATTGTGATCCTGGGACTCTGTTCAGGAAGTTTTTGCCTGTGCCTATGAGTTCCAGTGTCTCTCCTACTCTAAATGGTTCTAGTCTTTCTCCATTTAGTATGAAACTGGCTGTAGGTTTGTCATATATGGCTTTAATTATTTTAAGGAAAGTACCTCCTATTCCTATTTTTTCTAGTGCTTTCAACATGAACAGATGCTGTATTTTGTCAAATGTCTTCTGAGTATCCAGAGAAATTATCATATGATTCTTAACCTTATCTGTATTGATACGATGTGTTTTATTAATTGATTTGTGAATGTTAAACCAGCCTTGCATCTGTGGGATGAAGCCTACTTGATCATAGTGTATAATTTTTTTAAATTTGTTTCTGGATTCTGTTGGCTAGTATTTTATTGAGGAGCTTTGTGTCTGTGTTCATTAGAGAGTTAGGTCTGTAGTTCCTTTTTGTTGTTGTTGGGTCTTTCCCTAGTTTGGGGATGAGTGTAACATTAGTTTCATAAAATGAGTTTGGTATGCAGAGCCTATGAAATTTTTTTTCAAGTTTTGAGTGGGAGTATCTTAGCTGCCAATAAAGTAAAAAAGAGAAGAAGAAAAAAAACTCAAGAAAATGTCTCAAAATGCTTGGATTGTTCTAACAGCTATTTTTTTCCCAGCTATTTCCAGCAAGGAGTAGGTGAACTCCCATCAGAGGCCTGGCTATCTCACTGAATAGGAGGGAAGGCAGGGGCAAAGGAATATGGAAGGGGAGGAAGAAGAGAGGCAAGCCAGAAACATTTGCATTTAACCATCATAACTGCTGTAAATCAATATTTGATCTTGCTCACTTATTTCCCTTTGAAAATATACGGATGTGAAACAAAGCCTCAATTCAAATATAACCAGCGACTGTTGGACTCTTAGGAACAGAATGCTAGCTTGTGGAAAGCTGAGTAAGTCTGCAAGAGTCCGTGTAGGTACCACGTGTTTTCCAGTACTCTGCCTGCCCTGGGTGTGGTCTCCTCCCACTTTCCTGCTCTCCACCTGAGCTGATAGGAAGGAAAGCACTGTAGGAACACTTGAAACACTGAAATCTTTCCCCTAAGAAGCAGTAGCAGCCCCATACAGGTGGGTGGGATTTGTCCAATAAAGAATGAAAAATAGGGGCTGAGGGTTTAGCTCCATGGAGGAGTATACACTTAGCATGTGTAAAGTGCTCCACTCAGTTCTCAGCCCAAAAGAAAATGAAGACAACTTACTGGTAGAAATGGGTCTAGGTGGGTTGGGAGGGTGTGGAGGAGAGGTGGTGAAAAGAATCTGGAAGAGTTCAGAGACACATATTTGTTGGGGGTGGGGGGGGAGAACTTGAGGTATTTGCCAAGTGCCACTCAAGAACAACACGGGAAAGGGAGTCTCACATTTTTTCCCGTGGAACATAGGAGTCCCTCGTATACTATTTCCATTAATTACATTTGAACTGAAAACAAATGACCAATTCCTTTTCCTACCTCCTAAATAGCTATTTTTCATTATTTCTATCAAGAATAAAAGTATTCAAAGGAACAATCCAGAACTCACATTAGGACTGGTCAATGTGTGTTTGATGAGAGTCAATACCAGAATTCCAAATCTTTATTTGCTTCAAAGCTCAGATAGAAAGGTATGTGAATATTGCAAGTTCTAATGTAAGACTATCCACTCAAAAAAAATTGTGATTAAAAAGGAAAAAGTTATCATCGGGTACTGGTGGCTCATGCCTATGATTCTAGCTACTCAAGAAGCTGAGATCAGAGGATCATGGTACAAGCCAGCCTGGGAAGAAAAGTCCAGGAGACTCTTATCACCAATTAACCACCACTAGAAAATAGGAAGTGGTGCTATGGCTCAGAGAGGTAGAACACTACTAGCCTTGGGCAGAAAAGCCCAAGGACAGCATCCAGGCCCTGTGTTCAAGCCCTGTGATTGACATATATATATATATATAGAGAGAGAGAGAGAGAGAGAGAATATATTATATAGATATACATAGATATTATATATAGATAGATACATAATATATTATATAGATAAATATAGAGATAATACATAGATATTATATATCTATATGTTATATAGAGAGATATGCTATAGTCCATGAAAGAGCTTTAAAAACCAATAAAGGAGCAATATGGTACATGGATAGGTTCTGGGTGAGTGGAGAGGGTATTGTCACTGAGTTCATTGAAATTGCATAACAATTCATTCTCTTTGTCTCCTCTCTCTTTCTCTCTCTCTCTCTTTCTCTCTCTCTGTCTCTCTCTCATGTGTGAGTAGAGGTTGGGGGGTAAGAGAAAGAGATGGAGGGAGAGAGAGGGAAAGAACAGAGATATGTGTCTTGATTAGATTCTTATGAAGGGACACAGGTTTTGAAAAGCTTACAGTGAACTATAAAACTAGATTCCTTGTTATTTCAGATCCTTCAGATGAGAACCAGAAAATGCATCAAAGCCACCAAGACTGCCCAGCTAGAAGCACTCACACCTAGCCAGTTCCATTCCATGGTGAGGGGTCAAGTGGAAACCTCCCTCCCAGGGCCTTCTTCCTGGGAAGATCAGGATGAAAAATCAGTCCAGCAGCATCAAGAAGAACTTAGAAAGGATTTCTGAACAGGCTCAGAGCTGGGAAATCAAGACTCAGAAGCATTAGACAGGGCAGAGACCCTGAGAACAGAGGGCTTTCTTCTAGACACAAGTCAAAGCACCAAAAATTCTTTCATCTCTGCATTTGCTATGGCAGAGCTTCTATCTGAATGTGTTTACAAAGAGCATAAATTCACATATCCAGTCAACTAACAGTGAATGACAGGCAAAGATAGCAGAAGAAAGCACAGATCATCAGGTCATACCACGGAGAAACCCCAGCGCTCCACTCACAGGCTACATAACCTATAGCCTGTTTACCCCTCTTCTACACAGCTGCTCCATCCATAAAGCAAAGCAAGCCCAGAACACAACAGATCTGTTGCTACTGGTATTAATGGCCTGATCGTTGAGTAATTTATAAACCAGAAAGGACTAAAAACAATTCAATGGTTGTCAGCCATTATTTCTAGGGTAGAGATGCAAAAATTCACACATGCGCACACACACAATCAAATGTTCATCTGAACAACTTCCTGGATGTGGACAGAGATACAACAATCTTAGGCACAACTGGAATAGCATGTGATGAGCAAAGGTCTGTGGAAGTCAGCAAGAAGCCACCCCTGACCCAAGCAGTTCCTCCTCAGATCATATGTGTAAGTCAATTCTGCTCCAGCTGCTAGCAGAGAGGGAAAGTGACCTAACTTCTTAAACCTCGCCCCTACTACAGCAAGTGCCTTCCTTCCTGCAGAGCTGTAAACAATGGTGCCCAGTTATACTTTCTAATTGAGAGATAAGGATATAGGTTTCTCTGTGTGCTGTTTTGCTTCCACCACACCCCTTTTTGACAGCTCTAGGAGGGTAACAACTTATTTGGGGCCATCCTAAACACTGCTTATACAACCCAGACAAAACACTGAACCATTTCAAGCATCCATCTCCAATCTCCATTGTGACACATGTGATTAAGAACAGTGGACATGCAAGCTGGGCACGGTGGCTCACACCTCTAATACTAGCTACTCAGGAGACTGAGATCTGAGGATCGAGGTTCAAAGCCAGCTCTGGCACTAGAAATCGTGAGACTCTTATCTCCAATTAACCTCTAGAAAACAGGAAGTGGGGCTGTGGCTGAAGGGGTTAGGGTAATAGTGTTGAGTTGATGGGCTCAGGGACAGCACTAGGGCCAGAGTTCAAGCCCCATGACAAAAAAAAAGAAAAAAGAACAGTGGACATGGATACTTCACAAACACTTGGTACAGTGCCTGGCACAAACTAAGCTCTCCGTGAATACCGTCGATTTTCTTTTCTGTTTTTGGTTGTTTTATTCTTGTTTTTGCAGTTGGGGAGAAGCTACTCAATTGAGTATTCAAGTTGAAAATCATGTCACAAGCATTAAGCCACATTTGGTATGTATCAAATCTCCCCATTAAGAAACTGAATTCAGCCCAAATCAAAAACATCTAGCATGCCACCAAATGATGTGCTGATGTGCATCAGAAAATGTCCACGGAAAAAGAGTCAACTTTCAAGCCAATGAGCACAACCCTGCAGAATATCTTTAGTCTTTCCCACTCCTTACACTTATTCAAACATGATCCATTTCATAATGCCTAAGTGAGAAAGTATGTGAAATAATGGAATTGACCTAATTTTCCAACCCTTTTCTGCCATAAAAATTCACAATATTCTTCCACAGGAAAAGAAATATTTTTACTATTTACAAGAAAAACCTATCTGTGAATACTTAAAATGGTGGAGGGGAAGGGGTAGCACCAAAGGGGGCAAAGAGTATAGTCAAGAATCCAGTCTATATTCTAAAAAAAATTAAGACTGAGGAGAGGGTAAGGAAGGGATGAATGAGAATGTTGAAAGGGGGCAGCTCCTTTGTGCCAGACCTAAAATGCAGGATCAATGTATAAGGGTCAGATAGTATCAACTAAGCTTGGTTTCAATAAACATCAGTAAACTGATCAAGTATAGTTTCATCAAACTATTGCAAGTGAAAAGTTAAATTCTTGTGTGGCTAACAACTGTTTGAAATAACTGTGCTTGCTGAATTCAGCAAGGACTTAAAACATTTACTAAACTGTTTGGAAAGCAAATAATGGTTTTTTAAAACACAAATGCTATTGTATATCAATTTAAAAAAAAGCGTGGTGACTCACGCCTATAATCCTAGCTACTCAGAAGACTGAGATCTGAAGATTGAGGTTCAAAGCCAGCCAGGGCACTAAAGAACCTGAAACACTTATCTCAAGTAATCACTAGAAAATGGGAAGTAGGGCTGTGGCTCAAGGGATAGGGCAGTAACCTTGAGCTGGAGAGCTCAGAGACAGTGCCCAGGCTCAGAGTTCAAGCCCCATGATGGACAAACACACAAACACACACACACACACACACACACACACACACACACACACACACACACACCCCTTTGTGGATAAAAACTAAAAACTAGTTGGAAACTAAAGTACTAAGAAATTAGAACATTCACTCAGTAACTACATACTTACAAACTTTAGTTGGTAAATAATTTTTTTGTCAATTTTGGAGCCTGAACTCTGAATCTGGGCACTGTCCCTGAGCTTTTTGTACTCACAGCTAGTGTTTTGCCAAAGTGCCACTTCCAATATGTGAGTAGTTTACTCGAGACAAGAGTCTCATGCGCACTTTTCAGCCCAGTCTGGCTTGGAACCACAATCCTCAGATCTCAGTCTCCTGAGTTGCTAAGATTACAGGTGTTACCCCAGGTGCCCAGCTTAGTAAGTAATTTTTAACTCAATCTGAGACATACATGATACATACTTTTCATCTGAGTCTCTTCTCCTGGTGTTTTTCAAGCCTGAGGAGTAAACTCAGGGCTTCACACACGTATGCACATACACCACTGAGCTCCGAGCCCCATCCTTCAATGTTTTAATATTATATGTGTACACAGTGTACACCTGGCCAAGACAAGGTTTCTCAACTGAGCCAACATTTGTTCTGGATAATTCCTTGTTGTGGGGGCTATCTTATACACTGTCACATCTTCTGTCCCTTCCCACTACATTACACAAGTACCCATCCCCAAGCAATGACAATCAACAATGTCTTTAAGACAAAAAAAAATCAATTGATAAATGACATCATTATTTCTCTATTTCATCTGCAAAATGCTGTTGGAACAGGACATAATTGGGTAATACTGTTATTATGTGTCATGGAGTCATCCCTAATCTTACCACCTCTTCTGCCCATTTTAATAAGATCTGGCCTCAGAAAGAACGACATCACCCCATTTCTAAGGAAATGGAAAGACTTAGAAAAAAATCATATTAAGTGAAGTAAGCCAGACTCAAAGGAACATAGGCTCAATGGTTTCCCTCATTTGTCATAATCAGTAGAAACCTTGGGCTCTCCTAGCAGAGATTTGCAATAGAACAAAATCTAGATACATAGGCCATATAGTATGACGCTAAAATGAAAGGACCTCCAGGATACAGAAACAAAAGCCATACGATGAGTGATTGTTGTCTTTAATGTACCCTGTTATCTCTCGTTTGCTGTCCCTTGGTTATCTCATATTGTTACAGTATTTCACCTTGTTATCTGATATATTGGATATATGCACATTTGGTTATTTGAAGTCGGATAGGGAAGGGAGGAAAACAAGATGAGGGGCGGGGGTTGGGGGAGGGAAATGGGGACCAAGACATGAGAAAGGGTATCAATGTTTGTGAAGTAATGCACCTTCTATCTGGTGGATATAATGTAACCCTTCTATTAATTACAATAAAAAATATATGGAAAAAATTCTAATTAACTAGAAAAAAAAAAAGATCTGGCTATAGAGCAACCTTCCTGAGGCCAAATGCAAACCTTGCCACTCTGTCATATATTTGCTATGTGTTATGACTGTATTCTTAAATGATCTATTATTTTAAGTGATATATCTTTATCGATCACAGCAACCTCATCATCATCATATAGTACATAAATTCCTAACTCTTAAATTTTAAGTTTTACTTCTTTGGCATGAATCCAGCCAGTCATTTATTTACTCACAAATAAAGTCACTAATTTTAAACTGTTCTAGGCCAAGAAATCCCAAAAGGAACATGACTGACAAAGTCCTGGCCATCACAACACTAACAGTTTGGAGGGTCATTTCCTCCAAACAGAAGGCGACACAGAAGGGTGTCAGCACAGACAAATCAAGCATCTATCGTGGCACCTTTTCCTTCATGGTACTCTCTGCATAGCAATGCAGTGTTTACATTGATGGGGAACTTTCTTTCACATTATTCTATGTATTCCATGGGAATAATCACTTCCAATCACACTTTTATAATTTGTAAATTAATATTCATTAATAATATAAGGGTATTACATTATGACAATTCTATAGATGTGTACCAGGTATGTTGAGTAAATTTACCCCTCCATCATATTCACATAACCCCCTCTTCTTTCCCCTCTACTTTAGAAACACTATTTAATTATGTTGTCTTCATATGCAAATAAGTACCACATCTGTATCCTCTTTAACCCTGAGTATCTTGTCCTTTCCCCAACCCTTCCCCCTAATTCTCCCAGACCCTATTTTACATCCATGAACTATCATCGGCATCACCAGCATCATCATTTATATTCCACAAATGAGTGAAAACATATAATATTTGACTTTTTGAGCTTGGCTTATGCCATTCAGTGTGAAGATCACAGTTCTACACATTTCCCTGCAAGTGATATAATTTCATTTTTCTTTATGTTTGAGTAAGACTTCATTGTGTGTGTACATATATAGGCGCATACATATACATATTATATTTTCTTTAATCACTCATGGGTTGTTGGGCATCTGGGATGATTCCACCATTTAGCTATTGTGACCAGAGCCGCAGTAAGCAGGGCGTGTGGGTATCTCTCTTGTATATGGATTTACATTCCTTTGGATACTTGCCCAGGAGTAGTATGGCAGGGTCATAAAGTAGTCTATATTCCCATCAATGGTGTCTAAAGGTTTCTTTTCCCCACACATCCTCACCAGTATTTTGTGTTGTTGGAAAAAAAAATATTTTTCCTTTTTTTTAAACAGAGCTACATAGCTGAGGCTCCCAATCTTGCTTTCTACACTCAAGTCCTGGGATTTACAAGCATGTGCCATCACACTTCACTTATGAAAACTTTTTAATAGCATTTTGTCTTGTTGGTACAATTGTTACAGAAGTAAGCCCCAGTCAAAATCCAGGGTTTCACAGATCAGTACACCCACTCATCCCTTAAATAAAGAGACAGGTTATGGTGGGGGAGGCTAGAAGGAGAAAATTGAACTGACACAGACAGCGTGGGCATGCTTTGGGAAGAGGAAAGATATTCATTTCAGCCCAGCTGCCCCGTTCAGATATTTGCTTTAGGTTTAAAGAGAGGAGGACAAATTGGGGAGCAGGCCCAGCCATTGGTGTGCTCAGGCAATTATAGATGGGACACTCAGGTAGTCCAGTACCTCCCTGTCTGAGATCAACTAAGAGGGGCCTTGTTACAATAAGAAACATTTGCCTCCCATGTGATCTGCCTTGCCGAGGCCCTGATCCATCACTCATTCCTTAGGGGTGGTAAAAGACGTTATCAGGTCAGTCTCTTTGTTCTTCCTGAACCCATAGTGATTACAGAGGAGAGCTGAGGAAAGAGAGGAAGAGCAGGAGAGACTCAGTAAAGAAGACAGACACGTTGGGCCAGGAGTTTGGCCTAGTGGTAGAGTGTTTGTCTCGCATGCACCAAGGCCAGGTTCAATTCCTCCGTACCACACACATAGAAAAAGCTGGAAGTGGTGCTATGGCTCAAGTGGTAGAGCTCTAGCCTTGAGAAAGCCCAAGGACAGGGTTAAGGCCCTGAGTTCAAGACCTAGAACTGTCCCCCACCCCCAAAAAGTAGAAGAAGAAGAAGAAGAAGAAGAAGAAGAAGAAGAAGAAGAAGAAGAAGAAGAAGAAGAAGAAGAGGAAGAAGAAGAAGAAGAAGAAGAGGAGGAAGAAGGAGAAAGACACAAAATGGAGGATAGGATGCCAAGATTTTATCCTCCCTTCAATTAATTCATGAGCCTAAGGTGATGAGTCAGTATTTCTCAGCAAAAGCAATTTAAGTATCTGTGATACTATCTACAAATTTGACCAGAGCAAATGCCTAAAATACTGAAGTTTACGATTTGAGCACCAAAATCAAACATTTTATTTGGACTACACATTACAGAATTTCTTCTAATGCATCAGACAAAAAAGTCCAGTTCTAATCTGCATTCCTGCGCTCTACTCTTTTTCTTTTCCTGCATTGTATTCTTTACCTTCTAATCACATCCCAAATTTAGAGTTCTCAAATTTCTCAAAATAATCATCACAACACTATGACATAGCCTATAAAGCAAACTGAGTTCAACTTGTCCAAATTGGAAAGACTGCAATTAACAAATAAAGCAAAGCAACATCTGTTTAGATCAACAAGTGACTTGGATCAACTTTCTGAAAAATTCTTTTGGAATACTCGTATCATTTACATGCTATGTTCCCCACATCCCTGAAATTGGGGACTAGGCAGAGAAAGGGAAGCTAAGTGCTCTGAATGCAAAAAAATCAAGAGATGTCTGGCTGCATATGTCATGATAACCATTCAATCATAACCCTGAGAGCTCAAGGTCACATTCTTCCCTGTCTCCAGTCATTGGTTCAGCAGCCACACCCCTCATATCAGGCATCCATGGACCTCTGAACATGAAAAAGGTCATTCCTGATGTTTGGCTACTAGTTGCTACATGCTAGCAACTAAACTTCTGCTTCTCTACAGAAATGAGATTTCCACGCTGTAATCCCATTTACCAGTTTCTCACCTGACATCTCTTTTGTGATAACTTATCTGTCACCTCTGCTCCTGAAAAGGAGAGCTTTGTCTTGTTCTTGAACTTATTTGTACTTGAATGCCCAGATGGTCAGTCCTGGAATAGAGGGATCATGATAGATGGGCTGAAAGTTCAGGAGCAAGAACATCACTCCTAGTAACAGCAGACCTTCCATGACAGAGCCTATTATGTACCAGGAGCTATGTCTGCTAATCTATTGTGAAAAGGGCACACAGAAGGAGACTATCAATAAGTAAATCAGGATCTCAGATTCTTGATTTTCTTGCACAATCTCATTCACAAGTTTGGGATGTGGAAGATGTAGAGATATCCATTTTTTAAATTAATTAATTTATTTATTTATTTTTGCCAGTCCTGGGCTTGAGCTCAGGGGCTGAGCTCAAGGCTAGAGCTCTCCCACTTGAGCCTCAGCACCACTTCCGGCATTTTTCTATGTATGTGGCACTTTGGACTTTCTCAAGGCTAGAGCTCTACCACTTGAGCCTCAGCACCACTTCCAGCTTTTTTCTATGTATGTGGCACCGAGGAATCGAACCTGGGTCTTCATGCATGCTAGGCAAGAACTCTACCACTAGGCCAAACTCCTGGCCCTGAGATATCTATTTTTGAGGGGGATAGGTGACATCATCCAACCTACTAACAGCTAGCCACAAAAAATAGTGCGCTAAACTCACTGAGGACCTTAGTGGTCTAGTCCACAGCTGTGTGAGGGACTTGGGTATCAGATACAGCTGTGGCAGGGTTGAGAGGGATGGGATGAGGATAAAGCTGTCAACAATTGCTTATCCTTCGTCTTTTCATATTTTTGTGTCTTCTCCAATGTGTTCTGTCCATGTTTCACAGTTTTCATGGAAAAGATTATTCACTTTACTGGTCAAATTGATTCGTAAATGGTTTCATAGCTATTGTAAATGGGATAGTTTCTTTTTATTTCAGATAATTGACACCTAACAATGTTCTGCCATATTGATTTTGTAACCAACAACTGTCTAAAGGATTTTATTAGTTCTATTTTTATTTTGTTTGGGATGATACCTTTGGAGTTTTCTCTATATACAAACTCACATCACTTTGAAAGGAAACTTTGACTTCTCTCCAATTTAGAAGCCCTTTATTTCCAAATATTCTCTACCTGATTGAGCTGGCCAGAGTTTCCCAAGATTGAATAAAGGTAGGAAACGTGGGCATCTCCGGCCACTGTCTATGGCTATGTGCTGGCAACATGCTGGGTTATGTTTACATACATTCTTTTTGCACATGCTAGTTTTTATCCAAAAAGAATAATTCATGTTATCAAATGTCTTTTTCTGTTTCTACTGAGATGACCACATGCTTCTTGTTCCGTGCTCTGTTGCTATGGAGAACCCTATTTGTAGATTTCCCTGTGTTCCTCAGGTGTCATCTCATTTGGTCCTGGGGAATACAATTTCAACATGATATTGGTGTGTGTGGGGGGGGGGAGGATTGGCAACCCTTGCATTGGTGACCCTTGCTTCATATGTCATGCTCCTCTGAATAGCTCCAGTCAACTTCGATTGGTTTTGCCTATAGGCTATGGAAGAGTTCTCTAAAGCCATATTGCTGCCACCACGTGGGATGCACGAGCCCCCCTGCATGAGAAAAAATGGCTACAGAAGCCACAGGATAAGCACAGAAGCCTCCAAGACAACCCCCTGCCAGCCGTCCCCTCTCAGCCTCCCCTAGAAGCTTTGTTTCATGGTCCCTTTCCTGACTTCAAAGCCTCTTTCCTGCTGGTCTCCCCTGAAAACACCCATCTGAACTAATTAGGTAATCAGACACGGCCGAAATTTTAAACCCATAAATGCCCATCTGGGCACACGCACAAAAATAATCTGATACATATATGTGCTGTAAATGTGCACTCCTCGAGTTTTGCCAAGAAAATTTTCCATGTTTCTTCCTTCTACAAAAGCCTTCTTTGTCTGCTGTTTTCTGAAGAGTCACAAAGAGGGCCTAAAGAGGGCCTTGGGATCCACAAGCTCAGAGAATGGGAAAGAACTGGGAGACATCTAATTCCTCCACCTGTAATGCAAATTTAATTAGCACTCAGCAAGATCCCCTGAGCTCTTGTCTACCAGGGAGGCACACAGTCTTCCAGGAGCAGCTTTCTCTTTTGAGGTATCCAATATCTTTTGAGATCAAGACACAGCCTTAGGCATTTGGGGCAACTGCCTTTAGACAGTGCACCAGGCCACCAAAAAATGAAAGAATAGTCTCTCCATGAATGACCTTCTGTGAGTAATCAGAAAGTCATTTTTTGGTGACTAATCACTTTCTTGACCTCACAACCATCCTATTCAAGCAGAGACAATGTGTAACAAGAGCATCTCTGCCTATTTTGCCTTAAAATAGTCTGTAGACAAGAGTTTGTCTTTGTTGTTGTTTTTAATGCGTGGTGTGATGCAATTTCTTTTTTCTTTCATCTCCCCCCACCCACCCTCCCTGTTGGTTTATTTCCTGTTGATTTTGGTATCCTGTGTCTTGTATATTTGTTTGTCTGACTGGGGGAATGAAAGGGGAACAAAATGGTGTGATAAAGGACAAAGAGTGAACAAATGCAACAGTGTTACACATAAGGTAATACCTTGGAAATGAACTTTACAACTTGGGGATGGCAAGTTGGAGGGGAGGGAAAAGTGGGGAAAAAAAAAAAGAGGGCCAGCAGTTTGGACTAGTGATAGCTTGCCTAGCATGCACCAAGACACGGATTCAATTTATCGGTACCACATACATAGAAAACAGCCAGAAATGGTCCTGTGACTCAATTGGTAGAGCTCTAGCCTTGAGAAAAGCACAAGGACAATGCCCAGGCCCTGAGTTCAAGGCCCAGGACTGGCAAAAAAAAAAAAAAAGAGAGAGAGAGAGGGGGAGTAACAATGTTTGACAAGAAATGTACTCGTTACCTTACATATGCAACTGTCACCCCTCTGTACAACAACTTGACAATAAAATTTAATTAAATTTATGTTTAAAAAACCAAAAGAGAGGGCCGGGAGTTTGGCCTAGTGGTTAAAGTGCTTGCCTAGCATGCATGAAGACCTGGGTTCGATTCCTCAGTATCACATACATACAAAAAAGCAGGAAGTGGTGCTGAGGCTCAAGTGGTAGAGCTCTAGCCTTGAGAAAGTCCAAGGACAGTGCTCAGGCCCTGAGCTCAAGCCCAGGACTGGCAAAAAAAAAAAAACAGTTGGTTACAGCCCTGAGTCAGGCCCACCGGGGCAGGAATTGTACTAACCACTGTGTTCTAGAGTGTGGGAAATCACCCATTTGCAGCCCAGCAGACACCACAAAAAGAGCCTCTCCAGAAAGTTCCCTGAATCCAGATTCTTCCTCTCCTGTCTGCCTGCCACTGATATCCAGCGAATCCATTCAGTGTCACCCCCTGCTCAGTCACTCTAGACTTCTCCCTAGTGGAGATGAGATGCTGACATTTATATTTCTAAGGCTCTCAAACCAAGAGCCATTTTGTGGGAGAAGACACACAGCATTTTTGAGACATGAACTCATTTTTCATGCCCCTTGTCCATGGCCAGGGAAGCAGCTAGAAGATAGAACTGGCCTGTAGGTGTTTTTGACTGTTTTCCAGAAGCCTCTCCCACAGATGGAAGATGGTTTTCAGAGGCGGAGCAGGTCACTGGATCAGAACTGCCAACTTCTGGTGGAACTAAGAAGAGACTATCAGGCAAAGAGGAGAAGAGATGAGGGGATTTCCAGATTTGAGAAATAGAGCGGCCAGAGAGGGGACAAGACCTCAAGAGGGTTGTGTGGTACGTCTCAACATCCAGCAAACCTCAGATTCCATTTTCAGCCCCATCAGAGGACTGGAGGGGCCGTAGGACTGGGGTGGTTTCCATCTCAACAGCAACTTCCATGAGCCAATGACACACTGGTCAGTTGGCAAATGTCACATCCCAGAACTATGGTATCACATAAGACAGAGGACCGCCAAAAGGCATGAGAAGCTTCCTACAGCATGGTCAGAAATGAGTTCAAAATATAAACTGAATTTTTTTAGGGAAAAAAAAGCATATTTCTGGCCATGTCAAGCTTTTATTTGACCCCCACCATGCCACCTGTCCAGCAGCTCTCTCCTGCCTTACAACTCTCGTAGAACTCACTTAGAACCAATGTATTAGCAAGTCTAGGTCTTTCTGACCTTATCCATCCTGACATTCCCACCATAGTGCATTTCATTTCGCCAAGGTAAATGTCTGGTCACCATCCTGTTTACTCTCAGCTGCCCTTAAATTCCCAGCTCAAATACATGCATGTGTACGTGTGTGTATACATGTGTATACAAATACATTCCACGTGCATACAGCTAGGTGCTTGTATAGAGATCATTAAGCTACATCCACAGCCCAGAATAGATTCTTAAAGGGCACCTGGCCTAACTCCTTTCAACTGAGATCTCAGTACACAGCACCTCAATAATTTATTCAGTAAACAAATAAACAAAAATAAGTTGAATATATTGATCAATATAAAGAACCAAGGGTTAATTTCTATGTCAGAACAGTCTATCAACACTGCTTTTACATATAACACATCATAATGGAAGGAACACTGAACGGATTATATCTAAAAAATGAGAATAAACATTATAAGTTTTATTTTGAACACAATTATTATTAAAAATTAGATTCAAATAAACAACAGAAAATAGATGAAAAAGTAGAGTTTTTTTTTTCAGTGAACATGTTTTAATTAGTGGAAATTCCTGAATGGAGTTACCAGATCTTGCTTTGCTGTAAGAAAAGTAGAAATTGTTAAGTAGGACTTCCACATCTTTCAGAGGACTCAAATAAAGGCTGTCAGCTCAAAGCATGTGATATGCTCTGAATAACAGTTACATTATCTTTATGGTTACTAGTCATGATTGGGAGATTTTTAGCCGATCTTTGAAACCCAGAGTAAGAAAGAGTTGAAGGTCGAGAGAGAGGGAGAGAGAGAGAGAGAGAGAGAGAGAGAGAGAGAGAGAGAGAGAGAGAGAGAGAGAGAGAGAGAGGGAGGGAGGGAGGGGAGGGAGAGAGAGAAGGAGGGAGGGAGGGAGGGAGGGAGGGAGGGAGGGAGGGAGGGAGGGAGGGAGGGGGAAAGAGACAGAGAGAGAACCAAAGAAAAGCACAAGTGGATTGAGAAGAACATGGAAAGAAGCATGTCTATTGGGAAATGAACTATATTGCAAGTCAACAAAAGAAAAAAAAAAAAAAACAAGTTTCCTAAGGAGCAAGCAACATGGTGATGGATGCAGTAGCAGGTGCTGCCGTCAACCTGGGAGAGCTTGGTCGCCAGAGAGCCAACTGGGGGGGGGGGGGGCCTGGGAGTGCAGTTGGCTATTTCAAACACGGGTGTCCTTCCTCAGGTCTTCCTACCTAGGGCCATACGATTACTATCACAGCTTTCTCTGAAAGCCTCCTGTTCATTGCGCAAATCACCACTACCAGACCTTCTATATCTCAGTAAAGTGTTCAATTGGTGATTTTGAATACTCGTGTCAAAACACTGCTCCAGATAAGATTACAAGACCAATGAAAAACAAAATTAATGAAATACAATTTAAAATCTATATTCTTTCTCAATATCATAGGAGGGCTAACATGGTCACCTTTTCAAACTGACTACATTACATCAACTCTAACTTAATGTTACATTACTCTTAAATTTCTACTTTACAGGGTAAGTTAAAGTTCATTAAAATTAACTCATTCTTACTTTTAGTTACGTTATGACTATAAAATGTGACCAAATTATAAAAAAATATTATCATATAACTGCTTTCAATTAAAAACTGATCATCCCTATAAACATATGTTACTCCTCTAATTTTTTTCCTGACAATCTCTCTCACAGTTGTTCCTCTCATATAAAGACATGTATGATTAAGCATATCTTTACCAATATTAATTCTGGCCACCTTATTAGCCTATTATTCATGCTTCTAAATAAAAGCATTGTTAAGCTCTAGGCAAGATCTAACTGCTTCAAACTTCAAATGTTCTAGCATGTGTAAAGCCCTATGTTCTGTCCTCATCTACTAAACAAACAAAATTCAAATCTATAATCCTATGCTTCACCAAATTTTGTCACTTTTCCACCCCAGAATATTTACTCATGAGGTTAAAGATATAGGCTTTCCATTTCCTTGAGAGAAAAGGCTGATTGTTTTCCCACCACTTAATATGACTTAATAGCATTGGTTAGGGTAAATACACAAAGTTCATTCTCTTCCAGCATTGGTTATCAGGTTTCACCATGAAAAAGCCGTCTCAACCACCTCTAAGGCTTCAGTTACAAAGACAAGTCTCCAAAATTTACACCTCTAGGTGTGAGCTCTCTCCCAGGTCCATGGTTGTGCAATGGCAAACTGCAATCTGCACCTGAATGAGCATCCTATTTAAGACCACTCAGTCTCCAAATCCCCACTCAAGATACCCTCACCTCCCCCAAGTACCCGCTCTTTTCAGTGAGCTACTTCCCTGACAAGACAACTTTGTTTCTGCCTGAACCTCCCTGCTCACACAGCCACAGGACCACTAAACTAGTTCAGAGAGAAGGCAGTTCATTGGTATTACCCCTATTACAATTTCAGCAAGATTCTGTTACAGAGTTTGCAATGAAGGAATAACAATACTTTCCCCCAAAGCAAATCGATAAAATGAAAAGGCTTCCTATCACTCCTAGTAATTCTTCATAGAGTTGAAATTATGGTGGGGCTTAAAGAAAGAATTCAGTCTAACTGTATGTGAAGTAATGCGTCTTCTATCTGGCAAACAGAACTATAACCCTTCTATTAATTACAATAAAAAAAGAAAAAAAAAGAATTCAAGCTAACAATGCAGCAATTTTCCCACGGAAGGGAAGAGAGGAAACTTAGCCATGAATCTGGGGAGCTTCTAAGAGCAGCCACCATGGCTGATCATGTACTTTGTAATTCAGAATTATCTTTCCCATATAACTGGAGACAGCACCTCCTCTCTACACCTCCACTGGTGGGAGAGGACAAATGAACACACCCCTCCTAGCCACACATACCCCAAATATGTAACTGTAAACCTATCCCTCCTAGTCCTTTTTATTCAAATTTTACTACTTTACATAGGCAGCGACAATATCAACAACTCAAGCAGAGGTTTAATTAATATAGCACTAGAAATTGACAAATTTTTGATTACCTACTTTAATAGCCAAACAACAATGTAATGATCCCCAAAAAATGTACAGTGCGGGGGTGGGGGAAGAATCATGTTCATATGAATTAGAAAAAAAAAAAGAAAAATGAAAGCCAAAGAAACAATTGCTAACTCAGAAACAACAGGAGGCTATAAGTAGCTTTGTATTAAAAGCCATATATTTGGAGAAATATGGATTATATCACTTGCTTAGAGTATAACACAGAAAAATATATAATGCCCAATAAAATAGAGAAATTAGTACCATGCTGTCAGGTGATGTCAAAATCAGACGTTGGTTCAAATATCCATAAGGCACATAAAGGCTCCTTTTTATAGTTATCCTTCTAGCATCTTGCCAAGAAAATTGAAAGGAATTATTATTCATGAACATCATTCAAGTATAACTCTCATAGCTGAATATTAGCAGTATTTTTTATAGAATCAACACGCAAGTATTTGTGTTACAGGGTTTGGGGGTCGGAGTTTGGCCTAGTGGTAGAGGGCTTGCCTTGTATTCACGAAGACCCAGAAAAAAAGTTGGAAGTGGTGCTGAGGCTCAAGGGGTAGAGCTCTAGCCTTGAGAAAGCCCAAGGAGGCCCTGAGCTCAAGCCCAGGACTAGCAAAAAAAAAAAGAGAGAGAGAGAGAGAGAGAGAGAGAGAAAGTTAGAGAGTTACAGGGTTTTGTCAAATAATTTAAGGGTGCTCAGAAACCCCTTTTTTGTTACCTGAAACTCTTGTACCTAATTCAGTGCTCAGAGGAAATAAAAGAATAATCATCTGAAACTTCTAGAGGAGAAAGTAGAAAGAGCCAAATGAGTGAAGAGATTATAGCAATCCTTACACATGAGCAAACAGGCCTCATGTATGCCTATTACTATTTTCTATTAATTCTTCAGTGTTAATGAAGCACCAACTTATTCAAGTTGTAGTGCCGGACAACACATAATATGCTTATCTACTTTTTTTTTTTTTTTTGCTAGTCTGGGGCTTGAGCTCAGGGCCTGAGCACTGTCCCTAGGCTTTCTCAAGGCTAGAGTTCTACCACTTGAGCCTCAACACCACTTCCAGCTTTTTTTCTATGTATGTGGTACCAAGGAATCGAACCCAGGTCTTTGTGCACATTAGGCAAGCACTCTACCACTAGGCCAAACTCCCAGCCCCTTAATCTACTTTTATAAATTGTGTAATATTAAGGTCTAGGAATTTAACTCCATGTGAGAATTCATGCCTAACATATGGAAGACCCTAGGCTCATAATCCAGCGCAGATAAGAAAAAAATGACAAATTAAATCCTGAGAAGTCAAATGTATGTCTCCGATCTAATCTAGAGTATCTATGATTTGACTTCAGAGCATTAAATAGCTCACAAATAAAATGGACATAACGGTAGGATGGTAGCTTTGAGCTGAAGAGCTCAGGGACAAAGCCCAGGCCCAGAAATCAAGTCCCAAGACTGACCAAAAAAAAAGAGAGAGAAAACAAAAAGGGAAAATGAAAAAGATAACGGACGTAACATTACTATTTTACCACAAGACTCACTAGAAAGTATCAAAAATAACATACATATGCTTGAACTATTGAACTCAACAAAAATAGAAACCTTTATGGAAGAGAGTGAACTGGGGATGGAATCAGACTTATCACCACACCTCCAAAAACAGTAAATAAAATACTAGAAAATGGGCAACAAATGCATAGGAAATTTCTTCAAAAAGTTTTGTAGTTCACATAATAGCCTAATTTGTTTGGCCTACGAGAAAAAACATAAAAAAGAATAGTTGCTTGTTTATATATAATATTGAAAGACCAGTCCCACTGGTCATTTGTGAAATTATTACCAAGAAATAAATCTAGTGACATACAGTTAAGGAAGAATGTGCTGACATGCACCTATGCATAATTATGTTTAATTAAAAAAATTTAAACCACCATGATTCCATTCAATGACTAAATTAAAAAGAATGCAGAAAGACTGGCTATTCAAGCTTCTTTGTTGCCTGATAAAAGAATGTCTGCAAGTTTTTCCTCTTAGCTCTCTCCACCTTCCAATCCCCACATTCAACTCTTCAGCTCACTGAAATCAGGGTATATATCACCTGCCACAACCTCTGCCCTGGCCAAAACCATAATTAATGACCCATGACTGCATGGCTGCCAACCCAAACACCTTGTTCTGTACTTATGATGCCTCTGGCACAGAAGTTGACATACTGACTACTCTCTTGGGGTTTTCAAGGGCTGATCGTATATCTCCCTCCAACTTACCTCTCTTGGGATGTGTAGCAGAGCTATGCATCTTCATCCCCTTTAAGGATGGGGGAGTCAAGCTACATGATGCAAATTGGCCAATGAAATGTGAAAGGAAATGACAGAAGCTGGTTATCAAGTTTTTAAGAGCTCATATGTGTTTCTCCATCACTTTTCCCCCTTTGCTGTGACAACCAGTAAGATTTCTGATCAGACAACCAATAATATTGCTCTGTCATCTCAGGTCCCACAGGAGAATAATATCAAAATAACCGGCAATGAACATATCTCAGTAGTAGTTATGTAATACAGAGCCCAAGGCAACTTGTACCAAGTATTTGCATGAGGAAAAATAAATCTAAGACTCTCAGGTTACAATTTATGGATTACCATGTTCTTGTCTATTCTATACATGAATCCTATACTACTTCTATCTTCTCCAATTCTTCTCTTGTCTTCCTGCTCTGGCTCCATAACACATTCTCCAGCCTGTCTCCTAGATGCTACACTGTTATCCTCCACAATGGCTCCCAACAATTCTCCACTGCTAACATTCCAAGGCTCTTGTGTGACTCCCATTCCCTAGAGTACAGGGAAAACCAAATGACTAATCTCCAGTGAGTAGAACATGACAAAAGCCATGGCTGGCACAAGACTTCAGATGTTGTGGTACAAAAAAGGACAGTGCTTCCACTGTCCATATACTTGCTCACTCTGGAGAAAACTAGCTAGCTTTGGGGCTGCCTTATGGGGAGACAAAATTAGTGGATTTAAATGGTACCTTTAGCCAACAGTCAGCCAAGAACCTACCTCAAATCATGAAGCTGGAAAATGGCCATAACTCCTCAGACTTTATTGTACTACACATTTAGTCGGTGGCTAAGTGAATTCATAAGGATCCACATAGAGATCTTGTAAGAAAATAAATATCTTCACTCCCCAAGATACTCTCAAACTTGCTGAACTTCACCTTGAGATTGTAGACCAATCATATATATTTACAGAATTAATAGGCTGGGCGTAGACATGTCTACCTAGAAACCTAATTATTTGGGAAGCAAAATTCAGAAAGATCATGACTTCATGGTTTCATGGTTCAAGGTCAGCCCAGACAAAACAACATCAACACCCCATTTCAACCAATAAATGTACCTGAAAAACAACTGAAACAAAAATAGTTGGGGGTATGGCTCAAGTGGTAAAACATCTGCCTAGTAAGTACAAGATCCCAAGTTAGAAATCCAGTACCACTTAAAAAAAAAAAGAGTGGAAAGCCTCCAAGTGCTATATTTCTAATACATAAAGGCTGCTTTGGAAAAGTTAACATTCTAGCCTGGTAATTAGAAGACAGTCAAAGAAATGAATTATTTGGGCCAAAATCTTAAAGTTCATAGCC